>NW_026682931.1:0-300000 GCF_027887145.1 Ammospiza caudacuta
CTCACAGTGCTCTCTAGCGCCGCTTGCTCCGAAAGAAGCCCCGGGAGCGGCGCTTAGCTCCGGAGAGCATCGTACCTTCGTCTTTAGCGTCGTTTGTGGGTCTACATCCTAGCAGCAGCTTTTCACTCTGTCTGCAAGGAAAACCTGCGGAGCACAGAAAACATCTCCCGATCGTGTTCTGGACGTTGCACGGAGGTCTGCCAAGTGCTTGGCATGAAGGAAAGAAAAGTTGTCCAAAAACAGCTTCCCAATCGAATATTCATGTGATTGGAAACGTCAGGAAAGTGTAAGGTATGTTTGTCTATCAGTTGCAAGCTGCGCACACAATCCCAGTGTTGTACAGCTTCCTTCTCACCTTTCCGATGCTGCCGCTCTCTCCGGCTCCCGGAGCCAGAAGAAGCGCTTCTTCGCGCAAAGACGATTGTAACCGCTCACAGTGCTCTCTTAGCGCCGCTTCTGCCGAAAGAAGCCCGGAGCGGCGCTTAGCTCCGGAGAGCATCGTACCTTCGTCTTTAGCGTCTTTTGTGGTCCTACATCCTAGCAGAAAGCTTTTCCACTCTGTCTGGCAAGGAAAACCTGCGGGAGCACAGAAAACATCTCCCATCAGTGTTCTAGACGTTGCACGGAGGTCTGCCAAGTGTTTGGCATGAGAAAGAAAAGTTGTCCAAAACAGCTTCCAATCGAATATTCATGTGATTGGAAAGTCAGGAAAGTGTAAGGTACTGTTTTCTATCAGTTGGCAAGCTGCGCACACAATCCCATGTGTACAGCTTCCTTCTTCACCTTCCGATGCTGCCGTCTCGCATCCGGCTCCCGAGCCGAAGAAGCGGCTTCTTCGCGCAAAGACGATTGTACCGCTCACAGTGCTCTCTTAGCGCCGCTTCTGCCGAAAGAAGCCCGGAGCGGGCTCTTAGCTCCGGAGAGCTCGTACCTTCGATCTTTAGCGTCTTTTGTGGTCTACATCCTAGCAGAAAGCTTTTCCACTCTGTCTGGCAAGGAAAACCTGCGGGAGCACAGAAAACATCTCCCATCGATGTTCTGGACGTTGCACGGAGGTCTGCCAAGTGTTTGGCATGAGGAAAGAAAAGTTGTCCAAAACAGCTTCCAATCGAATATTCATGTGATTGGAAACGTCAGGAAAGTGTAAGGTACTGTTTTCTATCAGTTGGCAAGCTGCGCACACAATCCCAGTGTTGTACAGCTTCCTTCTTCACCTTTCCGATGCTGCCGCTCTCTCCGGCTCCCGGAGCCGAAGAAGCGGCTTCTTCGCGCAAAGACGATTGTACCGCTCACAGTGCTCTCTTAGCGCCGCTTTCTGCCGAAAGAAGCCCGGGAGCGGCGCTTAGCTCCGGAGAGCATCGTACCTTCGTCTTTAGCGTCTTTTGTGGTCTACATCCTAGCAGAAAGCTTTTCCACTCTGTCTGGCAAGGAAAACCTGCGGGAGCACAGCAAACATCTCCCAACGTGTTCTAGACGTTGCACGGAGGTCTGCCAAGTGTTTGGCATGAAGGAAAGAAAAGTTGTCCAAAACAGCTTCCAATCGAATATTCATGTGATTGGAAACGTCAGGAAAGTGGTAAGGTACTGTTTTCTATCAGTTGGCAAGCTGCGCACACAATGCCAGTGTTGTACAGCTTCCTTCTTCACCTTTCCGATGCTGCCGCTTCTCCGGCTCCCGGAGCCGAAGAAGCGGCTTCTTCGCGCAAAGACGATTGTACCGCTCACAGTGCTCTCTTAGCGCCGCTTCTGCCGAAAGAAGCCCGGCAGCGGCGCTTAGCTCCGGAGAGCATCGTACCTTCGTCTTTAGCGTCTTTTGTGGTCTACATCCTAGCAGAAAGCTTTTCCCACTCTGTCTGGCAAGGAAAACCTGCGGGAGCACAGAAAACATCTCCCATCGTGTTCTGGACGTTGCACGGAGGTCTGCCAAGTGTTTGGCATGAAGGAAAGAAAAGTTGTCCAAAACAGCTTCCAATCGCATATTCATGTGATGGAAACGTCAGAAAGTGTAAGGTACTGTTTTCTATCAGTTGGCAAGCTGCGCACACATTCCAGTGTTGTACAGCTTCCTTCTTCACCTTTCCGATGCTGCCGCTCTCTCCGGCTCCGGAGCCGAAGAAGCGGCTCTTCTTCGCGCAAAGACGATTGTACCGCTCACAGTGCTCTCTTAGCGCCGCTTCTGCCGAAAGAAGCCCGGAGAGCGGCGCTTAGCTCCGGAGAGCATCGTACCTTCGTCTTTAGCGTCTTTGTGGTCTACATCCTAGCAGAAAGCTTTTCCACTCTGTCTGCAAGGAAAACCTGCGGGAGCACAGAGAACATCTCCCATCGTGTTCTAAACGTTGCACGGAGGTCTGCCAAGTGTTTGGCATGAAGGAAAGAAAAGTTGTCCAAAACAGCTTCCAATCGAATGATTCATAGTGATTGGAAACGTCAGGAAAGTGTAAGGTACTGTTTTCTATCAGTTGGCAAGCTGCGCACACAATCCCAGTGTTGTACAGCTTCCTTCTTCACCGTTCCGATGCTGCCGCTCTCTCCGGCTCCCGGAGCCGAAGAAGAGGCTTCTTCGCGCAAAGACGATTGGACCGCTCACAGTGCTCTCTTAGCGCCGGCTTCTGCCGAAAGAAGCCCGGGAGCGGGCTCTTAGCTCCGGAGAGCATCGTACCTTCGTCTTTAGCGTCTTTTGTGGTCTACATCCTAGCAGAAAGCTTTTCCACTCTGTCTGGCAAGGAAAACCTGCGGGAGCACAGAAAACATCTCCCATCGTGTTCTGGACGTTGCAACGGAGGTCTGCCAAGTGTTTGGCATGAAGGAAAGAAAAGTTGTCCAAAACAGCTTCCAATCGAATATTCATGTGATTGGAAACGTCAGGAAAGTGTAAGGTACTGTTTTCTATCAGTTGGCAAGCTGCGCACACAATCCCAGTGTTGTACAGCTTCCTTCTTCACCTTGTCGATGCTGCCGCTCTCTCCGGCTCCCGGAGCCGAAGAAGCGGCTTCTTCGCGCAAAGACGATTGTACCGCTCACAGTGCTCTCTTAGCGCCGCTTCTGCCGAAAGAAGCCCGGAGCGGCGCTTAGCTCCGGAGAGCATCGTAACTTCGTCTTTAGCGTCTTTTGTGGTCTACATCCTAGCAGAAAGCTTTTCCACTCTGTCTGCAAGAAAACCTGCGGGAGCACAGAGAACATCTCCCATCGTGTTCTGAAACGTTGCACGGAGGTCTGCCAAGTGTTGGCATGAAGGAAAGAAAAGTTGTCCAAAACAGCTTCCAATCGAATATTCATGTGATTGGAAACGTCAGGAAAGTGGTAAGGTACTGTTTTCTATCAGTTGGCAAGCTGCGCACACAATCCCAGTGTTGTACAGCTTCCTTCTTCACACTTTCCGATGCTGCCGCTCTCTCCGGCTCCCGGAGCCGAAGAAGCGGCTTCTTCGCGCAAAGACGATTGTACCGCTCACAGTGCTCTCTTAGCGCCGCTTCTGCCGAAAGAAGCCCGGCAGCGGCTCTTAGCTCCGGAGAGCATCGTACCTTCGTCTTTAGCGTCTTTTGTGGTCTACATCCTAGCAGAAGCTTTTCCACTCTGTCTGGCAAGGAAAACCTGCGGGAGCACAGCAGAACATCTCCCATCGTGTTCTGGACGTTGCACGGAGGTCTGCAAGTGTTTGGCATGAAGGAAAGAAAAGTTGTCCAAAACAGCTTCCAATCGCATATTCATGTGATTGGAAACGTCAGGAAAGTGGTAAGGTACTGTTTTCTATCAGTTGGCAAGCTGCGCACACAATCCAGTGTTGTACAGCTTCCTTCTTCACCTTTGCGATGCTGCCGCTCTCTCGGCTCCCGGAGCCGAAGAAGCGGCTTCTTCGCGCAAAGGACCATTGTACCGCTCACAGTGCTCTCTTAGCGCCGCTTCTGCCGAAAGAAGCCCGGCAGCGGCGCTTAGCTCCGGAGAGCATCGTACCTTCGTCTTTAGCGTCTTTTGTGTCTACATCCTAGCAGAAAGCTTTTCCACTCTGTCTGGCAAGGAAAACCTGCGGGAGCACAGAAAACATCTCCCATCGTGTTCTGGACGTTGCACGGAGGTCTGCCAAGTGTTGGCATGAAGGAAAGAAAAGTTGTCCAAAACAGCTTCCAATCGATATTCAGTGATTGGAAACGTCAGGAAAGTGTAAGGTACTGTTTTCTATCAGTTGGCAAGCTGCGCACACATCCCAGTGTTGTACAGCTTCCTTCTTCACCTTTTCGATGCTGCCTCTCTCTCCGGCTCCCGGAGCCGAAGAAGCGCTTCTTCGCGCAAAGACGATTGTACCGCTCACAGTGCTCTCTTAGCGCCGCTTCTGCCGAAAGAAGCCCGGGAGCGGCTCTTAGCTCCGGAGAGCATCGTACCTTCGTCTTTAGCGTCTTTTGTGGTCTACATCCTAGCAGAAAGCTTTTCTACTCTGTCTGGCAAGGAAAACCTGCGGGAGCACAGACAACATCTCCCATCGTGTTCTGGACGTTGCACGGAGGTCTGCCAAGTGTTGGGCATGAAGGAAAGAAAAGTTGTCCAAAACAGCTTCCAATCGAAGATTCATGTGATTGGAAACGTCAGGAAAGTGTAAGGTACTGTTTTCTATCAGTTGGCAAGCTGCGCACCACAATCCCAGTGTTGTACAGCTTCCTTCTTCACCTTTCCGATGCTGCCGCTCTCTCCGGCTCCCGAGCCGAAGAAGCGGCTTCGTCGCGCAAAGACGATTGTACCGCTCACAGTGCTCTCTTAGCGCCGCTTCTGCCCCGGAGCGGCGCTTAGCTCCGGAGAGCATCGTACCTTCGTCTTTAGCGTCTTTTGTGGTCTACATCCTAGCAGAAAGCTTTTCCACTCTGTCTGGCAAGGAAAACCTGCGGGAGCACAGAAAACATCTCCCATCATGTTCTAGACGTTGCACGGAGGTCTGCCAAGTGTTTGGCATGAAGGAAAGAAAAGTTGTCCAAAACAGCTTCCAATCGAAGATTCATGTGATTGGAAACGTCAGGAAAGTGTAAGGTACTGTTTTTTCTATCAGTTGGCAAGCTGCGCACACAATCCCAGTGTTGTACAGCTTCCTTCTTCACCTTTCCGATGCTGCCGCTCTCTCCGGCTCCCGGAGCCGAAGAAGAGGCTTCTTTGCGCAAAGACGATTGTACCGCTCACAGTGCTCTCTTAGCGCCGCTTCTGCCGAAAGAAGCCCGGGAGCGGCGCTTAGCTCCGGAGAGCATCGTACCTTCGTCTTTAGCGTCTTTTGTGGTCTACATCCTAGCAGAAAGCTTTTCCACTCTGTCTGGCAAGGAAAACCTGCGGGAGCACAGAAAACATCTCCCATCGTGTTCTGGACGTTGCACGGAGGTCTGCCAAGTGTTTGGCATGAAGGAAAGAAAAGTTGTCCAAAACAGCTTCCAATCGAATATTCATGTGATTGGAAACGTCAGGAAAGTGGTAAGGTACTGTTTTCTATCAGTTGGCAAGCTGCGCACACAATCCCAGTGTTGTACAGCTTCCTTCTTCACCTTTCCGATGCTGCCGCTCTCTCCGGCTCCCGGAGCCGAAGAAGCGGCTTCTTCGCGCAAAGACGATTGTACCGCTCACAGTGCTCTCTTAGCGCCGCTTCTGCCGAAAGAAGCCCGGGAGCGGCTCTTAGCTCCGGAGAGCATCGTACCTTCGTCTTTAGCGTCTTTTGTGGTCTACATCCTAGCAGAAAGCTTTTCCACTCTGTCTGGCAAGGAAAACCTGCGGGAGCACAGAAAACATCTCCCATCGTGTTCTGGACGTTGCACGGAGGTCTGCCAAGTGTTTGGCATGAAGGAAAGAAAAGTTGTCCAAAACAGCTTCCAATCGCATATTCATGTGATTGGAAACGTCAGGAAAGTGGTAAGGTACTGTTTTCTATCAGTTGGCAAGCTGCGCACACAATCCCAGTGTTGTACAGCTTCCTTCTTCACCTTTCCGATGCTGCCGCTCTCTCCGGCTCCCGGAGCCGAAGAAGCGGCTTCTTCGCGCAAAGACGATTGTACCGCTCACAGTGCTCTCTTAGCGCCGCTTCTGCCGAAAGAAGCCCGGGAGCGGCGCTTAGCTCCGGAGAGCATCGTACCTTCGTCTTTAGCGTCTTTTGTGGTCTACATCCTAGCAGAAAGCTTTTCCACTCTGTCTGGCAAGGAAAACCTGCGGGAGCACAGAAAACATCTCCCATCGTGTTCTGGACGTTGCACGGAGGTCTGCCAAGTGTTTGGCATGAAGGAAAGAAAAGTTGTCCAAAACAGCTTCCAATCGAAGATTCATGTGATTGGAAACGTCAGGAAAGTGTAAGGTACTGTTTTCTATCAGTTGGCAAGCTGCGCACACAATCCCAGTGTTGTACAGCTTCCTTCTTCACCTTTCCGATGCTGCCGCTCTCTCCGGCTCCCGGAGCCGAAGAAGCGGCTTCTTCGCGCAAAGACGATTGTACCGCTCACAGTGCTCTCTTAGCGCCGCTTCTGCCGAAAGAAGCCCGGGAGCGGCGCTTAGCTCCGGAGAGCATCGTACCTTCGTCTTTAGCGTCTTTTGTGGTCTACATCCTAGCAGAAAGCTTTTCCACTCTGTCTGGCAAGGAAAACCTGCGGGAGCACAGAGAACATCTCCCATCGTGTTCTAAACGTTGCACGGAGGTCTGCCAAGTGTTTGGCATGAAGGAAAGAAAAGTTGTCCAAAACAGCTTCCAATCGAAGATTCATGTGATTGGAAACGTCAGGAAAGTGTAAGGTACTGTTTTCTATCAGTTGGCAAGCTGCGCACACAATCCCAGTGTTGTACAGCTTCCTTCTTCACCTTTCCGATGCTGCCGCTCTCTCCGGCTCCCGGAGCCGAAGAAGCGGCTTCTTCGCGCAAAGACGATTGTACCGCTCACAGTGCTCTCTTAGCGCCGCTTCTGCCGAAAGAAGCCCGGGAGCGGCTCTTAGCTCCGGAGAGCATCGTACCTTCGTCTTTAGCGTCTTTTGTGGTCTACATCCTAGCAGAAAGCTTTTCCACTCTGTCTGGCAAGGAAAACCTGCGGGAGCACAGAAAACATCTCCCATCATGTTCTAGACGTTGCACGGAGGTCTGCCAAGTGTTTGGCATGAAGGAATGAAAAGTTGTCCAAAACAGCTTCCAATCGAAGATTCATGTGATTGGAAACGTCAGGAAAGTGTAAGGTACTGTTTTCTATCAGTTGGCAAGCTGCGCACACAATCCCAGTGTTGTACAGCTTCCTTCTTCACCTTTCCGATGCTGCCGCTCTCTCCGGCTCCCGGAGCCGAAGAAGCGGCTTCTTCGCGCAAAGACGATTGTACCGCTCACAGTGCTCTCTTAGCGCCGCTTCTGCCGAAAGAAGCCCGGGAGCGGCTCTTAGCTCCGGAGAGCATCGTACCTTCGTCTTTAGCGTCTTTTGTGGTCTACATCCTAGCAGAAAGCTTTTCCACTCTGTCTGGCAAGGAAAACCTGCGGGAGCACAGAAAACATCTCCCATCGAGTTCTGGACGTTGCACGGAGGTCTGCCAAGTGTTTGGCATGAAGGAAAGAAAAGTTGTCCAAAACAGCTTCCAATCGAATATTCATGTGATTGGAAACGTCAGGAAAGTGGTAAGGTACTGTTTTCTATCAGTTGGCAAGCTGCGCACACAATCCCAGTGTTGTACAGCTTCCTTCTTCACCTTTCCGATGCTGCCGCTCTCTCCGGCTCCCGGAGCCGAAGAAGCGGCTTCTTCGCGCAAAGACGATTGTACCGCTCACAGTGCTCTCTTAGCGCCGCTTCTGCCGAAAGAAGCCCGGCAGCGGCGCTTAGCTCCGGAGAGCATCGTACCTTCGTCTTTAGCGTCTTTTGTGGTCTACATCCTAGCAGAAATCTTTTCCACTCTGTCTGGCAAGGAAAACCTGCGGGAGCACAGAGAACATCTCCCATCGTGTTCTAAACGTTGCACGGAGGTCTGCCAAGTGTTTGGCATGAAGGAAAGAAAAGTTGTCCAAAACAGCTTCCAATCGAATATTCATGTGATTGGAAACGTCAGGAAAGTGGTAAGGTACTGTTTTCTATCAGTTGGCAAGCTGCGCACACAATCCCAGTGTTGTACAGCTTCCTTCTTCACCTTTCCGATGCTGCCGCTTTCTCCGGCTCCCGGAGCCGAAGAAGCGGCTTCTTCGCGCAAAGACGATTGTACCGCTCACAGTGCTCTCTTAGCGCCGCTTCTGCCGAAAGAAGCCCGGGAGCGGCTCTTAGCTCCGGAGAGCATCGTACCTTCGTCTTTAGCGTCTTTTGTGGTCTACATCCTAGCAGAAAGCTTTTCCACTCTGTCTGGCAAGGAAAACCTGCGGGAGCACAGAAAACATCTCCCATCGTGTTCTGGACGTTGCACGGAGGTCTGCCAAGTGTTTGGCATGAAGGAAAGAAAAGTTGTCCAAAACAGCTTCCAATCGAATATTCATGTGATTGGAAACGTCAGGAAAGTGTAAGGTACTGTTTTCTATCAGTTGGCAAGCTGCGCACACAATCCCAGTGTTGTACAGCTTCCTTCTTCACCTTTGCGATGCTGCCGCTCTCTCCGGCTCCCGGAGCCAAAGAAGCGGCTTCTTCGCGCAAAGACGATTGTACCGCTCACAGTGCTCTCTTAGCGCCGCTTCTGCCGAAAGAAGCCCGGGAGCGGCGCTTAGCTCCGGAGAGCATCGTAACTTCGTCTTTAGCGTCTTTTGTGGTCTACATCCTAGCAGAAAGCTTTTCCACTCTGTCTGGCAAGGAAAACCTGCGGGAGCACAGTGAACATCTCCCATCGTGTTCTAAACGTTGCACGGAGGTCTGCCAAGTGTTTGGCATGAAGGAAAGAAAAGTTGTCCAAAACAGCTTCCAATCGAATATTCATGTGATTGGAAACGTCAGGAAAGTGTAAGGTACTGTTTTCTATCAGTTGGCAAGCTGCGCACACAATCCCAGTGTTGTACAGCTTCCTTCTTCACCTTTCCGATGCTGCCGCTCTCTCCGGCTCCCGGAGCCGAAGAAGAGGCTTCTTTGCGCAAAGACGATTGTACCGCTCACAGTGCTCTCTTAGCGCCGCTTCTGCCGAAAGAAGCCCGGGAGCGGCGCTTAGCTCCGGAGAGCATCGTACCTTCGTCTTTAGCGTCTTTTGTGGTCTACATCCTAGCAGAAAGCTTTTCCACTCTGTCTGGCAAGGAAAACCTGCGGGAGCACAGAAAACATCTCCCATCGTCTTCTGGACGTTGCACGGAGGTCTGCCAAGTGTTTGGCATGAAGGAAAGAAAAGTTGACCAAAACAGCTTCCAATCGAAGATTCATGTGATTGGAAACGTCAGGAAAGTGTAAGGTACTGTTTTCTATCAGTTGGCAAGCTGCGCACACAATCCCAGTGTTGTACAGCTTCCTTCTTCACCTTTCCGATGCTGCCGCTCTCTCCGGCTCCCGGAGCCGAAGAAGCGGCTTCTTCGCGCAAAGACGATTGTACCGCTCACAGTGCTCTCTTAGCGCCGCTTCTGCCGAAAGAAGCCCGGCAGCGGCTCTTAGCTCCGGAGAGCATCGTACCTTCGTCTTTAGCGTCTTTTGTGGTCTACATCCTAGCAGAAAGCTTTTCCACTCTGTCTGGCAAGGAAAACCTGCGGGAGCACAGCAAACATCTCCCATCGTGTTCTGGACGTTGCACGGAGGTCTGCCAAGTGTTTGGCATGAAGGAAAGAAAAGTTGTCCAAAACAGCTTCCAATCGAATATTCATGTGATTGGAAACGTCAGGAAAGTGTAAGGTACTGTTTTCTATCAGTTGGCAAGCTGCGCACACAATCCCAGTGTTGTACAGCTTCCTTCTTCAACTTTCCGATGCTGCCGCTCTCTCCGGCTCCCGGAGCCGAAGAAGCGGCTTCTTCGCGCAAAGACCATTGTACCGCTCACAGTGCTCTCTTAGCGCCGCTTCTGCCGAAAGAAGCCCGGGAGCGGCGCTTAGCTCCGGAGAGCATCGTACCTTCGTCTTTAGCGTCTTTTGTGGTCTACATCCTAGCAGAAAGCTTTTCCACTCTGTCTGGCAAGGAAAACCTGCGGGAGCACAGAAAACATCTCCCATCGTGTTCTGGACGTTGCACGGAGGTCTGCCAAGTGCTTGGCATGAAGGAAAGAAAAGTTGTCCAAAACAGCTTCCAATCGAATATTCATGTGATTGGAAACGTCAGGAAAGTGTAAGGTACTGTTTTCTATCAGTTGGCAAGCTGCGCACACAATCCCAGTGTTGTACAGCTTCCTTCTTCACCTTTCCGATGCTGCCGCTCTCTCCGGCTCCCGGAGCCGAAGAAGCGGCTTCTTCGCGCAAAGACGATTGTACCGCTCACAGTGCTCTCTTAGCGCCGCTTCTGCCGAAAGAAGCCCGGGAGTGGCGCTTAGCTCCGGAGAGCATCGTACCTTCGTCTTTAGCATCTTTTGTGGTCTACATCCTAGCAGAAAGCTTTTCCACTCTGTCTGGCAAGGAAAACCTGCGGGAGCACAGAAAACATCTCCCATCATGTTCTAGACGTTGCACGGAGGTCTGCCAAGTGTTTGGCATGAAGGAAAGAAAAGTTGTCCAAAACAGCTTCCAATCGAATATTCATGTGATTGGAAATGTCAGGAAAGTGTAAGGTACTGTTTTCTATCAGTTGGCAAGCTGCGCACACAATCCCAGTGTTGTACAGCTTCCTTCTTCACCTTTCCGATGCTGCCGCTCTCTCCGGCTCCCGGAGCCGAAGAAGCGGCTTCTTTGCGCAAAGACGATTGTACCGCTCACAGTGCTCTCTTAGCGCCGCTTCTGCCGAAAGAAGCCGGGCAGCGGCTGTTAGCTCCGGAGAGCATCGTACCTTCGTCTTTAGCGTCTTTTGTGGTCTACATCCTAGCAGAAAGCTTTTCCACTCTGTCTGGCAAGGAAAACCTGCGGGAGCACAGAAAACATCTCCCATCGAGTTCTGGACGTTGCACGGAGGTCTGCCAAGTGTTTGGCATGAAGGAAAGAAAAGTTGTCCAAAACAGCTTCCAATCGAATATTCATGTGATTGGAAACGTCAGGAAAGTGGTAAGGTACTGTTTTCTATCAGTTGGCAAGCTGCGCACACAATCCCAGTGTTGTACAGCTTCCTTCTTCACCTTTCCGATGCTGCCGCTCTCTCCGGCTCCCGGAGCCGAAGAAGCGGCTTCTTCGCGCAAAGACGATTGTACCGCTCACAGTGCTCTCTTAGCGCCGCTTCTGCCGAAAGAAGCCCGGGAGCGGCGCTTAGCTCCGGAGAGCATCGTACCTTCGTCTTTAGCGTCTTTTGTGGTCTACATCCTAGCAGAAAGCTTTTCCACTCTGTCTGGCAAGGAAAACCTGCGGGAGCACAGCAAACATCTCCCATCGTGTTCTAGACGTTGCACGGAGGTCTGCCAAGTGTTTGGCATGAAGGAAAGAAAAGTTGTCCAAAACAGCTTCCAATCGCATATTCATGTGATTGGAAACGTCAGGAAAGTGGTAAGGTACTGTTTTCTATCAGTTGGCAAGCTGCGCACACAATGCCAGTGTTGTACAGCTTCCTTCTTCACCTTTCCGATGCTGCCGCTCTCTCCGGCTCCCGGAGCCGAAGAAGCGGCTTCTTCGCGCAAAGACGATTGTACCGCTCACAGTGCTCTCTTCGCGCAGCTTCTGCCGAAAGAAGCCCGGGAGCGGCTCTTAGCTCCGGAGAGCATCGTACCTTCGTCTTTAGCGTCTTTTGTGGTCTACATCCTAGCAGAAAGCTTTTCCACTCTGTCTGGCAAGGAAAACCTGCGGGAGCACAGAAAACATCTCCCATCGTGTTCTGGACGTTGCACGGAGGTCTGCCAAGTGTTTGGCATGAAGGAAAGAAAAGTTGTCCAAAACAGCTTCCAATCGCATATTCATGTGATTGGAAACGTCAGGAAAGTGTAAGGTACTGTTTTTTATCAGTTGGCAAGCTGCGCACACAATCCCAGTGTTGTACAGCTTCCTTCTTCACCTTTCCGATGCTGCCGCTCTCTCCGGCTCCCGGAGCCGAAGAAGCGGCTTCTTCGCGCAAAGACGATTGTACCGCTCACAGTGCTCTCTTAGCGCCGCTTCTGCCGAAAGAAGCCCGGGAGCGGCGCTTAGCTCCGGAGAGCATCGTACCTTCGTCTTTAGCGTCTTTTGTGGTCTACATCCTAGCAGAAAGCTTTTCCACTCTGTCTGGCAAGGAAAACCTGCGGGAGCACAGAGAACATCTCCCATCGTGTTCTAAACGTTGCACGGAGGTCTGCCAAGTGTTTGGCATGAAGGAAAGAAAAGTTGTCCAAAACAGCTTCCAATCGAATATTCATGTGATTGGAAACGTCAGGAAAGTGTAAGGTACTGTTTTCTATCAGTTGGCAAGCTGCGCACACAATCCCAGTGTTGTACAGCTTCCTTCTTCACCTTTCCGATGCTGCCGCTCTCTCCGGCTCCCGGAGCCGAAGAAGAGGCTTCTTCGCGCAAAGACGATTGGACCGCTCACAGTGCTCTCTTAGCGCCGCTTCTGCCGAAAGAAGCCCGGGAGCGGCTCTTAGCTCCGGAGAGCATCGTACCTTCGTCTTTAGCGTCTTTTGTGGTCTACATCCTAGCAGAAAGCTTTTCCACTCTGTCTGGCAAGGAAAACCTGCGGGAGCACAGAAAACATCTCCCATCGTGTTCTGGACGTTGCACGGAGGTCAGCCAAGTGTTTGGCATGAAGGAAAGAAAAGTTGTCCAAAACAGCTTCCAATCGAATATTCATGTGATTGGAAACGTCAGGAAAGTGTAAGGTACTGTTTTCTATCAGTTGGCAAGCTGCGCACACAATCCCAGTGTTGTACAGCTTCCTTCTTCACCTTTGCGATGCTGCCGCTCTCTCCGGCTCCCGGAGCCGAAGAAGCGGCTTCTTCGCGCAAAGACGATTGTACCGCTCACAGTGCTCTCTTAGCGCCGCTTCTGCCGAAAGAAGCCCGGCAGCGGCTCTTAGCTCCGGAGAGCATCGTACCTTCGTCTTTAGCGTCTTTTGTGGTCTACATCCTAGCAGAAAGCTTTTCCACTCTGTCTGGCAAGGAAAACCTGCGGGAGCACAGCAAACATCTCCCATCGTGTTCTGGACGTTGCACGGAGGTCTGCCAAGTGTTTGGCATGAAGGAAAGAAAAGTTGTCCAAAACAGCTTCCAATCGCATATTCATGTGATTGGAAACGTCAGGAAAGTGGTAAGGTACTGTTTTCTATCAGTTGGCAAGCTGCGCACACAATCCCAGTGTTGTACAGCTTCCTTCTTCACCTTTGCGATGCTGCCGCTCTCTCCGGCTCCCGGAGCCGAAGAAGCGGCTTCTTCGCGCAAAGACCATTGTACCGCTCACAGTGCTCTCTTAGCGCCGCTTCTGCCGAAAGAAGCCCGGCAGCGGCGCTTAGCTCCGGAGAGCATCGTACCTTCGTCTTTAGCGTCTTTTGTGGTCTACATCCTAGCAGAAAGCTTTTCCACTCTGTCTGGCAAGGAAAACCTGCGGGAGCACAGAAAACATCTCCCATCGTTTTCTGGACGTTGCACGGAGGTCTGCCAAGTGTTTGGCATGAAGGAAAGAAAAGTTGTCCAAAACAGCTTCCAATCGAATATTCATGTGATTGGAAACGTCAGGAAAGTGGTAAGGTACTGTTTTCTATCAGTTGGCAAGCTGCGCACACAATCCCAGTGTTGTACAGCTTCCTTCTTCACCTTTCCGATGCTGCCTCTCTCTCCGGCTCCCGGAGCCGAAGAAGCGGCTTCTTCGCGCAAAGACGATTGTACCGCTCACAGTGCTCTCTTAGCGCCGCTTCTGCCGAAAGAAGCCCGGGAGCGGCTCTTAGCTCCGGAGAGCATCGTACCTTCGTCTTTAGCGTCTTTTGTGGTCTACATCCTAGCAGAAAGCTTTTCTACTCTGTCTGGCAAGGAAAACCTGCGGGAGCACAGAAAACATCTCCCATCGTGTTCTGGACGTTGCACGGAGGTCTGCCAAGTGTTTGGCATGAAGGAAAGAAAAGTTGTCCAAAACAGCTTCCAATCGAAGATTCATGTGATTGGAAACGTCAGGAAAGTGTAAGGTACTGTTTTCTATCAGTTGGCAAGCTGCGCACACAATCCCAGTGTTGTACAGCTTCCTTCTTCACCTTTCCGATGCTGCCGCTCTCTCCGGCTCCCGGAGCCGAAGAAGCGGCTTCTTCGCGCAAAGACGATTGTACCGCTCACAGTGCTCTCTTAGCGCCGCTTCTGCCGAAAGAAGCCCGGGAGCGGCGCTTAGCTCCGGAGAGCATCGTACCTTCGTCTTTAGCGTCTTTTGTGGTCTACATCCTAGCAGAAAGCTTTTCCACTCTGTCTGGCAAGGAAAACCTGCGGGAGCACAGAGAACATCTCCCATCGTGTTCTAAACGTTGCACGGAGGTCTGCCAAGTGTTTGGCATGAAGGAAAGAAAAGTTGTCCAAAACAGCTTCCAATCGAAGATTCATGTGATTGGAAACGTCAGGAAAGTGTAAGGTACTGTTTTCTATCAGTTGGCAAGCTGCGCACACAATCCCAGTGTTGTACAGCTTCCTTCTTCACCTTTCCGATGCTGCCGCTCTCTCCGGCTCCCGGAGCCGAAGAAGCGGCTTCTTCGCGCAAAGACGATTGTACCGCTCACAGTGCTCTCTTAGCGCCGCTTCTGCCGAAAGAAGCCCGGGAGCGGCTCTTAGCTCCGGAGAGCATCGTACCTTCGTCTTTAGCGTCTTTTGTGGTCTACATCCTAGCAGAAAGCTTTTCCACTCTGTCTGGCAAGGAAAACCTGCGGGAGCACAGAAAACATCTCCCATCATGTTCTAGACGTTGCACGGAGGTCTGCCAAGTGTTTGGCATGAAGGAAAGAAAAGTTGTCCAAAACAGCTTCCAATCGAAGATTCATGTGATTGGAAACGTCAGGAAAGTGTAAGGTACTGTTTTCTATCAGTTGGCAAGCTGCGCACACAATCCCAGTGTTGTACAGCTTCCTTCTTCACCTTTCCGATGCTGCCGCTCTCTCCGGCTCCCGGAGCCGAAGAAGCGGCTTCTTCGCGCAAAGACGATTGTACCGCTCACAGTGCTCTCTTAGCGCCGCTTCTGCCGAAAGAAGCCCGGGAGCGGCTCTTAGCTCCGGAGAGCATCGTACCTTCGTCTTTAGCGTCTTTTGTGGTCTACATCCTAGCAGAAAGCTTTTCTACTCTGTCTGGCAAGGAAAACCTGCGGGAGCACAGAAAACATCTCCCATCGTGTTCTGGACGTTGCACGGAGGTCTGCCAAGTGTTTGGCATGAAGGAAAGAAAAGTTGTCCAAAACAGCTTCCAATCGAAGATTCATGTGATTGGAAACGTCAGGAAAGTGTAAGGTACTGTTTTCTATCAGTTGGCAAGCTGCGCACACAATCCCAGTGTTGTACAGCTTCCTTCTTCACCTTTCCGATGCTGCCGCTCTCTCCGGCTCCCGGAGCCGAAGAAGCGGCTTCTTCGCGCAAAGACGATTGTACCGCTCACAGTGCTCTCTTAGCGCCGCTTCTGCCGAAAGAAGCCCGGGAGCGGCGCTTAGCTCCGGAGAGCATCGTACCTTCGTCTTTAGCGTCTTTTGTGGTCTACATCCTAGCAGAAAGCTTTTCCACTCTGTCTGGCAAGGAAAACCTGCGGGAGCACAGAGAACATCTCCCATCGTGTTCTAAACGTTGCACGGAGGTCTGCCAAGTGTTTGGCATGAAGGAAAGAAAAGTTGTCCAAAACAGCTTCCAATCGAAGATTCATGTGATTGGAAACGTCAGGAAAGTGTAAGGTACTGTTTTCTATCAGTTGGCAAGCTGCGCACACAATCCCAGTGTTGTACAGCTTCCTTCTTCACCTTTCCGATGCTGCCGCTCTCTCCGGCTCCCGGAGCCGAAGAAGCGGCTTCTTCGCGCAAAGACGATTGTACCGCTCACAGTGCTCTCTTAGCGCCGCTTCTGCCGAAAGAAGCCCGGGAGCGGCTCTTAGCTCCGGAGAGCATCGTACCTTCGTCTTTAGCGTCTTTTGTGGTCTACATCCTAGCAGAAAGCTTTTCCACTCTGTCTGGCAAGGAAAACCTGCGGGAGCACAGAAAACATCTCCCATCATGTTCTAGACGTTGCACGGAGGTCTGCCAAGTGTTTGGCATGAAGGAAAGAAAAGTTGTCCAAAACAGCTTCCAATCGAAGATTCATGTGATTGGAAACGTCAGGAAAGTGTAAGGTACTGTTTTCTATCAGTTGGCAAGCTGCGCACACAATCCCAGTGTTGTACAGCTTCCTTCTTCACCTTTCCGATGCTGCCGCTCTCTCCGGCTCCCGGAGCCGAAGAAGCGGCTTCTTCGCGCAAAGACGATTGTACCGCTCACAGTGCTCTCTTAGCGCCGCTTCTGCCGAAAGAAGCCCGGGAGCGGCTCTTAGCTCCGGAGAGCATCGTACCTTCGTCTTTAGCGTCTTTTGTGGTCTACATCCTAGCAGAAATCTTTTCCACTCTGTCTGGCAAGGAAAACCTGCGGGAGCACAGAAAACATCTCCCATCGAGTTCTGGACGTTGCACGGAGGACTGCCAAGTGTTTGGCATGAAGGAAAGAAAAGTTGTCCAAAACAGCTTCCAATCGAATATTCATGTGATTGGAAACGTCAGGAAAGTGGTAAGGTACTGTTTTCTATCAGTTGGCAAGCTGCGCACACAATCCCAGTGTTGTACAGCTTCCTTCTTCACCTTTCCGATGCTGCCGCTCTCTCCGGCTCCCGGAGCCGAAGAAGCGGCTTCTTCGCGCAAAGACGATTGTACCGCTCACAGTGCTCTCTTAGCGCCGCTTCTGCCGAAAGAAGCCCGGGAGCGGCGCTTAGCTCCGGAGAGCATCGTACCTTCGTCTTTAGCGTCTTTTGTGGTCTACATCCTAGCAGAAATCTTTTCCACTCTGTCTGGCAAGGAAAACCTGCGGGAGCACAGAGAACATCTCCCATCGTGTTCTAGACGTTGCACGGAGGTCTGCCAAGTGTTTGGCATGAAGGAAAGAAAAGTTGTCCAAAACAGCTTCCAATCGAATATTCATGTGATTGGAAACGTCAGGAAAGTGGTAAGGTACTGTTTTCTATCAGTTGGCAAGCTGCGCACACAATCCCAGTGTTGTACAGCTTCCTTCTTCACCTTTCCGATGCTGCCGCTTTCTCCGGCTCCCGGAGCCGAAGAAGCGGCTTCTTCGCGCAAAGACGATTGTACCGCTCACAGTGCTCTCTTAGCGCCGCTTCTGCCGAAAGAAGCCCGGGAGCGGCTCTTAGCTCCGGAGAGCATCGTACCTTCGTCTTTAGCGTCTTTTGTGGTCTACATCCTAGCAGAAAGCTTTTCCACTCTGTCTGGCAAGGAAAACCTGCGGGAGCACAGAAAACATCTCCCATCGTGTTCTGGACGTTGCACGGAGGTCTGCCAAGTGTTTGGCATGAAGGAAAGAAAAGTTGTCCAAAACAGCTTCCAATCGAATATTCATGTGATTGGAAACGTCAGGAAAGTGTAAGGTACTGTTTTCTATCAGTTGGCAAGCTGCGCACACAATCCCAGTGTTGTACAGCTTCCTTCTTCACCTTTGCGATGCTGCCGCTCTCTCCGGCTCCCGGAGCCAAAGAAGCGGCTTCTTCGCGCAAAGATGATTGTACCGCTCACAGTGCTCTCTTAGCGCCGCTTCTGCCGAAAGAAGCCCGGGAGCGGCGCTTAGCTCCGGAGAGCATCGTAACTTCGTCTTTAGCGTCTTTTGTGGTCTACATCCTAGCAGAAAGCTTTTCCACTCTGTCTGGCAAGGAAAACCTGCGGGAGCACAGAGAACATCTCCCATCGTGTTCTAAACGTTGCACGGAGGTCTGCCAAGTGTTTGGCATGAAGGAAAGAAAAGTTGTCCAAAACAGCTTCCAATCGAATATTCATGTGATTGGAAACGTCAGGAAAGTGTAAGGTACTGTTTTCTATCAGTTGGCAAGCTGCGCACACAATCCCAGTGTTGTACAGCTTCCTTCTTCACCTTTCCGATGCTGCCGCTCTCTCCGGCTCCCGGAGCCGAAGAAGAGGCTTCTTTGCGCAAAGACGATTGTACCGCTCACAGTGCTCTCTTAGCGCCGCTTCTGCCGAAAGAAGCCCGGGAGCGGCGCTTAGCTCCGGAGAGCATCGTACCTTCGTCTTTAGCGTCTTTTGTGGTCTACATCCTAGCAGAAAGCTTTTCCACTCTGTCTGGCAAGGAAAACCTGCGGGAGCACAGAAAACATCTCCCATCGTGTTCTGGACGTTGCACGGAGGTCTGCCAAGTGTTTGGCATGAAGGAAAGAAAAGTTGTCCAAAACAGCTTCCAATCGAATATTCATGTGATTGGAAACGTCAGGAAAGTGGTAAGGTACTGTTTTCTATCAGTTGGCAAGCTGCGCACACAATCCCAGTGTTGTACAGCTTCCTTCTTCACCTTTCCGATGCTGCCGCTCTCTCCGGCTCCCGGAGCCGAAGAAGCGGCTTCTTCGCGCAAAGACGATTGTACCGCTCACAGTGCTCTCTTAGCGCCGCTTCTGCCGAAAGAAGCCCGGGAGCGGCTCTTAGCTCCGGAGAGCATCGTACCTTCGTCTTTAGCGTCTTTTGTGGTCTACATCCTAGCAGAAAGCTTTTCCACTCTGTCTGGCAAGGAAAACCTGCGGGAGCACAGAAAACATCTCCCATCGTGTTCTGGACGTTGCACGGAGGTCTGCCAAGTGTTTGGCATGAAGGAAAGAAAAGTTGTCCAAAACAGCTTCCAATCGCATATTCATGTGATTGGAAACGTCAGGAAAGTGGTAAGGTACTGTTTTCTATCAGTTGGCAAGCTGCGCACACAATCCCAGTGTTGTACAGCTTCCTTCTTCACCTTTCCGATGCTGCCGCTCTCTCCGGCTCCCGGAGCCGAAGAAGCGGCTTCTTCGCGCAAAGACGATTGTACCGCTCACAGTGCTCTCTTAGCGCCGCTTCTGCCGAAAGAAGCCCGGGAGCGGCGCTTAGCTCCGGAGAGCATCGTACCTTCGTCTTTAGCGTCTTTTGTGGTCTACATCCTAGCAGAAAGCTTTTCCACTCTGTCTGGCAAGGAAAACCTGCGGGAGCACAGAAAACATCTCCCATCGTGTTCTGGACGTTGCACGGAGGTCTGCCAAGTGTTTGGCATGAAGGAAAGAAAAGTTGTCCAAAACAGCTTCCAATCGAAGATTCATGTGATTGGAAACGTCAGGAAAGTGTAAGGTACTGTTTTCTATCAGTTGGCAAGCTGCGCACACAATCCCAGTGTTGTACAGCTTCCTTCTTCACCTTTCCGATGCTGCCGCTCTCTCCGGCTCCCGGAGCCGAAGAAGCGGCTTCTTCGCGCAAAGACGATTGTACCGCTCACAGTGCTCTCTTAGCGCCGCTTCTGCCGAAAGAAGCCCGGGAGCGGCGCTTAGCTCCGGAGAGCATCGTACCTTCGTCTTTAGCGTCTTTTGTGGTCTACATCCTAGCAGAAAGCTTTTCCACTCTGTCTGGCAAGGAAAACCTGCGGGAGCACAGAGAACATCTCCCATCGTGTTCTAAACGTTGCACGGAGGTCTGCCAAGTGTTTGGCATGAAGGAAAGAAAAGTTGTCCAAAACAGCTTCCAATCGAAGATTCATGTGATTGGAAACGTCAGGAAAGTGTAAGGTACTGTTTTCTATCAGTTGGCAAGCTGCGCACACAATCCCAGTGTTGTACAGCTTCCTTCTTCACCTTTCCGATGCTGCCGCTCTCTCCGGCTCCCGGAGCCGAAGAAGCGGCTTCTTCGCGCAAAGACGATTGTACCGCTCACAGTGCTCTCTTAGCGCCGCTTCTGCCGAAAGAAGCCCGGGAGCGGCTCTTAGCTCCGGAGAGCATCGTACCTTCGTCTTTAGCGTCTTTTGTGGTCTACATCCTAGCAGAAAGCTTTTCCACTCTGTCTGGCAAGGAAAACCTGCGGGAGCACAGAAAACATCTCCCATCATGTTCTAGACGTTGCACGGAGGTCTGCCAAGTGTTTGGCATGAAGGAATGAAAAGTTGTCCAAAACAGCTTCCAATCGAAGATTCATGTGATTGGAAACGTCAGGAAAGTGTAAGGTACTGTTTTCTATCAGTTGGCAAGCTGCGCACACAATCCCAGTGTTGTACAGCTTCCTTCTTCACCTTTCCGATGCTGCCGCTCTCTCCGGCTCCCGGAGCCGAAGAAGCGGCTTCTTCGCGCAAAGACGATTGTACCGCTCACAGTGCTCTCTTAGCGCCGCTTCTGCCGAAAGAAGCCCGGGAGCGGCTCTTAGCTCCGGAGAGCATCGTACCTTCGTCTTTAGCGTCTTTTGTGGTCTACATCCTAGCAGAAAGCTTTTCCACTCTGTCTGGCAAGGAAAACCTGCGGGAGCACAGAAAACATCTCCCATCGAGTTCTGGACGTTGCACGGAGGTCTGCCAAGTGTTTGGCATGAAGGAAAGAAAAGTTGTCCAAAACAGCTTCCAATCGAATATTCATGTGATTGGAAACGTCAGGAAAGTGGTAAGGTACTGTTTTCTATCAGTTGGCAAGCTGCGCACACAATCCCAGTGTTGTACAGCTTCCTTCTTCACCTTTCCGATGCTGCCGCTCTCTCCGGCTCCCGGAGCCGAAGAAGCGGCTTCTTCGCGCAAAGACGATTGTACCGCTCACAGTGCTCTCTTAGCGCCGCTTCTGCCGAAAGAAGCCCGGGAGCGGCGCTTAGCTCCGGAGAGCATCGTACCTTCGTCTTTAGCGTCTTTTGTGGTCTACATCCTAGCAGAAAGCTTTTCCACTCTGTCTGGCAAGGAAAACCTGCGGGAGCACAGAGAACATCTCCCATCGTGTTCTAAACGTTGCACGGAGGTCTGCCAAGTGTTTGGCATGAAGGAAAGAAAAGTTGTCCAAAACAGCTTCCAATCGAATATTCATGTGATTGGAAACGTCAGGAAAGTGGTAAGGTACTGTTTTCTATCAGTTGGCAAGCTGCGCACACAATCCCAGTGTTGTACAGCTTCCTTCTTCACCTTTCCGATGCTGCCGCTTTCTCCGGCTCCCGGAGCCGAAGAAGCGGCTTCTTCGCGCAAAGACGATTGTACCGCTCACAGTGCTCTCTTAGCGCCGCTTCTGCCGAAAGAAGCCCGGGAGCGGCTCTTAGCTCCGGAGAGCATCGTACCTTCGTCTTTAGCGTCTTTTGTGGTCTACATCCTAGCAGAAAGCTTTTCCACTCTGTCTGGCAAGGAAAACCTGCGGGAGCACAGAAAACATCTCCCATCGTGTTCTGGACGTTGCACGGAGGTCTGCCAAGTGTTTGGCATGAAGGAAAGAAAAGTTGTCCAAAACAGCTTCCAATCGAATATTCATGTGATTGGAAACATCAGGAAAGTGTAAGGTACTGTTTTCTATCAGTTGGCAAGCTGCGCACACAATCCCAGTGTTGTACAGCTTCCTTCTTCACCTTTGCGATGCTGCCGCTCTCTCCGGCTCCCGGAGCCAAAGAAGCGGCTTCTTCGCGCAAAGACGATTGTACCGCTCACAGTGCTCTCTTAGCGCCGCTTCTGCCGAAAGAAGCCCGGGAGCGGCGCTTAGCTCCGGAGAGCATCGTAACTTCGTCTTTAGCGTCTTTTGTGGTCTACATCCTAGCAGAAAGCTTTTCCACTCTGTCTGGCAAGGAAAACCTGCGGGAGCACAGTGAACATCTCCCATCGTGTTCTAAACGTTGCACGGAGGTCTGCCAAGTGTTTGGCATGAAGGAAAGAAAAGTTGTCCAAAACAGCTTCCAATCGAATATTCATGTGATTGGAAACGTCAGGAAAGTGTAAGGTACTGTTTTCTATCAGTTGGCAAGCTGCGCACACAATCCCAGTGTTGTACAGCTTCCTTCTTCACCTTTCCGATGCTGCCGCTCTCTCCGGCTCCCGGAGCCGAAGAAGAGGCTTCTTTGCGCAAAGACGATTGTACCGCTCACAGAGCTCTCTTAGCGCCGCTTCTGCCGAAAGAAGCCCGGGAGCGGCGCTTAGCTCCGGAGAGCATCGTACCTTCGTCTTTAGCGTCTTTTGTGGTCTACATCCTAGCAGAAAGCTTTTCCACTCTGTCTGGCAAGGAAAACCTGCGGGAGCACAGAAAACATCTCCCATCGTCTTCTGGACGTTGCACGGAGGTCTGCCAAGTGTTTGGCATGAAGGAAAGAAAAGTTGACCAAAACAGCTTCCAATCGAAGATTCATGTGATTGGAAACGTCAGGAAAGTGTAAGGTACTGTTTTCTATCAGTTGGCAAGCTGCGCACACAATCCCAGTGTTGTACAGCTTCCTTCTTCACCTTTCCGATGCTGCCGCTCTCTCCGGCTCCCGGAGCCGAAGAAGCGGCTTCTTCGCGCAAAGACGATTGTACCGCTCACAGTGCTCTCTTAGCGCCGCTTCTGCCGAAAGAAGCCCGGCAGCGGCTCTTAGCTCCGGAGAGCATCGTACCTTCGTCTTTAGCGTCTTTTGTGGTCTACATCCTAGCAGAAAGCTTTTCCACTCTGTCTGGCAAGGAAAACCTGCGGGAGCACAGAAAACATCTCCCATCGTGTTCTGGACGTTGCACGGAGGTCTGCCAAGTGTTTGGCATGAAGGAAAGAAAAGTTGTCCAAAACAGCTTCCAATCGAATATTCATGTGATTGGAAACGTCAGGAAAGTGTAAGGTACTGTTTTCTATCAGTTGGCAAGCTGCGCACACAATCCCAGTGTTGTACAGCTTCCTTCTTCAACTTTCCGATGCTGCCGCTCTCTCCGGCTCCCGGAGCCGAAGAAGCGGCTTCTTCGCGCAAAGACCATTGTACCGCTCACAGTGCTCTCTTAGCGCCGCTTCTGCCGAAAGAAGCCCGGGAGCGGCGCTTAGCTCCGGAGAGCATCGTACCTTCGTCTTTAGCGTCTTTTGTGGTCTACATCCTAGCAGAAAGCTTTTCCACTCTGTCTGGCAAGGAAAACCTGCGGGAGCACAGAAAACATCTCCCATCGTGTTCTGGACGTTGCACGGAGGTCTGCCAAGTGCTTGGCATGAAGGAAAGAAAAGTTGTCCAAAACAGCTTCCAATCGAATATTCATGTGATTGGAAACGTCAGGAAAGTGTAAGGTACTGTTTTCTATCAGTTGGCAAGCTGCGCACACAATCCCAGTGTTGTACAGCTTCCTTCTTCACCTTTCCGATGCTGCCGCTCTCTCCGGCTCCCGGAGCCGAAGAAGCGGCTTCTTCGCGCAAAGACGATTGTACCGCTCACAGTGCTCTCTTAGCGCCGCTTCTGCCGAAAGAAGCCCGGGAGTGGCGCTTAGCTCCGGAGAGCATCGTACCTTCGTCTTTAGCATCTTTTGTGGTCTACATCCTAGCAGAAAGCTTTTCCACTCTGTCTGGCAAGGAAAACCTGCGGGAGCACAGAAAACATCTCCCATCATGTTCTAGACGTTGCACGGAGGTCTGCCAAGTGTTTGGCATGAAGGAAAGAAAAGTTGTCCAAAACAGCTTCCAATCGAATATTCATGTGATTGGAAATGTCAGGAAAGTGTAAGGTACTGTTTTCTATCAGTTGGCAAGCTGCGCACACAATCCCAGTGTTGTACAGCTTCCTTCTTCACCTTTCCGATGCTGCCGCTCTCTCCGGCTCCCGGAGCCGAAGAAGCGGCTTCTTTGCGCAAAGACGATTGTACCGCTCACAGTGCTCTCTTAGCGCCGCTTCTGCCGAAAGAAGCCGGGCAGCGGCTGTTAGCTCCGGAGAGCATCGTACCTTCGTCTTTAGCGTCTTTTGTGGTCTACATCCTAGCAGAAAGCTTTTCCACTCTGTCTGGCAAGGAAAACCTGCGGGAGCACAGAAAACATCTCCCATCGAGTTCTGGACGTTGCACGGAGGTCTGCCAAGTGTTTGGCATGAAGGAAAGAAAAGTTGTCCAAAACAGCTTCCAATCGAATATTCATGTGATTGGAAACGTCAGGAAAGTGGTAAGGTACTGTTTTCTATCAGTTGGCAAGCTGCGCACACAATCCCAGTGTTGTACAGCTTCCTTCTTCACCTTTCTGATGCTGCCGCTCTCTCCGGCTCCCGGAGCCGAAGAAACGGCTTCTTCGCGCAAAGACGATTGTACCGCTCACAGTGCTCTCTTAGCGCCGCTTCTGCCGAAAGAAGCCCGGGAGCGGCGCTTAGCTCCGGAGAGCATCGTACCTTCGTCTTTAGCGTCTTTTGTGGTCTACATCCTAGCAGAAAGCTTTTCCACTCTGTCTGGCAAGGAAAACCTGCGGGAGCACAGCAAACATCTCCCATCGTGTTCTAGACGTTGCACGGAGGTCTGCCAAGTGTTTGGCATGAAGGAAAGAAAAGTTGTCCAAAACAGCTTCCAATCGCATATTCATGTGATTGGAAACGTCAGGAAAGTGTAAGGTACTGTTTTTTATCAGTTGGCAAGCTGCGCACACAATCCCAGTGTTGTACAGCTTCCTTCTTCACCTTTCCGATGCTGCCGCTCTCTCCGGCTCCCGGAGCCGAAGAAGCGGCTTCTTCGCGCAAAGACGATTGTACCGCTCACAGTGCTCTCTTAGCGCCGCTTCTGCCGAAAGAAGCCCGGGAGCGGCGCTTAGCTCCGGAGAGCATCGTACCTTCGTCTTTAGCGTCTTTTGTGGTCTACATCCTAGCAGAAAGCTTTTCCACTCTGTCTGGCAAGGAAAACCTGCGGGAGCACAGAGAACATCTCCCATCGTGTTCTAAACGTTGCACGGAGGTCTGCCAAGTGTTTGGCATGAAGGAAAGAAAAGTTGTCCAAAACAGCTTCCAATCGAATATTCATGTGATTGGAAACGTCAGGAAAGTGTAAGGTACTGTTTTCTATCAGTTGGCAAGCTGCGCACACAATCCCAGTGTTGTACAGCTTCCTTCTTCACCTTTCCGATGCTGCCGCTCTCTCCGGCTCCCGGAGCCGAAGAAGAGGCTTCTTCGCGCAAAGACGATTGGACCGCTCACAGTGCTCTCTTAGCGCCGCTTCTGCCGAAAGAAGCCCGGGAGCGGCTCTTAGCTCCGGAGAGCATCGTACCTTCGTCTTTAGCGTCTTTTGTGGTCTACATCCTAGCAGAAAGCTTTTCCACTCTGTCTGGCAAGGAAAACCTGCGGGAGCACAGAAAACATCTCCCATCGTGTTCTGGACGTTGCACGGAGGTCAGCCAAGTGTTTGGCATGAAGGAAAGAAAAGTTGTCCAAAACAGCTTCCAATCGAATATTCATGTGATTGGAAACGTCAGGAAAGTGTAAGGTACTGTTTTCTATCAGTTGGCAAGCTGCGCACACAATCCCAGTGTTGTACAGCTTCCTTCTTCACCTTTCCGATGCTGCCGCTCTCTCCGGCTCCCGGAGCCGAAGAAGCGGCTTCTTCGCGCAAAGACGATTGTACCGCTCACAGTGCTCTCTTAGCGCCGCTTCTGCCGAAAGAAGCCCGGGAGCGGCGCTTAGCTCCGGAGAGCATCGTAACTTCGTCTTTAGCGTCTTTTGTGGTCTACATCCTAGCAGAAAGCTTTTCCACTCTGTCTGGCAAGGAAAACCTGCGGGAGCACAGAGAACATCTCCCATCGTGTTCTAAACGTTGCACGGAGGTCTGCCAAGTGTTTGGCATGAAGGAAAGAAAAGTTGTCCAAAACAGCTTCCAATCGAATATTCATGTGATTGGAAACGTCAGGAAAGTGGTAAGGTACTGTTTTCTATCAGTTGGCAAGCTGCGCACACAATCCCAGTGTTGTACAGCTTCCTTCTTCAACTTTCCGATGCTGCCGCTCTCTCCGGCTCCCGGAGCCGAAGAAGCGGCTTCTTCGCGCAAAGACCATTGTACCGCTCACAGTGCTCTCTTAGCGCCGCTTCTGCCGAAAGAAGCCCGGGAGCGGCGCTTAGCTCCGGAGAGCATCGTACCTTCGTCTTTAGCGTCTTTTGTGGTCTACATCCTAGCAGAAAGCTTTTCCACTCTGTCTGGCAAGGAAAACCTGCGGGAGCACAGAAAACATCTCCCATCGTGTTCTGGACGTTGCACGGAGGTCTGCCAAGTGTTTGGCATGAAGGAAAGAAAAGTTGTCCAAAACAGCTTCCAATGGCATATTCATGTGATTGGAAACGTCAGGAAAGTGGTAAGGTACTGTTTTCTATCAGTTGGCAAGCTGCGCACACAATGCCAGTGTTGTACAGCTTCCTTCTTCACCTTTCCGATGCTGCCGCTCTCTCCGGCTCCCGGAGCCGAAGAAGCGGCTTCTTCGCGCAAAGACGATTGTACCGCTCACAGTGCTCTCTTAGCGCCGCTTCTGCCGAAAGAAGCCCGGGAGCGGCGCTTAGCTCCGGAGAGCATCGTACCTTCGTCTTTAGCGTCTTTTGTGGTCTACATCCTAGCAGAAAGCTTTTCCACTCTGTCTGGCAAGGAAAACCTGCGGGAGCACAGAAAACATCTCCCATCGTGTTCTGGACGTTGCACGGAGGTCTGCCAAGTGTTTGGCATGAAGGAAAGAAAAGTTGTCCAAAACAGCTTCCAATCGAATATTCATGTGATTGGAAACGTCAGGAAAGTGTAAGGTACTGTTTTCTATCAGTTGGCAAGCTGCGCACACAATCCCAGTGTTGTACAGCTTCCTTCTTCACCTTTCCGATGCTGCCGCTCTCTCCGGCTCCCGGAGCCGAAGAAGCGGCTTCTTCGCGCAAAGACGATTGTACCGCTCACAGTGCTCTCTTAGCGCCGCTTCTGCCGAAAGAAGCCCGGGAGCGGCTCTTAGCTCCGGAGAGCATCGTACCTTCGTCTTTAGCGTCTTTTGTGGTCTACATCCTAGCAGAAAGCTTTTCCACTCTGTCTGGCAAGGAAAACCTGCGGGAGCACAGAAAACATCTCCCATCGTGTTCTGGACGTTGCACGGAGGTCTGCCAAGTGTTTGGCATGAAGGAAAGAAAAGTTGTCCAGAACAGCTTCCAATCGAATATTCATGTGATTGGAAACGTCAGGAAAGTGTAAGGTACTGTTTTCTATCAGTTGGCAAGCTGCGCACACAATCCCAGTGTTGTACAGCTTCCTTCTTCACCTTTGCGATGCTGCCGCTCTCTCCGGCTCCCGGAGCCGAAGAAGCGGCTTCTTCGCGCAAAGACGATTGTAACGCTCACAGTGCTCTCTTAGCGCCGCTTCTGCCGAAAGAAGCCCGGCAGCGGCTCTTAGCTCCGGAGAGCATCGTACCTTCGTCTTTAGCGTCTTTTGTGGTCTACATCCTAGCAGAAAGCTTTTCCACTCTGTCTGGCAAGGAAAACCTGCGGGAGCACAGAAAACATCTCCCATCGTGTTCTGGACGTTGCACAGAGGTCTGCCAAGTGTTTGGCATGAAGGAAAGAAAAGTTGTCCAAAACAGCTTCCAATCGAATATTCAAGTGATTGGAAACATCAGGAAAATGTAAGGTACTGTTTTCTATCAGTTGGCAAGCTGCGCACACAATCCCAGTGTTGTACAGCTTCCTTCTTCACCTTTCCGATGCTGCCGCTCTCTCCGGCTCCCGGAGCCGAAGAAGCGGCTTCTTCGCGCAAAGACGATTGTACCGCTCACAGTGCTCTCTTAGCGCCGCTTCTGCCGAAAGAAGCCCGGGAGCGGCGCTTAGCTCCGGAGAGCATCGTAACTTCGTCTTTAGCGTCTTTTGTGGTCTACATCCTAGCAGAAAGCTTTTCCACTCTGTCTGGCAAGGAAAACCTGCGGGAGCACAGAAAACATCTCCCATCGTGTTCTAAACGTTGCACGGACGTCTGCCAAGTGCTTGGCATGAAGGAAAGAAAAGTTGTCCAAAACAGCTTCCAATCGAATATTCATGTGATTGGAAACGTCAGGAAAGTGGTAAGGTACTGTTTTCTATCAGTTGGCAAGCTGCGCACACAATCCCAGTGTTGTACAGCTTCCTTCTTCACCTTTCCGATGCTGCCGCTCTCTCCGGCTCCCGGAGCCGAAGAAGCGGCTTCTTCTTTGTGCAAAGACGATTGTACCGCTCACAGTGCTCTCTTAGCGCCGCTTCTGCCGAAAGAAGCCCGGGAGCGGCGCTTAGCTCCGGAGAGCATCGTACCTTCGTCTTTAGCGTCTTTTGTGGTCTACATCCTAGCAGAAAGCTTTTCCACTCTGTCTGGCAAGGAAAACCTGCGGGAGCACAGAAAACATCTCCCATCGTGTTCTGGACGTTGCACGGAGGTCTGCCAAGTGTTTGGCATGAAGGAAAGAAAAGTTGTCCAAAACAGCTTCCAATCGAAGATTCATGTGATTGGAAACGTCAGGAAAGTGTAAGGTACTGTTTTCTATCAGTTGGCAAGCTGCGCACACAATCCCAGTGTTGTACAGCTTCCTTCTTCACCTTTCCGATGCTGCCGCTCTCTCCGGCTCCCGGAGCCGAAGAAGCGGCTTCTTCGCGCAAAGACGATTGTACCGCTCACAGTGCTCTCTTAGCGCCGCTTCTGCCGAAAGAAGCCCGGGAGCGGCTCTTAGCTCCGGAGAGCATCGTACCTTCGTCTTTAGCGTCTTTTGTGGTCTACATCCTAGCAGAAAGCTTTTCCACTCTGTCTGGCAAGGAAAACCTGCGGGAGCACAGAAAACATCTCCCATCATGTTCTAAACGTTGCACGGACGTCTGCCAAGTGCTTGGCATGAAGGAAAGAAAAGTTGTCCAAAACAGCTTCCAATCGAATATTCATGTGATTGGAAACGTCAGGAAAGTGGTAAGGTACTGTTTTCTATCAGTTGGCAAGCTGCGCACACAATCCCAGTGTTGTACAGCTTCCTTCTTCACCTTTCCGATGCTGCCGCTCTCTCCGGCTCCCGGAGCCGAAGAAGCGGCTTCTTCTTTGTGCAAAGACGATTGTACCGCTCACAGTGCTCTCTTAGCGCCGCTTCTGCCGAAAGAAGCCCGGCAGCGGCGCTTAGCTCCGGAGAGCATCGTACCTTCGTCTTTAGCGTCTTTTGTGGTCTACATCCTAGCAGAAAGCTTTTCCACTCTGTCTGGCAAGGAAAACCTGCGGGAGCACAGAAAACATCTCCCATCGTCTTCTGGACGTTGCACGGAGGTCTGCCAAGTGTTTGGCATGAAGGAAAGAAAAGTTGTCCAAAACAGCTTCCAATCGAAGATTCATGTGATTGGAAACGTCAGGAAAGTGTAAGGTACTGTTTTCTATCAGTTGGCAAGCTGCGCACACAATCCCAGTGTTGTACAGCTTCCTTCTTCACCTTTCCGATGCTGCCGCTCTCTCCGGCTCCCGGAGCCGAAGAAGCGGCTTCTTCGCGCAAAGACGATTGTACCGCTCACAGTGCTCTCTTAGCGCCGCTTCTGCCGAAAGAAGCCCGGGAGCGGCTCTTAGCTCCGGAGAGCATCGTACCTTCGTCTTTAGCGTCTTTTGTGGTCTACATCCTAGCAGAAACCTTTTCCACTCTGTCTGGCAAGGAAAACCTGCGGGAGCACAGAAAACATCTCCCATCATGTTCTAGACGTTGCACGGAGGTCTGCAAAGTGTTTGGCATGAAGGAAAGAAAAGTTGTCCAAAACAGCTTCCAATCGAATATTCATGTGATTGGAAACGTCAGGAAAGTGTAAGGTACTGTTTTCTATCAGTTGGCAAGCTGCGCACACAATCCCAGTGTTGTACAGCTTCCTTCTTCACCTTTCCGATGCTGCCGCTCTCTCCGGCTCCCGGAGCCGAAGAAGCGGCTTCTTCGCGCAAAGACGATTGTACCGCTCACAGTGCTCTCTTAGCGCCGCTTCTGCCGAAAGAAGCCCGGCAGCGGCGCTTAGCTCCGGAGAGCATCGTACCTTCGTCTTTAGCGTCTTTTGTGGTCTACATCCTAGCAGAAAGCTTTTCCACTCTGTCTGGCAAGGAAAACCTGCGGGAGCACAGCAAACATCTCCCATCGTGTTCTGGACGTTGCACGGAGGTCTGCCAAGTGTTTCGCATGAAGGAAAGAAAAGTTGTCCAAAACAGCTTCCAATCGAATATTCATGTGATTGGAAACGTCAGGAAAGTGTAAGGTACTGTTTTCTATCAGTTGGCAAGCTGCGCACACAATCCCAGTGTTGTACAGCTTCCTTCTTCACCTTTCCGATGCTGCCGCTCTCTCCGGCTCCCGGAGCCGAAGAAGCGGCTTCTTCGCGCAAAGACGATTGTACCGCTCACAGTGCTCTCTTAGCGCCGCTTCTGCCGAAAGAAGCCCGGGAGCGGCTCTTAGCTCCGGAGAGCATCGTACCTTCGTCTTTAGCGTCTTTTGTGGTCTACATCCTAGCAGAAAGCTTTTCCACTCTGTCTGGCAAGGAAAACCTGCGGGAGCACAGAAAACATCTCCCATCGTGTTCTGGACGTTGCACGGAGGTCTGCCAAGTGCTTGGCATGAAGGAAAGAAAAGTTGTCCAAAACAGCTTCCAATCGAATATTCATGTGATTGGAAACGTCAGGAAAGTGGTAAGGTACTGTTTTCTATCAGTTGGCAAGCTGCGCACACAATGCCAGTGTTGTACAGCTTCCTTCTTCACCTTTCCGATGCTGCCGCTCTCTCCAGCTCCCGGAGCCGAAGAAGCGGCTTCTTCCCGCAAAGACGATTGTACCGCTCACAGTGCTCTCTTAGCGCCGCTTCTGCCGAAAGAAGCCCGGGAGCGGCGCTTAGCTCCGGAGAGCATCGTACCTTCGTCTTTAGCGTCTTTTGTGGTCTACATCCTAGCAGAAAGCTTTTCCACTCTGTCTGGCAAGGAAAACCTGCGGGAGCACAGCAAACATCTCCCATCGTGTTCTGGACGTTGCACGGAGGTCTGCCAAGTGTTTGGCATGAAGGAAAGAAAAGTTGTCCAAAACAGCTTCCAATGGCATATTCATGTGATTGGAAACGTCAGGAAAGTGTAAGGTACTGTTTTCTATCAGTTGGCAAGCTGCGCACACAATCCCAGTGTTGTACAGCTTCCTTCTTCACCTTTCCGATGCTGCCGCTCTCTCCGGCTCCCGGAGCCGAAGAAGCGGCTTCTTCGCGCAAAGACGATTGTACCGCTCACAGTGCTCTCTTAGCGCCGCTTCTGCCGAAAGAAGCCCGGGAGCGGCTCTTAGCTCCGGAGAGCATCGTACCTTCGTCTTTAGCGTCTTTTGTGGTCTACATCCTAGCAGAAAGCTTTTCCACTCTGTCTGGCAAGGAAAACCTGCGGGAGCACAGAAAACATCTCCCATCGTGTTCTGGACGTTGCACGGAGGTCTGCCAAGTGCTTGGCATGAAGGAAAGAAAAGTTGTCCAAAACAGCTTCCAATCGAATATTCATGTGATTGGAAACGTCAGGAAAGTGTAAGGTACTGTTTTCTATCAGTTGGCAAGCTGCGCACACAATCCCAGTGTTGTACAGCTTCCTTCTTCACCTTTGCGATGCTGCCGCTCTCTCCGGCTCCCGGAGCCGAAGAAGCGGCTTCTTCGCGCAAAGACGATTGTACCGCTCACAGTGCTCTCTTAGCGCCGCTTCTGCCGAAAGAAGCCCGGGAGCGGCGCTTAGCTCCGGAGAGCATCGTACCTTCGTCTTTAGCGTCTTTTGTGGTCTACATCCTAGCAGAAAGCTTTTCCACTCTGTCTGGCAAGGAAAACCTGCGGGAGCACAGAAAACATCTCCCATCGTGTTCTGGACGTTGCACGGAGGTCTGCCAAGTGTTTGGCATGAAGGAAAGAAAAGTTGTCCAAAACAGCTTCCAATCGAATATTCATGTGATTGGAAACGTCAGGAAAGTGTAAGGTACTGTTTTCTATCAGTTGGCAAGCTGCGCACACAATCCCAGTGTTGTACAGCTTCCTTCTTCACCTTTCCGATGCTGCCGCTCTCTCCGGCTCCCGGAGCCGAAGAAGCGGCTTCTTCGCGCAAAGACGATTGTACCGCTCACAGTGCTCTCTTAGCGCAGCTTCTGCCGAAAGAAGCCCGGGAGCGGCTCTTAGCTCCGGAGAGCATCGTACCTTCGTCTTTAGCGTCTTTTGTGGTCTACATCCTAGCAGAAAGCTTTTCCACTCTGTCTGGCAAGGAAAACCTGCGGGAGCACAGAAAACATCTCCCATCGTGTTCTGGACGTTGCACGGAGGTCTGCCAAGTGTTTGGCATGAAGGAAAGAAAAGTTGTCCAAAACAGCTTCCAATCGAATATTCATGTGATTGGAAACGTCAGGAAAGTGGTAAGGTACTGTTTTCTATCAGTTGGCAAGCTGCGCACACAATCCCAGTGTTGTACAGCTTCCTTCTTCACCTTTCCGATGCTGCCGCTCTCTCCGGCTCCCGGAGCCGAAGAAGCGGCTTCTTCTTTGTGCAAAGACGATTGTACCGCTCACAGTGCTCTCTTAGCGCCGCTTCTGCCGAAAGAAGCCCGGGAGCGGCGCTTAGCTCCGGAGAGCATCGTACCTTCGTCTTTAGCGTCTTTTGTGGTCTACATCCTAGCAGAAACCTTTTCCACTCTGTCTGGCAAGGAAAACCTGCGGGAGCACAGCAAGCATCTCCCATCGTGTTCTGGACGTTGCACGGAGGTCTGCCAAGTGTTTGGCATGAAGGAAAGAAAAGTTGTCCAAAACAGCTTCCAATCGAATATTCATGTGATTGGAAACGTCAGGAAAGTGTAAGGTACTGTTTTCTATCAGTTGGCAAGCTGCGCACACAATCCCAGTGTTGTACAGCTTCCTTCTTCACCTTTCCGATGCTGCCGCTCTCTCCGGCTCCCGGAGCCGAAGAAGCGGCTTCTTCGCGCAAAGACGACTGTACCGCTCACAGTGCTCTCTTAGCGCCGCTTCTGCCGAAAGAAGCCCGGCAGCGGCTCTTAGCTCCGGAGAGCATCGTACCTTCGTCTTTAGCGTCTTTTGTGGTCTACATCCTAGCAGAAAGCTTTTCCACTCTGTCTGGCAAGGAAAACCTGCGGGAGCACAGAAAACATCTCCCATCGAGTTCTGGACGTTGCACGGAGGTCTGCCAAGTGTTTGGCATGAAGGAAAGAAAAGTTGTCCAAAACAGCTTCCAATCAAATATTCATGTGATTGGAAACGTCAGGAAAGTGGTAAGGTACTGTTTTCTATCAGTTGGCAAGCTGCGCACACAATGCCAGTGTTACAGCTTCCTTCTTCACCTTTCCGATGCTGCCGCTCTCTCCAGCTCCCGGAGCCGAAGAAGCGGCTTCTTCGCGCAAAGACGATTGTACCGCTCACAGTGCTCTCTTAGCGCCGCTTCTGCCGAAAGAAGCCCGGGAGCGGCGCTTAGCTCCGGAGAGCATCGTACCTTCGTCTTTAGCGTCTTTTGTGGTCTACATCCTAGCAGAAAGCTTTTCCACTCTGTCTGGCAAGGAAAACCTGCGGGAGCACAGAAAACATCTCCCATCGTGTTCTGGACGTTGCACGGAGGTCTGCCAAGTGTTTGGCATGAAGGAAAGAAAAGATGTCCAAAACAGCTTCCAATGGCATATTCATGTGATTGGAAACGTCAGGAAAGTGTAAGGTACTGTTTTCTATCAGTTGGCAAGCTGCGCACACAATCCCAGTGTTGTACAGCTTCCTTCTTCACCTTTCCGATGCTGCCGCTCTCTCCGGCTCCCGGAGCCGAAGAAGCGGCTTCTTCGCGCAAAGACGATTGTACCGCTCACAGTGCTCTCTTAGCGCCGCTTCTGCCGAAAGAAGCCCGGGAGCGGCTCTTAGCTCCGGAGAGCATCGTACCTTCGTCTTTAGCGTCTTTTGTGGTCTACATCCTAGCAGAAAGCTTTTCCACTCTGTCTGGCAAGGAAAACCTGCGGGAGCACAGAAAACATCTCCCATCGTGTTCTGGACGTTGCACGGAGGTCTGCCAAGTGCTTGGCATGAAGGAAAGAAAAGTTGTCCAAAACAGCTTCCAATCGAATATTCATGTGATTGGAAACGTCAGGAAAGTGTAAGGTACTGTTTTCTATCAGTTGGCAAGCTGCGCACACAATCCCAGTGTTGTACAGCTTCCTTCTTCACCTTTGCGATGCTGCCGCTCTCTCCGGCTCCCGGAGCCGAAGAAGCGGCTTCTTCGCGCAAAGACGATTGTACCGCTCACAGTGCTCTCTTAGCGCCGCTTCTGCCGAAAGAAGCCCGGGAGCGGCGCTTAGCTCCGGAGAGCATCGTAACTTCGTCTTTAGCGTCTTTTGTGGTCTACATCCTAGCAGAAAGCTTTTCCACTCTGTCTGGCAAGGAAAACCTGCGGGAGCACAGAGAACATCTCCCATCGTGTTCTAAACGTTGCACGGAGGTCTGCCAAGTGTTTGGCATGAAGGAAAGAAAAGTTGTCCAAAACAGCTTCCAATCGAATATTCATGTGATTGGAAACGTCAGGAAAGTGTAAGGTACTGTTTTCTATCAGTTGGCAAGCTGCGCACACAATCCCAGTGTTGTACAGCTTCCTTCTTCACCTTTGCGATGCTGCCGCTCTCTCCGGCTCCGGAGCCGAAGAAGCGGCTTCTTCGCGCAAAGACGATTGTACCGCTCACAGTGCTCTCTTAGCGCCGCTTCTGCCGAAAGAAGCCCGGGAGCGGCGCTTAGCTCCGGAGAGCATCGTAACTTCGTCTTTAGCGTCTTTTGTGGTCTACATCCTAGCAGAAAGCTTTTCCACTCTGTCTGGCAAGGAAAACCTGCGGGAGCACAGAAAACATCTCCCATCGTGTTCTAAACGTTGCACGGAGGTCTGCCAAGTGCTTGGCATGAAGGAAAGAAAAGTTGTCCAAAACAGCTTCCAATCGAATATTCATGTGATTGGAAACGTCAGGAAAGTGGTAAGGTACTGTTTTCTATCAGTTGGCAAGCTGCGCACACAATCCCAGTGTTGTACAGCTTCCTTCTTCACCTTTCCGATGCTGCCGCTCTCTCCGGCTCCCGGAGCCGAAGAAGCGGCTTCTTCTTTGTGCAAAGACGATTGTACCGCTCACAGTGCTCTCTTAGCGCCGCTTCTGCCGAAAGAAGCCCGGGAGCGGCGCTTAGCTCCGGAGAGCATCGTACCTTCGTCTTTAGCGTCTTTTGTGGTCTACATCCTAGCAGAAAGCTTTTCCACTCTGTCTGGCAAGGAAAACCTGCGGGAGCACAGAAAACATCTCCCATCGTGTTCTGGACGTTGCACGGAGGTCTGCCAAGTGTTTGGCATGAAGGAAAGAAAAGTTGTCCAAAACAGCTTCCAATCGAAGATTCATGTGATTGGAAACGTCAGGAAAGTGTAAGGTACTGTTTTCTATCAGTTGGCAAGCTGCGCACACAATCCCAGTGTTGTACAGCTTCCTTCTTCACCTTTCCGATGCTGCCGCTCTCTCCGGCTCCCGGAGCCGAAGAAGCGGCTTCTTCGCGCAAAGACGATTGTAACGCTCACAGTGCTCTCTTAGCGCCGCTTCTGCCGAAAGAAGCCCGGCAGCGGCTCTTAGCTCCGGAGAGCATCGTACCTTCGTCTTTAGCGTCTTTTGTGGTCTACATCCTAGCAGAAAGCTTTTCCACTCTGTCTGGCAAGGAAAACCTGCGGGAGCACAGAAAACATCTCCCATCATGTTCTAAACGTTGCACGGACGTCTGCCAAGTGCTTGGCATGAAGGAAAGAAAAGTTGTCCAAAACAGCTTCCAATCGAATATTCATGTGATTGGAAACGTCAGGAAAGTGGTAAGGTACTGTTTTCTATCAGTTGGCAAGCTGCGCACACAATCCCAGTGTTGTACAGCTTCCTTCTTCACCTTTCCGATGCTGCCGCTCTCTCCGGCTCCCGGAGCCGAAGAAGCGGCTTCTTCTTTGTGCAAAGACGATTGTACCGCTCACAGTGCTCTCTTAGCGCCGCTTCTGCCGAAAGAAGCCCGGGAGCGGCGCTTAGCTCCGGAGAGCATCGTACCTTCGTCTTTAGCGTCTTTTGTGGTCTACATCCTAGCAGAAAGCTTTTCCACTCTGTCTGGCAAGGAAAACCTGCGGGAGCACAGAAAACATCTCCCATCGTGTTCTGGACGTTGCACGGAGGTCTGCCAAGTGTTTGGCATGAAGGAAAGAAAAGTTGTCCAAAACAGCTTCCAATCGAAGATTCATGTGATTGGAAACGTCAGGAAAGTGTAAGGTACTGTTTTCTATCAGTTGGCAAGCTGCGCACACAATCCCAGTGTTGTACAGCTTCCTTCTTCACCTTTCCGATGCTGCCGCTCTCTCCGGCTCCCGGAGCCGAAGAAGCGGCTTCTTCGCGCAAAGACGATTGTACCGCTCACAGTGCTCTCTTAGCGCCGCTTCTGCCGAAAGAAGCCCGGGAGCGGCTCTTAGCTCCGGAGAGCATCGTACCTTCGTCTTTAGCGTCTTTTGTGGTCTACATCCTAGCAGAAACCTTTTCCACTCTGTCTGGCAAGGAAAACCTGCGGGAGCACAGAAAACATCTCCCATCATGTTCTAGACGTTGCACGGAGGTCTGCAAAGTGTTTGGCATGAAGGAAAGAAAAGTTGTCCAAAACAGCTTCCAATCGAATATTCATGTGATTGGAAACGTCAGGAAAGTGTAAGGTACTGTTTTCTATCAGTTGGCAAGCTGCGCACACAATCCCAGTGTTGTACAGCTTCCTTCTTCACCTTTCCGATGCTGCCGCTCTCTCCGGCTCCCGGAGCCGAAGAAGCGGCTTCTTCGCGCAAAGACGATTGTACCGCTCACAGTGCTCTCTTAGCGCCGCTTCTGCCGAAAGAAGCCCGGCAGCGGCGCTTAGCTCCGGAGAGCATCGTACCTTCGTCTTTAGCGTCTTTTGTGGTCTACATCCTAGCAGAAAGCTTTTCCACTCTGTCTGGCAAGGAAAACCTGCGGGAGCACAGCAAACATTTCCCATCGTGTTCTGGACGTTGCACGGAGGTCTGCCAAGTGTTTGGCATGAAGGAAAGAAAAGTTGTCCAAAACAGCTTCCAATCGAATATTCATGTGATTGGAAACGTCAGGAAAGTGTAAGGTACTGTTTTCTATCAGTTGGCAAGCTGCGCACACAATCCCAGTGTTGTACAGCTTCCTTCTTCACCTTTCCGATGCTGCCGCTCTCTCCGGCTCCCGGAGCCGAAGAAGCGGCTTCTTCGCGCAAAGACGATTGTACCGCTCACAGTGCTCTCTTAGCGCCGCTTCTGCCGAAAGAAGCCCGGCAGCGGCTCTTAGCTCCGGAGAGCATCGTACCTTCGTCTTTAGCGTCTTTTGTGGTCTACATCCTAGCAGAAAGCTTTTCCACTCTGTCTGGCAAGGAAAACCTGCGGGAGCACAGAAAACATCTCCCATCGTGTTCTGGACGTTGCACGGAGGTCTGCCAAGTGCTTGGCATGAAGGAAAGAAAAGTTGTCCAAAACAGCTTCCAATCGAATATTCATGTGATTGGAAACGTCAGGAAAGTGGTAAGGTACTGTTTTCTATCAGTTGGCAAGCTGCGCACACAATGCCAGTGTTGTACAGCTTCCTTCTTCACCTTTCCGATGCTGCCGCTCTCTCCAGCTCCCGGAGCCGAAGAAGCGGCTTCTTCCCGCAAAGACGATTGTACCGCTCACAGTGCTCTCTTAGCGCCGCTTCTGCCGAAAGAAGCCCGGGAGCGGCGCTTAGCTCCGGAGAGCATCGTACCTTCGTCTTTAGCGTCTTTTGTGGTCTACATCCTAGCAGAAAGCTTTTCCACTCTGTCTGGCAAGGAAAACCTGCGGGAGCACAGCAAACATCTCCCATCGTGTTCTGGACGTTGCACGGAGGTCTGCCAAGTGTTTGGCATGAAGGAAAGAAAAGTTGTCCAAAACAGCTTCCAATGGCATATTCATGTGATTGGAAACGTCAGGAAAGTGTAAGGTACTGTTTTCTATCAGTTGGCAAGCTGCGCACACAATCCCAGTGTTGTACAGCTTCCTTCTTCACCTTTCCGATGCTGCCGCTCTCTCCGGCTCCCGGAGCCGAAGAAGCGGCTTCTTCGCGCAAAGACGATTGTACCGCTCACAGTGCTCTCTTAGCGCCGCTTCTGCCGAAAGAAGCCCGGGAGCAGCTCTTAGCTCCGGAGAGCATCGTACCTTCGTCTTTAGCGTCTTTTGTGGTCTACATCCTAGCAGAAAGCTTTTCCACTCTGTCTGGCAAGGAAAACCTGCGGGAGCACAGAAAACATCTCCCATCGTGTTCTGGACGTTGCACGGAGGTCTGCCAAGTGCTTGGCATGAAGGAAAGAAAAGTTGTCCAAAACAGCTTCCAATCGAATATTCATGTGATTGGAAACGTCAGGAAAGTGTAAGGTACTGTTTTCTATCAGTTGGCAAGCTGCGCACACAATCCCAGTGTTGTACAGCTTCCTTCTTCACCTTTGCGATGCTGCCGCTCTCTCCGGCTCCCGGAGCCGAAGAAGCGGCTTCTTCGCGCAAAGACGATTGTACCGCTCACAGTGCTCTCTTAGCGCCGCTTCTGCCGAAAGAAGCCCGGGAGCGGCGCTTAGCTCCGGAGAGCATCGTACCTTCGTCTTTAGCGTCTTTTGTGGTCTACATCCTAGCAGAAAGCTTTTCCACTCTGTCTGGCAAGGAAAACCTGCGGGAGCACAGAGAACATCTCCCATCGTGTTCTAAACGTTGCACGGAGGTCTGCCAAGTGTTTGGCATGAAGGAAAGAAAAGTTGTCCAAAACAGCTTCAAATCGAATATTCATGTGATTGGAAACGTCAGGAAAGTGTAAGGTACTGTTTTCTATCAGCTGGCAAGCTGCGCACACAATCCCAGTGTTGTACAGCTTCCTTCTTCACCTTTCCGATGCGGCCGCTCTCTCCGGCTCCCGGAGCCGAAGAAGCGGCTTCTTCGCGCAAAGACGATTGTACCGCTCACAGTGCTCTCTTAGCGCCGCTTCTGCCGAAAGAAGCCCGGCAGCGGCTCTTAGCTCCGGAGAGCATCGTACCTTCGTCTTTAGCGTCTTTTGTGGTCTACATCCTAGCAGAAAGCTTTTCCACTCTGTCTGGCAAGGAAAACCTGCGGGAGCACAGAAAACATCTCCCATCGTGTTCTGGACGTTGCACGGAGGTCTGCCAAGTGTTTGGCATGAAGGAAAGAAAAGTTGTCCAAAACAGCTTCCAATCGAAGATTCATGTGATTGGAAACGTCAGGAAAGTGTAAGGTACTGTTTTCTATCAGTTGGCAAGCTGCGCACACAATCCCAGTGTTGTACAGCTTCCTTCTTCACCTTTCCGATGCTGCCGCTCTCTCCGGCTCCCGGAGCCGAAGAAGCGGCTTCTTCGCGCAAAGACGATTGTACCGCTCACAGTGCTCTCTTAGCGCAGCTTCTGCCGAAAGAAGCCCGGGAGCGGCTCTTAGCTCCGGAGAGCATCGTACCTTCGTCTTTAGCGTCTTTTGTGGTCTACATCCTAGCAGAAAGCTTTTCCACTCTGTCTGGCAAGGAAAACCTGCGGGAGCACAGAAAACATCTCCCATCGTGTTCTGGACGTTGCACGGAGGTCTGCCAAGTGTTTGGCATGAAGGAAAGAAAAGTTGTCCAAAACAGCTTCCAATCGAATATTCATGTGATTGGAAACGTCAGGAAAGTGGTAAGGTACTGTTTTCTATCAGTTGGCAAGCTGCGCACACAATCCCAGTGTTGTACAGCTTCCTTCTTCACCTTTCCGATGCTGCCGCTCTCTCCGGCTCCCGGAGCCGAAGAAGCGGCTTCTTCTTTGTGCAAAGACGATTGTACCGCTCACAGTGCTCTCTTAGCGCCGCTTCTGCCGAAAGAAGCCCGGCAGCGGCTCTTAGCTCCGGAGAGCATCGTACCTGCGTCTTTAGCGTCTTTTGTGGTCTACATCCTAGCAGAAAGCTTTTCCACTCTGTCTGGCAAGGAAAACCTGCGGGAGCACAGAAAACATCTCCCATCGAGTTCTGGACGTTGCACGGAGGTCTGCCAAGTGTTTGGCATGAAGGAAAGAAAAGTTGTCCAAAACAGCTTCCAATCGAATATTCATGTGATTGGAAACGTCAGGAAAGTGGTAAGGTACTGTTTTCTATCAGTTGGCAAGCTGCGCACACAATGCCAGTGTTACAGCTTCCTTCTTCACCTTTCCGATGCTGCCGCTCTCTCCAGCTCCCGGAGCCGAAGAAGCGGCTTCTTCGCGCAAAGACGATTGTACCGCTCACAGTGCTCTCTTAGCGCCGCTTCTGCCGAAAGAAGCCCGGGAGCGGCGCTTAGCTCCGGAGAGCATCGTACCTTCGTCTTTAGCGTCTTTTGTGGTCTACATCCTAGCAGAAAGCTTTTCCACTCTGTCTGGCAAGGAAAACCTGCGGGAGCACAGAAAACATCTCCCATCGTGTTCTGGACGTTGCACGGAGGTCTGCCAAGTGTTTGGCATGAAGGAAAGAAAAGTTGTCCAAAACAGCTTCCAATGGCATATTCATGTGATTGGAAACGTCAGGAAAGTGTAAGGTACTGTTTTCTATCAGTTGGCAAGCTGCGCACACAATCCCAGTGTTGTACAGCTTCCTTCTTCACCTTTCCGATGCTGCCGCTCTCTCCGGCTCCCGGAGCCGAAGAAGCGGCTTCTTCGCGCAAAGACGATTGTACCGCTCACAGTGCTCTCTTAGCGCCGCTTCTGCCGAAAGAAGCCCGGGAGCGGCTCTTAGCTCCGGAGAGCATCGTACCTTCGTCTTTAGCGTCTTTTGTGGTCTACATCCTAGCAGAAAGCTTTTCCACTCTGTCTGGCAAGGAAAACCTGCGGGAGCACAGAAAACATCTCCCATCGTGTTCTGGACGTTGCACGGAGGTCTGCCAAGTGCTTGGCATGAAGGAAAGAAAAGTTGTCCAAAACAGCTTCCAATCGAATATTCATGTGATTGGAAACGTCAGGAAAGTGTAAGGTACTGTTTTCTATCAGTTGGCAAGCTGCGCACACAATCCCAGTGTTGTACAGCTTCCTTCTTCACCTTTGCGATGCTGCCGCTCTCTCCGGCTCCCGGAGCCGAAGAAGCGGCTTCTTCGCGCAAAGACGATTGTACCGCTCACAGTGCTCTCTTAGCGCCGCTTCTGCCGAAAGAAGCCCGGGAGCGGCGCTTAGCTCCGGAGAGCATCGTAACTTCGTCTTTAGCGTCTTTTGTGGTCTACATCCTAGCAGAAAGCTTTTCCACTCTGTCTGGCAAGGAAAACCTGCGGGAGCACAGAGAACATCTCCCATCGTGTTCTAAACGTTGCACGGAGGTCTGCCAAGTGTTTGGCATGAAGGAAAGAAAAGTTGTCCAAAACAGCTTCCAATCGAAGATTCATGTGATTGGAAACGTCAGGAAAGTGTAAGGTACTGTTTTCTATCAGTTGGCAAGCTGCGCACACAATCCCAGTGTTGTACAGCTTCCTTCTTCACCTTTCCGATGCTGCCGCTCTCTCCGGCTCCCGGAGCCGAAGAAGCGGCTTCTTCGCGCAAAGACGATTGTACCGCTCACAGTGCTCTCTTAGCGCAGCTTCTGCCGAAAGAAGCCCGGGAGCGGCTCTTAGCTCCGGAGAGCATCGTACCTTCGTCTTTAGCGTCTTTTGTGGTCTACATCCTAGCAGAAAGCTTTTCCACTCTGTCTGGCAAGGAAAACCTGCGGGAGCACAGCAAACATCTCCCATCGTGTTCTGGACGTTGCACGGAGGTCTGCCAAGTGTTTGGCATGAAGGAAAGAAAAGTTGTCCAAAACAGCTTCCAATCGAATATTCATGTGATTGGAAACGTCAGGAAAGTGGTAAGGTACTGTTTTCTATCAGTTGGCAAGCTGCGCACACAATCCCAGTGTTGTACAGCTTCCTTCTTCACCTTTCCGATGCTGCCGCTCTCTCCGGCTCCCGGAGCCGAAGAAGCGGCTTCTTCTTTGTGCAAAGACGATTGTACCGCTCACAGTGCTCTCTTAGCGCCGCTTCTGCCGAAAGAAGCCCGGGAGCGGCGCTTAGCTCCGGAGAGCATCGTACCTTCGTCTTTAGCGTCTTTTGTGGTCTACATCCTAGCAGAAAGCTTTTCCACTCTGTCTGGCAAGGAAAACCTGCGGGAGCACAGAAAACATCTCCCATCGTGTTCTGGACGTTGCACGGAGGTCTGCCAAGTGTTTGGCATGAAGGAAAGAAAAGTTGTCCAAAACAGCTTCCAATCGAAGATTCATGTGATTGGAAACGTCAGGAAAGTGTAAGGTACTGTTTTCTATCAGTTGGCAAGCTGCGCACACAATCCCAGTGTTGTACAGCTTCCTTCTTCACCTTTCCGATGCTGCCGCTCTCTCCGGCTCCCGGAGCCGAAGAAGCGGCTTCTTCGCGCAAAGACGATTGTACCGCTCACAGTGCTCTCTTAGCGCCGCTTCTGCCGAAAGAAGCCCGGGAGCGGCTCTTAGCTCCGGAGAGCATCGTACCTTCGTCTTTAGCGTCTTTTGTGGTCTACATCCTAGCAGAAAGCTTTTCCACTCTGTCTGGCAAGGAAAACCTGCGGGAGCACAGAAAACATCTCCCATCATGTTCTAGATGTTGCACGGAGGTCTGCAAAGTGTTTGGCATGAAGGAAAGAAAAGTTGTCCAAAACAGCTTCCAATGGAATATTCATGTGATTGGAAACGTCAGGAAAGTGGTAAGGTACTGTTTTCTATCAGTTGGCAAGCTGCGCACACAATCCCAGTGTTGTACAGCTTCCTTCTTCACCTTTCCGATGCTGCCGCTCTCTCCGGCTCCCGGAGCCGAAGAAGCGGCTTCTTCGCGCAAAGACGATTGTACCGCTCACAGTGCTCTCTTAGCGCCGCTTCTGCCGAAAGAAGCCCGGCAGCGGCTCTTAGCTCCGGAGAGCATCGTACCTTCGTCTTTAGCGTCTTTTGTGGTCTACATCCTAGCAGAAAGCTTTTCCACTCTGTCTGGCAAGGAAAACTTGCGGGAGCACAGAAAACATCTCCCATCGAGTTCTGGACGTTGCACGGAGGTCTGCCAAGTGTTTGGCATGAAGGAAAGAAAAGTTGTCCAAAACAGCTTCCAATCGAATATTCATGTGATTGGAAACGTCAGGAAAGTGGTAAGGTACTGTTTTCTATCAGTTGGCAAGCTGCGCACACAATCCCAGTGTTGTACAGCTTCCTTCTTCACCTTTCCGATGCTGCCGCTCTCTCCGGCTCCCGGAGCCGAAGAAGCGGCTTCTTCGCGCAAAGACGATTGTACCGCTCACAGTGCTCTCTTAGCGCCGCTTCTGCCGAAAGAAGCCCGGGAGCGGCGCTTAGCTCTGGAGAGCATCGTACCTTCGTCTTTAGCGTCTTTTGTGGTCTACATCCTAGCAGAAAGCTTTTCCACTCTGTCTGGCAAGGAAAACCTGCGGGAGCACAGAAAACATCTCCCATCGTGTTCTGGACGTTGCACGGAGGTCTGCCAAGTGTTTGGCATGAAGGAAAGAAAAGTTGTCCAAAACAGCTTCCAATGGCATATTCATGTGATTGGAAACGTCAGGAAAGTGTAAGGTACTGTTTTCTATCAGTTGGCAAGCTGCGCACACAATCCCAGTGTTGTACAGCTTCCTTCTTCACCTTTCCGATGCTGCCGCTCTCTCCGGCTCCCGGAGCCGAAGAAGCGGCTTCTTCACGCAAAGACGATTGTACCGCTCACAGTGCTCTCTTAGCGCCGCTTCTGCCGAAAGAAGCCCGGCAGCGGCTCTTAGCTCCGGAGAGCATCGTACCTTCGTCTTTAGCGTCTTTTGTGGTCTACATCCTAGCAGAAAGCTTTTCTACTCTGTCTGGCAAGGAAAACCTGCGGGAGCACAGAAAACATCTCCCATCGTGTTCTAAACGTTGCACGGAGGTCTGCCAAGTGCTTGGCATGAAGGAAAGAAAAGTTGTCCAAAACAGCTTCCAATCGAATATTCATGTGATTGGAAACGTCAGGAAAGTGTAAGGTACTGTTTTCTATCAGTTGGCAAGCTGCGCACACAATCCCAGTGTTGTACAGCTTCCTTCTTCACCTTTCCGATGCTGCCGCTCTCTCCGGCTCCCGGAGCCGAAGAAGCGGCTTCTTCGCGCAAAGACGATTGTACCGCTCACAGTGCTCTCTTAGCGCCGCTTCTGCCGAAAGAAGCCCGGGAGCGGCGCTTAGCTCCGGAGAGCATCGTACCTTCGTCTTTAGCGTCTTTTGTGGTCTACATCCTAGCAGAAAGCTTTTCCACTCTGTCTGGCAAGGAAAACCTGCGGGAGCACAGAGAACATCTCCCATCGTGTTCTAAACGTTGCACGGAGGTCTGCCAAGTGTTTGGCATGAAGGAAAGAAAAGTTGTCCAAAACAGCTTCCAATCGAATATTCATGTGATTGGAAACGTCAGGAAAGTGGTAAGGTACTGTTTTCTATCAGTTGGCAAGCTGCGCACACAATCCCAGTGTTGTACAGCTTCCTTCTTCACCTTTCCGATGCTGCCGCTCTCTCCGGCTCCCGGAGCCGAAGAAGCGGCTTCTTCGCGCAAAGACCATTGTACCGCTCACAGTGCTCTCTTAGCGCCGCTTCTGCCGAAAGAAGCCCGGCAGCGGCTCTTAGCTCCGGAGAGCATCGTACCTTCGTCTTTAGCGTCTTTTGTGGTCTACATCCTAGCAGAAAGCTTTTCCACTCTGTCTGGCAAGGAAAACTTGCGGGAGCACAGAAAACATCTCCCATTGAGTTCTGGACGTTGCACGGAGGTCTGCCAAGTGTTTGGCATGAAGGAAAGAAAAGTTGTCCAAAACAGCTTCCAATCGAATATTCATGTGATTGGAAACGTCAGGAAAGTGGTAAGGTACTGTTTTCTATCAGTTGGCAAGCTGCGCACACAATCCCAGTGTTGTACAGCTTCCTTCTTCACCTTTCCGATGCTGCCGCTCTCTCCGGCTCCCGGAGCCGAAGAAGCGGCTTCTTCGCGCAAAGACGATTGTACCGCTCACAGTGCTCTCTTAGCGCCGCTTCTGCCGAAAGAAGCCCGGGAGCGGCGCTTAGCTCCGGAGAGCATCGTACCTTCGTCTTTAGCGTCTTTTGTGGTCTACATCCTAGCAGAAAGCTTTTCCACTCTGTCTGGCAAGGAAAACCTGCGGGAGCACAGAAAACATCTCCCATCGTGTTCTGGACGTTGCACGGAGGTCTGCCAAGTGTTTGGCATGAAGGAAAGAAAAGATGTCCAAAACAGCTTCCAATGGCATATTCATGTGATTGGAAACGTCAGGAAAGTGTAAGGTACTGTTTTCTATCAGTTGGCAAGCTGCGCACACAATCCCAGTGTTGTACAGCTTCCTTCTTCACCTTTCCGATGCTGCCGCTCTCTCCGGCTCCCGGAGCCGAAGAAGCGGCTTCTTCGCGCAAAGACGATGGTACCGCTCACAGTGCTCTCTTAGCGCCGCTTCTGCCGAAAGAAGCCCGGGAGCGGCTCTTAGCTCCGGAGAGCATCGTACCTTCGTCTTTAGCGTCTTTTGTGGTCTACATCCTAGCAGAAAGCTTTTCTACTCTGTCTGGCAAGGAAAACCTGCGGGAGCACAGAAAACATCTCCCATCGTGTTCTGGACGTTGCACGGAGGTCTGCCAAGTGCTTGGCATGAAGGAAAGAAAAGTTGTCCAAAACAGCTTCCAATCGAATATTCATGTGATTGGAAACGTCAGGAAAGTGTAAGGTACTGTTTTCTATCAGTTGGCAAGCTGCGCACACAATCCCAGTGTTGTACAGCTTCCTTCTTCACCTTTCCGATGCTGCCGCTCTCTCCGGCTCCCGGAGCCGAAGAAGCGGCTTCTTCGCGCAAAGACGATTGTACCGCTCACAGTGCTCTCTTAGCGCCGCTTCTGCCGAAAGAAGCCCGGGAGCGGCGCTTAGCTCCGGAGAGCATCGTAACTTCGTCTTTAGCGTCTTTTGTGGTCTACATCCTAGCAGAAAGCTTTTCCACTCTGTCTGGCAAGGAAAACCTGCGGGAGCACAGAGAACATCTCCCATCGTGTTCTAAACGTTGCACGGAGGTCTGCCAAGTGTTTGGCATGAAGGAAAGAAAAGTTGTCCAAAACAGCTTCCAATCGAATATTCATGTGATTGGAAACGTCAGGAAAGTGGTAAGGTACTGTTTTCTATCAGTTGGCAAGCTGCGCACACAATCCCAGTGTTGTACAGCTTCCTTCTTCACCTTTCCGATGCTGCCGCTCTCTCCGGCTCCCGGAGCCGAAGAAGCGGCTTCTTCTTTGCGCAAAGACGATTGTACCGCTCACAGTGCTCTCTTAGCGCCGCTTCTGCCGAAAGAAGCCCGGGAGCGGCGCTTAGCTCCGGAGAGCATCGTACCTTCGTCTTTAGCGTCTTTTGTGGTCTACATCCTAGCAGAAAGCTTTTCCACTCTGTCTGGCAAGGAAAACCTGCGGGAGCACAGAAAACATCTCCCATCGTGTTCTGGACGTTGCACGGAGGTCTGCCAAGTGTTTGGCATGAAGGAAAGAAAAGTTGTCCAAAACAGCTTCCAATCGAATATTCATGTGATTGGAAACGTCAGGAAAGTGTAAGGTACTGTTTTCTATCAGTTGGCAAGCTGCGCACACAATCCCAGTGTTGTACAGCTTCCTTCTTCACCTTTCCGATGCTGCCGCTCTCTCCGGCTCCCGGAGCCGAAGAAGCGGCTTCTTCGCGCAAAGACGATTGTACCGCTCACAGTGCTCTCTTAGCGCCGCTTCTGCCGAAAGAAGCCCGGGAGCGGCTCTTAGCTCCAGAGAGCATCGTACCTTCGTCTTTAGCGTCTTTTGTGGTCTACATCCTAGCAGAAAGCTTTTCCACTCTGTCTGGCAAGGAAAACCTGCGGGAGCACAGAAAACATCTCCCATCATGTTCTAGACGTTGCACGGAGGTCTGCAAAGTGTTTGGCATGAAGGAAAGAAAAGTTGTCCAAAACAGCTTCCAATCGAATATTCATGTGATTGGAAACGTCAGGAAAGTGTAAGGTACTGTTTTCTATCAGTTGGCAAGCTGCGCACACAATCCCAGTGTTGTACAGCTTCCTTCTTCACCTTTCCGATGCTGCCGCTCTCTCCGGCTCCCGGAGCCGAAGAAGCGGCTTCTTCGCGCAAAGACGATTGTACCGCTCACAGTGCTCTCTTAGCGCCGCTTCTGCCGAAAGAAGCCCGGCAGCGGCTCTTAGCTCCGGAGAGCATCGTACCTTCGTCTTTAGCGTCTTTTGTGGTCTACATCCTAGCAGAAAGCTTTTCCACTCTGTCTGGCAAGGAAAACTTGCGGGAGCACAGAAAACATCTCCCATCGAGTTCTGGACGTTGCACGGAGGTCTGCCAAGTGTTTGGCATGAAGGAAAGAAAAGTTGTCCAAAACAGCTTCCAATCGAATATTCATGTGATTGGAAACGTCAGGAAAGTGGTAAGGTACTGTTTTCTATCAGTTGGCAAGCTGCGCACACAATGCCAGTGTTGTACAGCTTCCTTCTTCACCTTTCCGATGCTGCCGCTCTCTCCGGCTCCCGGAGCCGAAGAAGCGGCTTCTTCGCGCAAAGACGATTGTACCGCTCACAGTGCTCTCTTAGCGCCGCTTCTGCCGAAAGAAGCCCGGGAGCGGCGCTTAGCTCCGGAGAGCATCGTACCTTCGTCTTTAGCGTCTTTTGTGGTCTACATCCTAGCAGAAAGCTTTTCCACTCTGTCTGGCAAGGAAAACCTGCGGGAGCACAGAAAACATCTCCCATCGTGTTCTGGACGTTGCACGGAGGTCTGCCAAGTGTTTGGCATGAAGGAAAGAAAAGTTGTCCAAAACAGCTTCCAATGGCATATTCATGTGATTGGAAACGTCAGGAAAGTGTAAGGTACTGTTTTCTATCAGTTGGCAAGCTGCGCACACAATCCCAGTGTTGTACAGCTTCCTTCTTCACCTTTCCGATGCTGCCGCTCTCTCCGGCTCCCGGAGCCGAAGAAGCGGCTTCTTCGCGCAAAGACGATTGTACCGCTCACAGTGCTCTCTTAGCGCCGCTTCTGCCGAAAGAAGCCCGGGAGCGGCTCTTAGCTCCGGAGAGCATCGTACCTTCGTCTTTAGCGTCTTTTGTGGTCTACATCCTAGCAGAAAGCTTTTCCACTCTGTCTGGCAAGGAAAACCTGCGGGAGCACAGAAAACATCTCCCATCGTGTTCTGGACGTTGCACGGAGGTCTGCCAAGTGCTTGGCATGAAGGAAAGAAAAGTTGTCCAAAACAGCTTCCAATCGAATATTCATGTGATTGGAAACGTCAGGAAAGTGTAAGGTACTGTTTTCTATCAGTTGGCAAGCTGCGCACACAATCCCAGTGTTGTACAGCTTCCTTCTTCACCTTTGCGATGCTGCCGCTCTCTCCGGCTCCCGGAGCCGAAGAAGCGGCTTCTTCGCGCAAAGACGATTGTACCGCTCACAGTGCTCTCTTAGCGCCGCTTCTGCCGAAAGAAGCCCGGGAGCGGCGCTTAGCTCCGGAGAGCATCGTAACTCCGTCTTTAGCGTCTCTTGTGGTCTACATCCTAGCAGAAAGCTTTTCCACTCTGTCTGGCAAGGAAAACCTGCGGGAGCACAGAGAACATCTCCCATCGTGTTCTAAACGTTGCACGGAGGTCTGCCAAGTGTTTGGCATGAAGGAAAGAAAAGTTGTCCAAAACAGCTTCCAATCGAATATTCATGTGATTGGAAACGTCAGGAAAGTGTAAGGTACTGTTTTCTATCAGCTGGCAAGCTGCGCACACAATCCCAGTGTTGTACAGCTTCCTTCTTCACCTTTCCGATGCTGCCGCTCTCTCCGGCTCCCGGAGCCGAAGAAGCGGCTTCTTCGCGCAAAGACGATTGTACCGCTCACAGTGCTCTCTTAGCGCCGCTTCTGCCGAAAGAAGCCCGGGAGCGGCGCTTAGCTCCGGAGAGCATCGTACCTTCGTCTTTAGCGTCTTTTGTGGTCTACATCCTAGCAGAAAGCTTTTCCACTCTGTCTGGCAAGGAAAACCTGCGGGAGCACAGAAAACATCTCCCATCGTGTTCTAGACGTTGCACGGAGGTCTGCCAAGTGTTTGGCATGAAGGAAAGAAAAGTTGTCCAAAACAGCTTCCAATGGCATATTCATGTGATTGGAAACATCAGGAAAGTGGTAAGGTACTGTTTTCTATCAGTTGGCAAGCTGCGCACACAATCCCAGTGTTGTACAGCTTCCTTCTTCACCTTTGCGATGCTGCCGCTCTCTCCGGCTCCCGGAGCCGAAGAAGCGGCTTCTTCGCGCAAAGACGATTGTACCGCTCACAGTGCTCTCTTAGCGCCGCTTCTGCCGAAAGAAGCCCGGGAGCGGCGCTTAGCTCCGGAGAGCATCGTACCTTCGTCTTTAGCGTCTTTTGTGGTCTACATCCTAGCAGAAAGCTTTTCCACTCTGTCTGGCAAGGAAAACCTGCGGGAGCACAGAAAACATCTCCCCTCCTGTTCTAGACGTTGCACGGAGGTCTGCCAAGTGTTTGGCATGAAGGAAAGAAAAGTTGTCCAAAACAGCTTCCAATCGAATATTCATGTGATTGGAAACGTCAGGAAAGTGTAAGGTACTGTTTTCTATCAGTTGGCAAGCTGCGCACACAATCCCAGTGTTGTACAGCTTCCTTCTTCACCTTTCCGATGCTGCCGCTCTCTCCGGCTCCCGGAGCCGAAGAAGCGGCTTCTTCGCGCAAAGACGATTGTACCGCTCACAGTGCTCTCTTAGCGCCGCTTCTGCCGAAAGAAGCCCGGGAGCGGCGCTTAGCTCCGGAGAGCATCGTACCTTCGTCTTTAGCGTCTTTTGTGGTCTACATCCTAGCAGAAAGCTTTTCCACTCTGTCTGGCAAGGAAAACCTGCGGGAGCACAGAGAACATCTCCCATCGTGTTCTAAACGTTGCACGGAGGTCTGCCAAGTGTTTGGCATGAAGGAAAGAAAAGTTGTCCAAAACAGCTTCCAATCGAATATTCATGTGATTGGAAACGTCAGGAAAGTGTAAGGTACTGTTTTCTATCAGTTGGCAAGCTGCGCACACAATCCCAGTGTTGTACAGCTTCCTTCTTCACCTTTCCGATGCTGCCGCTCTCTCCGGCTCCCGGAGCCGAAGAAGCGGCTTCTTTGCGCAAAGACGATTGTACCGCTCACAGTGCTCTCTTAGCGCCGCTTCTGCCGAAAGAAGCCCGGGAGCGGCGCTTGGCTCCGGAGAGCATCGTACCTTCGTCTTTAGCGTCTTTTGTGGTCTACATCCTAGCAGAAAGCTTTTCCACTCTGTCTGGCAAGGAAAACCTGCGGGAGCACAGAAAACATCTCCCATCGTGTTCTGGACGTTGCACGGAGGTCTGCCAAGTGCTTGGCATGAAGGAAAGAAAAGTTGTCCAAAACAGCTTCCAATCGAATATTCATGTGATTGGAAACGTCAGGAAAGTGTAAGGTACTGTTTTCTATCAGTTGGCAAGCTGCGCACACAATCCCAGTGTTGTACAGCTTCCTTCTTCACCTTTCCGATGCTGCCGCTCTCTCCGGCTCCCGGAGCCGAAGAAGCGGCTTCTTCGCGCAAAGACGATTGTACCGCTCACAGTGCTCTCTTAGCGCCGCTTCTGCCGAAAGAAGCCCGGGAGCGGCGCTTAGCTCCGGAGAGCATCGTAACTTCGTCTTTAGCGTCTTTTGTGGTCTACATCCTAGCAGAAAGCTTTTCCACTCTGTCTGGCAAGGAAAACCTGCGGGAGCACAGAGAACATCTCCCATCGTGTTCTAAATGTTGCACGGAGGTCTGCCAAGTGTTTGGCATGAAGGAAAGAAAAGTTGTCCAAAACAGCTTCCAATCGAATATTCATGTGATTGGAAACGTCAGGAAAGTGGTAAGGTACTGTTTTCTATCAGTTGGCAAGCTGCGCACACAATCCCAGTGTTGTACAGCTTCCTTCTTCACCTTTCCGATGCTGCCGCTCTCTCCGGCTCCGGAGCCGAAGAAGCGGCTTCTTCGCGCAAAGACGATTGTACCGCTCACAGTGCTCTCTTAGCGCCGCTTCTGCCGAAAGAAGCCCGGGAGCGGCGCTTAGCTCCGGAGAGCATCGTACCTTCGTCTTTAGCGTCTTTTGTGGTCTACATCCTAGCAGAAAGCTTTTCCACGCTGTCTGGCAAGGAAAACCTGCGGGAGCACAGAAATCATCTCCCATCGTGTTCTGGACGTTGCACGGAGGTCTGCCAAGTGTTTGGCATGAAGGAAAGAAAAGTTGTCCAAAACAGCTTCCAATCGAAGATTCATGTGATTGGAAACGTCAGGAAAGTGTAAGGTACTGTTTTCTATCAGTTGGCAAGCTGCGCACACAATCCCAGTGTTGTACAGCTTCCTTCTTCACCTTTCCGATGCTGCCGCTCTCTCCGGCTCCCGGAGCCGAAGAAGCGGCTTCTTCGCGCAAAGACGATTGTACCGCTCACAGTGCTCTCTTAGCGCAGCTTCTGCCGAAAGAAGCCCGGGAGCGGCTCTTAGCTCCGGAGAGCATCGTACCTTCGTCTTTAGCGTCTTTTGTGGTCTACATCCTAGCAGAAAGCTTTTCCACTCTGTCTGGCAAGGAAAACCTGCGGGAGCACAGAAAACATCTCCCATCGTGTTCTGGACGTTGCACGGAGGTCTGCCAAGTGTTTGGCATGAAGGAAAGAAAAGATGTCCAAAACAGTTTCCAATGGCATATTCATGTGATTGGAAACGTCAGGAAAGTGTAAGGTACTGTTTTCTATCAGTTGGCAAGCTGCGCACACAATCCCAGTGTTGTACAGCTTCCTTCTTCACCTTTCCGATGCTGCCGCTCTCTCCGGCTCCCGGAGCCGAAGAAGCGGCTTCTTCGCGCAAAGACGATTGTACCGCTCACAGTGCTCTCTTAGCGCCGCTTCTGCCGAAAGAAGCCCGGCAGCGGCTCTTAGCTCCGGAGAGCATCGTACCTTCGTCTTTAGCGTCTTTTGTGGTCTACATCCTAGCAGAAAGCTTTTCCACTCTGTCTGGCAAGGAAAACCTGCGGGAGCACAGAAAACATCTCCCATCGTGTTCTGGACGTTGCACGGAGGTCTGCCAAGTGCTTGGCATGAAGGAAAGAAAAGTTGTCCAAAACAGCTTCCAATCGAATATTCATGTGATTGGAAACGTCAGGAAAGTGTAAGGTACTGTTTTCTATCAGTTGGCAAGCTGCGCACACAATCCCAGTGTTGTACAGCTTCCTTCTTCACCTTTGCGATGCTGCCGCTCTCTCCGGCTCCCGGAGCCGAAGAAGCGGCTTCTTCGCGCAAAGACGATTGTACCGCTCACAGTGCTCTCTTAGCGCCGCTTCTGCCGAAAGAAGCCCGGGAGCGGCGCTTAGCTCCGGAGAGCATCGTACCTTCGTCTTTAGCGTCTTTTGTGGTCTACATCCTAGCAGAAAGCTTTTCCACTCTGTCTGGCAAGGAAAACCTGCGGGAGCACAGAGAACATCTCCCATCGTGTTCTAAACGTTGCACGGAGGTCTGCCAAGTGTTTGGCATGAAGGAAAGAAAAGTTGTCCAAAACAGCTTCCAATCGAATATTCATGTGATTGGAAACGTCAGGAAAGTGTAAGGTACTGTTTTCTATCAGTTGGCAAGCTGCGCACACAATCCCAGTGTTGTACAGCTTCCTTCTTCACCTTTCCGATGCTGCCGCTCTCTCCGGCTCCCGGAGCCGAAGAAGCGGCTTCTTCGCGCAAAGACGATTGTACCGCTCACAGTGCTCTCTTAGCGCCGCTTCTGCCGAAAGAAGCCCGGGAGCGGCGCTTAGCTCCGGAGAGCATCGTACCTTCGTCTTTAGCGTCTTTTGTGGTCTACATCCTAGCAGAAAGCTTTTCCACTCTGTCTGGCAAGGAAAACCTGCGGGAGCACAGAAAACATCTCCCATCGTGTTCTAGACGTTGCACGGAGGTCTGCCAAGTGTTTGGCATGAAGGAAAGAAAAGTTGTCCAAAACAGCTTCCAATGGCATATTCATGTGATTGGAAACGTCAGGAAAGTGTAAGGTACTGTTTTCTATCAGTTGGCAAGCTGCGCACACAATCCCAGTGTTGTACAGCTTCCTTCTTCACCTTTCCGATGCTGCCGCTCTCTCCGGCTCCCGGAGCCGAAGAAGCGGCTTCTTCGCGCAAAGACGATTGTACCGCTCACAGTGCTCTCTTAGCGCCGCTTCTGCCGAAAGAAGCCCGGGAGCGGCTCTTAGCTCCGGAGAGCATCGTACCTTCGTCTTTAGCGTCTTTTGTGGTCTACATCCTAGCAGAAAGCTTTTCCACTCTGTCTGGCAAGGAAAACCTGCGGGAGCACAGCAAACATCTCCCATCGTGTTCTGGACGTTGCACGGAGGTCTGCCAAGTGCTTGGCATGAAGGAAAGTAAAGTTGTCCAAAACAGCTTCCAATCGAATATTCATGTGATTGGAAACGTCAGGAAAGTGTAAGGTACTGTTTTCTATCAGTTGGCAAGCTGCGCACACAATCCCAGTGTTGTACAGCTTCCTTCTTCACCTTTGCGATGCTGCCGCTCTCTCCGGCTCCCGGAGCCGAAGAAGCGGCTTCTTCGCGCAAAGACGATTGTACCGCACACAGTGCTCTCTTAGCGCCGCTTCTGCCGAAAGAAGCCCGGGAGCGGCGCTTAGCTCCGGAGAGCATCGTAACTTCGTCTTTAGCGTCTTTTGTGGTCTACATCCTAGCAGAAAGCTTTTCCACTCTGTCTGGCAAGGAAAACCTGCGGGAGCACAGAGAACATCTCCCATCGTGTTCTAAACGTTCCACGGAGGTCTGCCAAGTGTTTGGCATGAAGGAAAGAAAAGTTGTCCAAAACAGCTTCCAATCGAATATTCATGTGATTGGAAACGTCAGGAAAGTGTAAGGTACTGTTTTCTATCAGCTGGCAAGCTGCGCACACAATCCCAGTGTTGTACAGCTTCCTTCTTCACCTTTCCGATGCTGCCGCTCTCTCCGGCTCCCGGAGCCGAAGAAGCGGCTTCTTCGCGCAAAGACGATTGTACCGCTCACAGTGCTCTCTTAGCGCCGCTTCTGCCGAAAGAAGCCCGGGAGCGGCGCTTAGCTCCGGAGAGCATCGTACCTTCGTCTTTAGCGTCTTTTGTGGTCTACATCCTAGCAGAAAGCTTTTCCACTCTGTCTGGCAAGGAAAACCTGCGGGAGCACAGCAAACATCTCCCATCGTGTTCTAGACGTTGCACGGAGGTCTGCCAAGTGTTTGGCATGAAGGAAAGAAAAGTTGTCCAAAACAGCTTCCAATCGAATATTCATGTGATTGGAAACGTCAGGAAAGTGTAAGGTACTGTTTTCTATCAGTTGGCAAGCTGCGCACACAATCCCAGTGTTGTACAGCTTCCTTCTTCACCTTTCCGATGCTGCCGCTCTCTCCGGCTCCCGGAGCCGAAGAAGCGGCTTCTTTGCGCAAAGACGATTGTACCGCTCACAGTGCTCTCTTAGCGCCGCTTCTGCCGAAAGAAGCCCGGGAGCGGCGCTTGGCTCCGGAGAGCATCGTACCTTCGTCTTTAGCGTCTTTTGTGGTCTACATCCTAGCAGAAAGCTTTTCCACTCTGTCTGGCAAGGAAAACCTGCGGGAGCACAGAAAACATCTCCCATCGTGTTCTGGACGTTGCACGGAGGTCTGCCAAGTGCTTGGCATGAAGGAAAGAAAAGTTGTCCAAAACAGCTTCCAATCGAACATTCATGTGATTGGAAACGTCAGGAAAGTGTAAGGTACTGTTTTCTATCAGTTGGCAAGCTGCGCACACAATCCCAGTGTTGTACAGCTTCCTTCTTCACCTTTCCGATGCTGCCGCTCTCTCCGGCTCCCGGAGCCGAAGAAGCGGCTTCTTCGCGCAAAGACGATTGTACCGCTCACAGTGCTCTCTTAGCGCCGCTTCTGCCGAAAGAAGCCCGGGAGCGGCGCTTAGCTCCGGAGAGCATCGTAACTTCGTCTTTAGCGTCTTTTGTGGTCTACATCCTAGCAGAAAGCTTTTCCACTCTGTCTGGCAAGGAAAACCTGCGGGAGCACAGAGAACATCTCCCATCGTGTTCTAAATGTTGCACGGAGGTCTGCCAAGTGTTTGGCATGAAGGAAAGAAAAGTTGTCCAAAACAGCTTCCAATCGAATATTCATGTGATTGGAAACGTCAGGAAAGTGGTAAGGTACTGTTTTCTATCAGTTGGCAAGCTGCGCACACAATCCCAGTGTTGTACAGCTTCCTTCTTCACCTTTCCGATGCTGCCGCTCTCTCCGGCTCCGGAGCCGAAGAAGCGGCTTCTTCGCGCAAAGACGATTGTACCGCTCACAGTGCTCTCTTAGCGCCGCTTCTGCCGAAAGAAGCCCGGGAGCGGCGCTTAGCTCCGGAGAGCATCGTACCTTCGTCTTTAGCGTCTTTTGTGGTCTACATCCTAGCAGAAAGCTTTTCCACGCTGTCTGGCAAGGAAAACCTGCGGGAGCACAGAAATCATCTCCCATCGTGTTCTGGACGTTGCACGGAGGTCTGCCAAGTGTTTGGCATGAAGGAAAGAAAAGTTGTCCAAAACAGCTTCCAATCGAAGATTCATGTGATTGGAAACGTCAGGAAAGTGTAAGGTACTGTTTTCTATCAGTTGGCAAGCTGCGCACACAATCCCAGTGTTGTACAGCTTCCTTCTTCACCTTTCCGATGCTGCCGCTCTCTCCGGCTCCCGGAGCCGAAGAAGCGGCTTCTTCGCGCAAAGACGATTGTACCGCTCACAGTGCTCTCTTAGCGCAGCTTCTGCCGAAAGAAGCCCGGGAGCGGCTCTTAGCTCCGGAGAGCATCGTACCTTCGTCTTTAGCGTCTTTTGTGGTCTACATCCTAGCAGAAAGCTTTTCCACTCTGTCTGGCAAGGAAAACCTGCGGGAGCACAGCAAACATCTCCCATCGTGTTCTGGACGTTGCACGGAGGTCTGCCAAGTGTTTGGCATGAAGGAAAGAAAAGTTGTCCAAAACAGCTTCCAATCGAATATTCATGTGATTGGAAACGTCAGGAAAGTGGTAAGGTACTGTTTTCTATCAGTTGGCAAGCTGCGCACACAATCCCAGTGTTGTACAGCTTCCTTCTTCACCTTTCCGATGCTGCCGCTCTCTCCGGCTCCCGGAGCCGAAGAAGCGGCTTCTTCGCGCAAAGACGATTGTACCGCTCACAGTGCTCTCTTAGCGCCGCTTCTGCCGAAAGAAGCCCGGGAGCGGCTCTTAGCTCCGGAGAGCATCGTACCTTCGTCTTTAGCGTCTTTTGTGGTCTACATCCTAGCAGAAAGCTTTTCCACTCTGTCTGGCAAGGAAAACTTGCGGGAGCACAGAAAACATCTCCCATCGAGTTCTGGACGTTGCACGGAGGTCTGCCAAGTGTTTGGCATGAAGGAAAGAAAAGTTGTCCAAAACAGCTTCCAATCGAATATTCATGTGATTGGAAACGTCAGGAAAGTGGTAAGGTACTGTTTTCTATCAGTTGGCAAGCTGCGCACACAATGCCAGTGTTGTACAGCTTCCTTCTTCACCTTTCCGATGCTGCCGCTCTCTCCAGCTCCCGGAGCCGAAGAAGCGGCTTCTTCGCGCAAAGACGATTGTACCGCTCACAGTGCACTCTTAGCGCCGCTTCTGCCGAAAGAAGCCCGGGAGCGGCGCTTAGCTCCGGAGAGCATCGTACCTTCGTCTTTAGCGTCTTTTGTGGTCTACATCCTAGCAGAAAGCTTTTCCACTCTGTCTGGCAAGGAAAACCTGCGGGAGCACAGAAAACATCTCCCATCGTGTTCTGGACGTTGCACGGAGGTCTGCCAAGTGTTTGGCATGAAGGAAAGAAAAGATGTCCAAAACAGCTTCCAATGGCATATTCATGTGATTGGAAACGTCAGGAAAGTGTAAGGTACTGTTTTCTATCAGTTGGCAAGCTGCGCACACAATCCCAGTGTTGTACAGCTTCCTTCTTCACCTTTCCGATGCTGCCGCTCTCTCCGGCTCCCGGAGCCGAAGAAGCGGCTTCTTCGCGCAAAGACGATTGTACCGCTCACAGTGCTCTCTTAGCGCCGCTTCTGCCGAAAGAAGCCCGGGAGCGGCTCTTAGCTCCGGAGAGCATCGTACCTTCGTCTTTAGCGTCTTTTGTGGTCTACATCCTAGCAGAAAGCTTTTCCACTCTGTCTGGCAAGGAAAACCTGCGGGAGCACAGAAAACATCTCCCATCGTGTTCTGGACGTTGCACGGAGGTCTGCCAAGTGCTTGGCATGAAGGAAAGAAAAGTTGTCCAAAACAGCTTCCAATCGAATATTCATGTGATTGGAAACGTCAGGAAAGTGTAAGGTACTGTTTTCTATCAGTTGGCAAGCTGCGCACACAATCCCAGTGTTGTACAGCTTCCTTCTTCACCTTTGCGATGCTGCCGCTCTCTCCGGCTCCCGGAGCCGAAGAAGCGGCTTCTTCGCGCAAAGACGATTGTACCGCTCACAGTGCTCTCTTAGCGCCGCTTCTGCCGAAAGAAGCCCGGGAGCGGCGCTTAGCTCCGGAGAGCATCGTAACTTCGTCTTTAGCGTCTTTTGTGGTCTACATCCTAGCAGAAAGCTTTTCCACTCTGTCTGGCAAGGAAAACCTGCGGGAGCACAGAGAACATCTCCCATCGTGTTCTAAACGTTGCACGGAGGTCTGCCAAGTGTTTGGCATGAAGGAAAGAAAAGTTGTCCAAAACAGCTTCCAATCAAATATTCATGTGATTGGAAACGTCAGGAAAGTGGTAAGGTACTGTTTTCTATCAGTTGGCAAGCTGCGCACACAATCCCAGTGTTGTACAGCTTCCTTCTTCACCTTTGCGATGCTGCCGCTCTCTCGGGCTCCGGAGCCAAAGAAGCGGCTTCTTCGCGCAAAGACGATTGTACCGCTCACAGTGCTCTCTTAGCGCCGCTTCTGCCGAAAGAAGCCCGGGAGCGGCGCTTAGCTCCGGAGAGCATCGTACCTTCGTCTTTAGCGTCTTTTGTGGTCTACATCCTAGCAGAAAGCTTTTCCACTCTGTCTGGCAAGGAAAACCTGCGGGAGCACAGAAAACATCTCCCATCGTGTTCTGGACGTTGCACGGAGGTCTGCCAAGTGTTTGGCATGAAGGAAAGAAAAGTTGTCCAAAACAGATTCCAATCGAAGATTCATGTGATTGGAAACGTCAGGAAAGTGTAAGGTACTGTTTTCTATCAGTTGGCAAGCTGCGCACACAATCCCAGTGTTGTACAGCTTCCTTCTTCACCTTTCCGATGCTGCTGCTCTCTCCGGCTCCCGGAGCCGAAGAAGCGGCTTCTTCGCGCAAAGACGATTGTACCGCTCACAGTGCTCTCTTAGCGCCGCTTCTGCCGAAAGAAGCCCGGCAGCGGCTCTTAGCTCCGGAGAGCATCGTACCTTCGTCTTTAGCGTCTTTTGTGGTCTACATCCTAGCAGAAAGCTTTTCCACTCTGTCTGGCAAGGAAAACCTGCGGGAGCACAGCAAACATCTCCCATCGTGTTCTGGACGTTGCACGGAGGTCTGCCAAGTGTTTGGCATGAAGGAAAGAAAAGTTGTCCAAAACAGCTTCCAATCGAATATTCATGTGATTGGAAACGTCAGGAAAGTGGTAAGGTACTGTTTTCTATCAGTTGGCAAGCTGCGCACACAATCCCAGTGTTGTACAGCTTCCTTCTTCACCTTTCCGATGCTGCCGCTCTCTCCGGCTCCCGGAGCCGAAGAAGCGGCTTCTTCTTTGTGCAAAGACGATTGTACCGCTCACAGTGCTCTCTTAGCGCCGCTTCTGCCGAAAGAAGCCCGGGAGCGGCGCTTAGCTCCGGAGAGCATCGTACCTTCGTCTTTAGCGTCTTTTGTGGTCTACATCCTAGCAGAAAGCTTTTCCACTCTGTCTGGCAAGGAAAACCTGCGGGAGCACAGAAAACATCTCCCATCGTGTTCTGGACGTTGCACGGAGGTCTGCAAAGTGTTTGGCATGAAGGAAAGAAAAGTTGTCCAAAACAGCTTCCAATCGAATATTCATGTGATTGGAAACGTCAGGAAAGTGTAAGGTACTGTTTTCTATCAGTTGGCAAGCTGCGCACACAATCCCAGTGTTGTACAGCTTCCTTCTTCACCTTTCCGATGCTGCCGCTCTCTCCGGCTCCCGGAGCCGAAGAAGCGGCTTCTTCGCGCAAAGACGATTGTACCGCTCACAGTGCTCTCTTAGCGCCGCTTCTGCCGAAAGAAGCCCGGGAGCGGCTCTTAGCTCCGGAGAGCATCGTACCTTCGTCTTTAGCGTCTTTTGTGGTCTACATCCTAGCAGAAAGCTTTTCCACTCTGTCTGGCAAGGAAAACCTGCGGGAGCACAGAAAACATCTCCCATCATGTTCTAGACGTTGCACGGAGGTCTGCAAAGTGTTTGGCATGAAGGAAAGTAAAGTTGTCCAAAACAGCTTCCAATCGAATATTCATGTGATTGGAAACGTCAGGAAAGTGGTAAGGTACTGTTTTCTATCAGTTGGCAAGCTGCGCACACAATCCCAGTGTTGTACAGCTTCCTTCTTCACCTTTCCGATGCTGCCGCTCTCTCCGGCTCCCGGAGCCGAAGAAGCGGCTTCTTCGCGCAAAGACGATTGTACCGCTCACAGTGCTCTCTTAGCGCCGCTTCTGCCGAAAGAAGCCCGGCAGCGGCTCTTAGCTCCGGAGAGCATCGTACCTTCGTCTTTAGCGTCTTTTGTGGTCTACATCCTAGCAGAAAGCTTTTCCACTCTGTCTGGCAAGGAAAACTTGCGGGAGCACAGAAAACATCTCCCATCGAGTTCTGGACGTTGCACGGAGGTCTGCCAAGTGTTTGGCATGACGGAAAGAAAAGTTGTCCAAAACAGCTTCCAATCGAATATTCATGTGATTGGAAACGTCAGGAAAGTGGTAAGGTACTGTTTTCTATCAGTTGGCAAGCTGCGCACACAATCCCAGTGTTGTACAGCTTCCTTCTTCACCTTTCCGATGCTGCCGCTCTCTCCAGCTCCCGGAGCCGAAGAAGCGGCTTCTTCGCGCAAAGACGATTGTACCGCTCACAGTGCTCTCTTAGCGCCGCTTCTGCCGAAAGAAGCCCGGCAGCGGCGCTTAGCTCCGGAGAGCATCGTACCTTCGTCTTTAGCGTCTTTTGTGGTCTACATCCTAGCAGAAAGCTTTTCCACTCTGTCTGGCAAGGAAAACCTGCGGGAGCACAGAAAACATCTCCCATCGTGTTCTGGACGTTGCACGGAGGTCTGCCAAGTGTTTGGCATGAAGTAAAGAAAAGATGTCCAAAACAGCTTCCAATGGCATATTCATGTGATTGGAAACGTCAGGAAAGTGTAAGGTACTGTTTTCTATCAGTTGGCAAGCTGCGCACACAATCCCAGTGTTGTACAGCTTCCTTCTTCACCTTTCCGATGCTGCCGCTCTCTCCGGCTCCCGGAGCCAAAGAAGCGGCTTCTTCGCGCAAAGACGATTGTACCGCTCACAGTGCTCTCTTAGCGCCGCTTCTGCCGAAAGAAGCCCGGGAGCGGCTCTTAGCTCCGGAGAGCATCGTACCTTCGTCTTTAGCGTCTTTTGTGGTCTACATCCTAGCAGAAAGCTTTTCCACTCTGTCTGGCAAGGAAAACCTGCGGGAGCACAGAAATCATCTCCCATCGTGTTCTGGACGTTGCACGGAGGTCTGCCAAGTGTTTGGCATGAAGGAAAGAAAAGTTGTCCAAAACAGCTTCCAATCGAAGATTCATGTGATTGGAAACGTCAGGAAAGTGTAAGGTACTGTTTTCTATCAGTTGGCAAGCTGCGCACACAATCCCAGTGTTGTACAGCTTCCTTCTTCACCTTTCCGATGCTGCCGCTCTCTCCGGCTCCCGGAGCCGAAGAAGCGGCTTCTTCGCGCAAAGACGATTGTACCGCTCACAGTGCTCTCTTAGCGCAGCTTCTGCCGAAAGAAGCCCGGGAGCGGCTCTTAGCTCCGGAGAGCATCGTACCTTCGTCTTTAGCGTCTTTTGTGGTCTACATCCTAGCAGAAAGCTTTTCCACTCTGTCTGGCAAGGAAAACCTGCGGGAGCACAGCAAACATCTCCCATCGTGTTCTGGACGTTGCACGGAGGTCTGCCAAGTGTTTGGCATGAAGGAAAGAAAAGTTGTCCAAAACAGCTTCCAATCGAATATTCATGTGATTGGAAACGTCAGGAAAGTGGTAAGGTACTGTTTTCTATCAGTTGGCAAGCTGCGCACACAATCCCAGTGTTGTACAGCTTCCTTCTTCACCTTTCCGATGCTGCCGCTCTCTCCAGCTCCCGGAGCCGAAGAAGCGGCTTCTTCGCGCAAAGACGATTGTACCGCTCACAGTGCTCTCTTAGCGCCGCTTCTGCCGAAAGAAGCCCGGGAGCGGCTCTTAGCTCCGGAGAGCATCGTACCTTCGTCTTTAGCGTCTTTTGTGGTCTACATCCTAGCAGAAAGCTTTTCCACTCTGTCTGGCAAGGAAAACCTGCGGGAGCACAGAAAACATCTCCCATCATGTTCTAGACGTTGCACGGAGGTCTGCAAAGTGTTTGGCATGAAGGAAAGTAAAGTTGTCCAAAACAGCTTCCAATCGAATATTCATGTGATTGGAAACGTCAGGAAAGTGGTAAGGTACTGTTTTCTATCAGTTGGCAAGCTGCGCACACAATCCCAGTGTTGTACAGCTTCCTTCTTCACCTTTCCGATGCTGCCGCTCTCTCCGGCTCCCGGAGCCGAAGAAGCGGCTTCTTCGCGCAAAGACGATTGTACCGCTCACAGTGCTCTCTTAGCGCCGCTTCTGCCGAAAGAAGCCCGGCAGCGGCTCTTAGCTCCGGAGAGCATCGTACCTTCGTCTTTAGCGTCTTTTGTGGTCTACATCCTAGCAGAAAGCTTTTCCACTCTGTCTGGCAAGGAAAACTTGCGGGAGCACAGAAAACATCTCCCATCGAGTTCTGGACGTTGCACGGAGGTCTGCCAAGTGTTTGGCATGAAGGAAAGAAAAGTTGTCCAAAACAGCTTCCAATCGAATATTCATGTGATTGGAAACGTCAGGAAAGTGGTAAGGTACTGTTTTCTATCAGTTGGCAAGCTGCGCACACAATGCCAGTGTTGTACAGCTTCCTTCTTCACCTTTCCGATGCTGCCGCTCTCTCCAGCTCCCGGAGCCGAAGAAGCGGCTTCTTCGCGCAAAGACGATTGTACCGCTCACAGTGCTCTCTTAGCACCGCTTCTGCCGAAAGAAGCCCGGGAGCGGCGCTTAGCTCCGGAGAGCATCGTACCTTCGTCTTTAGCGTCTTTTGTGGTCTACATCCTAGCAGAAAGCTTTTCCACTCTGTCTGGCAAGGAAAACCTGCGGGAGCACAGAAAACATCTCCCATCGTGTTCTGGACGTTGCACGGAGGTCTGCCAAGTGTTTGGCATGAAGGAAAGAAAAGATGTCCAAAACAGCTTCCAATGGCATATTCATGTGTTTGGAAACGTCAGGAAAGTGTAAGGTACTGTTTTCTATCAGTTGGCAAGCTGCGCACACAATCCCAGTGTTGTACAGCTTCCTTCTTCACCTTTCCGATGCTGCCGCTCTCTCCGGCTCCCGGAGCCGAAGAAGCGGCTTCTTCGCGCAAAGACGATTGTACCGCTCACAGTGCTCTCTTAGCGCCGCTTCTGCCGAAAGAAGCCCGGGAGCGGCTCTTAGCTCCGGAGAGCATCGTACCTTCGTCTTTAGCGTCTTTTGTGGTCTACATCCTAGCAGAAAGCTTTTCCACTCTGTCTGGCAAGGAAAACCTGCGGGAGCACAGAAAACATCTCCCATCGTGTTCTGGACGTTGCACGGAGGTCTGCCAAGTGCTTGGCATGAAGGAAAGAAAAGTTGTCCAAAACAGCTTCCAATCGAATATTCATGTGATTGGAAACGTCAGGAAAGTGGTAAGGTACTGTTTTCTATCAGTTGGCAAGCTGCGCACACAATCCCAGTGTTGTACAGCTTCCTTCTTCACCTTTGCGATGCTGCCGCTCTCTCCGGCTCCCGGAGCCGAAGAAGCGGCTTCTTCGTGCAAAGACGATTGTACCGCTCATAGTGCTCTCTTAGCGCCGCTTCTGCCGAAAGAAGCCCGGGAGCGGCGCTTAGCTCCGGAGAGAATCGTAACTTCGTCTTTAGCGTCTTTTGTGGTCTACATCCTAGCAGAAAGCTTTTCCACTCTGTCTGGCAAGGAAAACCTGCGGGAGCACAGAGAACATCTCCCATCGTGTTCTGGACGTTGCACGGAGGTCTGCCAAGTGTTTGGCATGAAGGAAAGAAAAGTTGTCCAAAACAGCTTCCAATCAAATATTCATGTGATTGGAAACGTCAGGAAAGTGGTAAGGTACTGTTTTCTATCAGTTGGCAAGCTGCGCACACAATCCCAGTGTTGTACAGCTTCCTTCTTCACCTTTGCGATGCTGCCGCTCTCTCGGGCTCCGGAGCCGAAGAAGCGGCTTCTTCGCGCAAAGACGATTGTACCGCTCACAGTGCTCTCTTAGCGCCGCTTCTGCCGAAAGAAGCCCGGGAGCGGCGCTTAGCTCCGGAGAGCATCGTACCTTCGTCTTTAGCGTCTTTTGTGGTCTACATCCTAGCAGAAAGCTTTTCCACTCTGTCTGGCAAGGAAAACCTGCGGGAGCACAGAAAACATCTCCCATCGTGTTCTGGACGTTGCACGGAGGTCTGCCAAGTGTTTGGCATGAAGGAAAGAAAAGATGTCCAAAACAGCTTCCAATGGCATATTCATGTGATTGGAAACGTCAGGAAAGTGTAAGGTACTGTTTTCTATCAGTTGGCAAGCTGCGCACACAATCCCAGTGTTGTACAGCTTCCTTCTTCACCTTTGCGATGCTGCCGCTCTCTCCGGCTCCCGGAGCCGAAGAAGCGGCTTCTTCGCGCAAAGACGATTGTACCGCTCACAGTGCTCTCTTAGCGCAGCTTCTGCCGAAAGAAGCCCGGGAGCGGCTCTTAGCTCCGGAGAGCATCGTACCTTCGTCTTTAGCGTCTTTTGTGGTCTACATCCTAGCAGAAAGCTTTTCCACTCTGTCTGGCAAGGAAAACCTGCGGGAGCACAGCAAACATCTCCCATCGTGTTCTGGACGTTGCACGGAGGTCTGCCAAGTGTTTGGCATGAAGGAAAGAAAAGTTGTCCAAAACAGCTTCCAATCGAATATTCATGTGATTGGAAACGTCAGGAAAGTGTAAGGTACTGTTTTCTATCAGTTGGCAAGCTGCGCACACAATCCCAGTGTTGTACAGCTTCCTTCTTCACCTTTCCGATGCTGCCGCTCTCTCCGGCTCCCGGAGCCGAAGAAGCGGCTTCTTCGCGCAAAGACGATTGTACCGCTCACAGTGCTCTCTTAGCGCCGCTTCTGCCGAAAGAAGCCCGGGAGCGGCTCTTAGCTCCGGACAGCATCGTACCTTCGTCTTTAGCGTCTTTTGTGGTCTACATCCTAGCAGAAAGCTTTTCCACTCTGTCTGGCAAGGAAAACCTGCGGGAGCACAGAAAACATCTCCCATCATGTTCTAGACGTTGCACGGAGGTCTGCAAAGTGTTTGGCATGAAGGAAAGTAAAGTTGTCCAAAACAGCTTCCAATCGAATATTCATGTGATTGGAAAAGTCAGGAAAGTGGTAAGGTACTGTTTTCTATCAGTTGGCAAGCTGCGCACACAATCCCAGTGTTGTACAGCTTCCTTCTTCACCTTTCCGATGCTGCCGCTCTCTCCGGCTCCCGGAGCCGAAGAAGCGGCTTCTTCGCGCAAAGACGATTGTACCGCTCACAGTGCTCTCTTAGCGCCGCTTCTGCCGAAAGAAGCCCGGGAGCGGCTCTTAGCTCCGGAGAGCATCGTACCTTCGTCTTTAGCGTCTTTTGTGGTCTACATCCTAGCAGAAAGCTTTTCCACTCTGTCTGGCAAGGAAAACTTGCGGGAGCACAGAAAACATCTCCCATCGAGTTCTGGACGTTGCACGGAGGTCTGCCAAGTGTTTGGCATGACGGAAAGAAAAGTTGTCCAAAACAGCTTCCAATCGAATATTCATGTGATTGGAAAATTCAGGAAAGTGGTAAGGTACTGTTTTCTATCAGTTGGCAAGCTGCGCACACAATCCCAGTGTTGTACAGCTTCCTTCTTCACCTTTCCGATGCTGCCGCTCTCTCCGGCTCCCGGAGCCGAAGAAGCGGCTTCTTCTTTGTGCAAAGACGATTGTACTGCTCACAGTGCTCTCTTAGCGCCGCTTCTGCCGAAAGAAGCCCGGGAGCGGCGCTTAGCTCCGGAGAGCATCGTACCTTCGTCTTTAGCGTCTTTTGTGGTCTACATCCTAGCAGAAAGCTTTTCCACTCTGTCTGGCAAGGAAAACCTGCGGGAGCACAGAAAACATCTCCCATCGTGTTCTGGACGTTGCACGGAGGTCTGCCAAGTGTTTGGCATGAAGGAAAGAAAGTTGTGCAAAACAGCTTCCAATCGAATATTCATGTGATTGGAAACGTCAGGAAAGTGTAAGGTACTGTTTTCTATCAGTTGGCAAGCTGCGCACACAATCCCAGTGTTGTACAGCTTCCTTCTTCACCTTTGCGATGCTGCCGCTCTCTCCGGCTCCCGGAGCCGAAGAAGCGGCTTCTTCGCGCAAAGACGATTGTATCGCTCACAGTGCTCTCTTAGCGCCGCTTCTGCCGAAAGAAGCCCGGGAGCGGCTCTTAGCTCCGGAGAGCATCGTACCTTCGTCTTTAGCGTCTTTTGTGGTCTACATCCTAGCAGAAAGCTTTTCCACTCTGTCTGGCAAGGAAAACCTGCGGGAGCACAGAAAACATCTCCCATCATGTTCTAGACGTTGCACGGAGGTCTGCAAAGTGTTTGGCATGAAGGAAAGTAAAGTTGTCCAAAACAGCTTCCAATCGAATATTCATGTGATTGGAAACGTCAGGAAAGTGGTAAGGTACTGTTTTCTATCAGTTGGCAAGCTGCGCACACAATCCCAGTGTTGTACAGCTTCCTTCTTCACCTTTCCGATGCTGCCGCTCTCTCCGGCTCCCGGAGCCGAAGAAGCGGCTTCTTCGCGCAAAGACGATTGTACCGCTCACAGTGCTCTCTTAGCGCCGCTTCTGCCGAAAGAAGCCCGGGAGCGGCGCTTAGCTCCGGAGAGCATCGTACCTTCGTCTTTAGCGTCTTTTGTGGTCTACATCCTAGCAGAAAGCTTTTCCACTCTGTCTGGCAAGGAAAACCTGCGGGAGCACAGAAAACATCTCCCATCGTGTTCTGGACGTTGCACGGAGGTCTGCCAAGTGTTTGGCATGAAGGAAAGAAAAGATGTCCAAAACAGCTTCCAATGGCATATTCATGTGATTGGAAACGTCAGGAAAGTGTAAGGTACTGTTTTCTATCAGTTGGCAAGCTGCGCACACAATCCCAGTGTTGTACAGCTTCCTTCTTCACCTTTCCGATGCTGCCGCTCTCTCCGGCTCCCGGAGCCGAAGAAGCGGCTTCTTCGCGCAAAGACGATTGTACCGCTCACAGTGCTCTCTTAGCGCCGCTTCTGCCGAAAGAAGCCCGGGAGCGGCTCTTAGCTCCGGAGAGCATCGTACCTTCGTCTTTAGCGTCTTTTGTGGTCTACATCCTAGCAGAAAGCTTTTCCACTCTGTCTGGCAAGGAAAACCTGCGGGAGCACAGAGAACATCTCCCATCGTGTTCTAAACGTTGCACGGAGGTCTGCCAAGTGCTTGGCATGAAGGAAAGAAAAGTTGTCCAAAACAGCTTCCAATCGAATATTCATGTGATTGGAAACGTCAGGAAAGTGTAAGGTACTGTTTTCTATCAGTTGGCAAGCTGCGCACACAATCCCAGTGTTGTACAGCTTCCTTCTTCACCTTTGCGATGCTGCCGCTCTCTCCGGCTCCCGGAGCCGAAGAAGCGGCTTCTTCGTGCAAAGACGATTGTACCGCTCACAGTGCTCTCTTAGCGCAGCTTCTGCCGAAAGAAGCCCGGGAGCGGCTCTTAGCTCCGGAGAGCATCGTACCTTCGTCTTTAGCGTCTTTTGTGGTCTACATCCTAGCAGAAAGCTTTTCCACTCTGTCTGGCAAGGAAAACCTGCGGGAGCACAGCAAACATCTCCCATCGTGTTCTGGACGTTGCACGGAGGTCTGCCAAGTGTTTGGCATGAAGGAAAGAAAAGTTGTCCAAAACAGCTTCCAATCGAATATTCATGTGATTGGAAACGTCAGGAAAGTGGTAAGGTACTGTTTTCTATCAGTTGGCAAGCTGCGCACACAATCCCAGTGTTGTACAGCTTCCTTCTTCACCTTTCCGATGCTGCCGCTCTCTCCGGCTCCCGGAGCCGAAGAAGCGGCTTCTTCTTTGTGCAAAGACGATTGTACCGCTCACAGTGCTCTCTTAGCGCCGCTTCTGCCGAAAGAAGCCCGGGAGCGGCGCTTAGCTCCGGAGAGCATCGTACCTTCGTCTTTAGCGTCTTTTGTGGTCTACATCCTAGCAGAAAGCTTTTCCACTCTGTCTGGCAAGGAAAACCTGCGGGAGCACAGAAAACATCTCCCATCGTGTTCTGGACGTTGCACGGAGGTCTGCAAAGTGTTTGGCATGAAGGAAAGAAAAGTTGTCCAAAACAGCTTCCAATCGAATATTCATGTGATTGGAAACGTCAGGAAAGTGTAAGGTACTGTTTTCTATCAGTTGGCAAGCTGCGCACACAATCCCAGTGTTGTACAGCTTCCTTCTTCACCTTTGCGATGCTGCCGCTCTCTCCGGCTCCCGGAGCCGAAGAAGCGGCTTCTTCGCGCAAAGACGATTGTACCGCTCACAGTGCTCTCTTAGCGCCGCTTCTGCCGAAAGAAGCCCGGGAGCGGCGCTTAGCTCCGGAGAGCATCGTAACTTCGTCTTTAGCGTCTTTTGTGGTCTACATCCTAGCAGAAAGCTTTTCCACTCTGTCTGGCAAGGAAAAACTGCGGGAGCACAGAGAACATCTCCCATCGTGTTCTAAACGTTGCACGGAGGTCTGCCAAGTGTTTGGCATGAAGGAAAGAAAAGTTGTCCAAAACAGCTTCCAATCAAATATTCATGTGATTGGAAACGTCAGGAAAGTGGTAAGGTACTGTTTTCTATCAGTTGGCAAGCTGCGCACACAATCCCAGTGTTGTACAGCTTCCTTCTTCACCTTTGCGATGCTGCCGCTCTCTCGGGCTCCGGAGCCAAAGAAGCGGCTTCTTCGCGCAAAGACGATTGTACCGCTCACAGTGCTCTCTTAGCGCCGCTTCTGCCGAAAGAAGCCCGGGAGCGGCGCTTAGCTCCGGAGAGCATCGTACCTTCGTCTTTAGCGTCTTTTGTGGTCTACATCCTAGCAGAAAGCTTTTCCACTCTGTCTGGCAAGGAAAACCTGCGGGAGCACAGAAAACATCTCCCATCGTGTTCTGGACGTTGCACGGAGGTCTGCCAAGTGTTTGGCATGAAGGAAAGAAAAGTTGTCCAAAACAGATTCCAATCGAAGATTCATGTGATTGGAAACGTCAGGAAAGTGTAAGGTACTGTTTTCTATCAGTTGGCAAGCTGCGCACACAATCCCAGTGTTGTACAGCTTCCTTCTTCACCTTTCCGATGCTGCTGCTCTCTCCGGCTCCCGGAGCCGAAGAAGCGGCTTCTTCGCGCAAAGACGATTGTACCGCTCACAGTGCTCTCTTAGCGCCGCTTCTGCCGAAAGAAGCCCGGCAGCGGCTCTTAGCTCCGGAGAGCATCGTACCTTCGTCTTTAGCGTCTTTTGTGGTCTACATCCTAGCAGAAAGCTTTTCCACTCTGTCTGGCAAGGAAAACCTGCGGGAGCACAGCAAACATCTCCCATCGTGTTCTGGACGTTGCACGGAGGTCTGCCAAGTGTTTGGCATGAAGGAAAGAAAAGTTGTCCAAAACAGCTTCCAATCGAATATTCATGTGATTGGAAACGTCAGGAAAGTGGTAAGGTACTGTTTTCTATCAGTTGGCAAGCTGCGCACACAATCCCAGTGTTGTACAGCTTCCTTCTTCACCTTTCCGATGCTGCCGCTCTCTCCGGCTCCCGGAGCCGAAGAAGCGGCTTCTTCTTTGTGCAAAGACGATTGTACCGCTCACAGTGCTCTCTTAGCGCCGCTTCTGCCGAAAGAAGCCCGGGAGCGGCGCTTAGCTCCGGAGAGCATCGTACCTTCGTCTTTAGCGTCTTTTGTGGTCTACATCCTAGCAGAAAGCTTTTCCACTCTGTCTGGCAAGGAAAACCTGCGGGAGCACAGAAAACATCTCCCATCGTGTTCTGGACGTTGCACGGAGGTCTGCAAAGTGTTTGGCATGAAGGAAAGAAAAGTTGTCCAAAACAGCTTCCAATCGAATATTCATGTGATTGGAAACGTCAGGAAAGTGTAAGGTACTGTTTTCTATCAGTTGGCAAGCTGCGCACACAATCCCAGTGTTGTACAGCTTCCTTCTTCACCTTTCCGATGCTGCCGCTCTCTCCGGCTCCCGGAGCCGAAGAAGCGGCTTCTTCGCGCAAAGACGATTGTACCGCTCACAGTGCTCTCTTAGCGCCGCTTCTGCCGAAAGAAGCCCGGCAGCGGCTCTTAGCTCCGGAGAGCATCGTACCTTCGTCTTTAGCGTCTTTTGTGGTCTACATCCTAGCAGAAAGCTTTTCCACTCTGTCTGGCAAGGAAAACCTGCGGGAGCACAGAAAACATCTCCCATCATGTTCTAGACGTTGCACGGAGGTCTGCAAAGTGTTTGGCATGAAGGAAAGTAAAGTTGTCCAAAACAGTTTCCAATCGAATATTCATGTGATTGGAAACGTCAGGAAAGTGGTAAGGTACTGTTTTCTATCAGTTGGCAAGCTGCGCACACAATCCCAGTGTTGTACAGCTTCCTTCTTCTCCTTTCCGATGCTGCCGCTCTCTCCGGCTCCCGGAGCCGAAGAAGCGGCTTCTTCGCGCAAAGACGATTGTACCGCTCACAGTGCTCTCTTAGCGCCGCTTCTGCCGAAAGAAGCCCGGCAGCGGCTCTTAGCTCCGGAGAGCATCGTACCTTCGTCTTTAGCGTCTTTTGTGGTCTACATCCTAGCAGAAAGCTTTTCCACTCTGTCTGGCAAGGAAAACTTGCGGGAGCACAGAAAACATCTCCCATCGAGTTCTGGACGTTGCACGGAGGTCTGCCAAGTGTTTGGCATGACGGAAAGAAAAGTTGTCCAAAACAGCTTCCAATCGAATATTCATGTGATTGGAAACGTCAGGAAAGTGGTAAGGTACTGTTTTCTATCAGTTGGCAAGCTGCGCACACAATCCCAGTGTTGTACAGCTTCCTTCTTCACCTTTCCGATGCTGCCGCTCTCTCCAGCTCCCGGAGCCGAAGAAGCGGCTTCTTCGCGCAAAGACGATTGTACCGCTCACAGTGCTCTCTTAGCGCCGCTTCTGCCGAAAGAAGCCCGGCAGCGGCGCTTAGCTCCGGAGAGCATCGTACCTTCGTCTTTAGCGTCTTTTGTGGTCTACATCCTAGCAGAAAGCTTTTCCACTCTGTCTGGCAAGGAAAACCTGCGGGAGCACAGAAAACATCTCCCATCGTGTTCTGGACGTTGCACGGAGGTCTGCCAAGTGTTTGGCATGAAGTAAAGAAAAGATGTCCAAAACAGCTTCCAATGGCATATTCATGTGATTGGAAACGTCAGGAAAGTGTAAGGTACTGTTTTCTATCAGTTGGCAAGCTGCGCACACAATCCCAGTGTTGTACAGCTTCCTTCTTCACCTTTCCGATGCTGCCGCTCTCTCCGGCTCCCGGAGCCAAAGAAGCGGCTTCTTCGCGCAAAGACGATTGTACCGCTCACAGTGCTCTCTTAGCGCCGCTTCTGCCGAAAGAAGCCCGGCAGCGGCTCTTAGCTCCGGAGAGCATCGTACCTTCGTCTTTAGCGTCTTTTGTGGTCTACATCCTAGCAGAAAGCTTTTCCACTCTGTCTGGCAAGGAAAACCTGCGGGAGCACAGAAATCATCTCCCATCGTGTTCTGGACGTTGCACGGAGGTCTGCCAAGTGTTTGGCATGAAGGAAAGAAAAGTTGTCCAAAACAGCTTCCAATCGAAGATTCATGTGATTGGAAACGTCAGGAAAGTGTAAGGTACTGTTTTCTATCAGTTGGCAAGCTGCGCACACAATCCCAGTGTTGTACAGCTTCCTTCTTCACCTTTCCGATGCTGCCGCTCTCTCCGGCTCCCGGAGCCGAAGAAGCGGCTTCTTCGCGCAAAGACGATTGTACCGCTCACAGTGCTCTCTTAGCGCAGCTTCTGCCGAAAGAAGCCCGGGAGCGGCTCTTAGCTCCGGAGAGCATCGTACCTTCATCTTTAGCGTCTTTTGTGGTCTACATCCTAGCAGAAAGCTTTTCCACTCTGTCTGGCAAGGAAAACCTGCGGGAGCACAGCAAACATCTCCCATCGTGTTCTGGACGTTGCACGGAGGTCTGCCAAGTGTTTGGCATGAAGGAAAGAAAAGTTGTCCAAAACAGCTTCCAATCGAATATTCATGTGATTGGAAACGTCAGGAAAGTGGTAAGGTACTGTTTTCTATCAGTTGGCAAGCTGCGCACACAATCCCAGTGTTGTACAGCTTCCTTCTTCACCTTTCCGATGCTGCCGCTCTCTCCAGCTCCCGGAGCCGAAGAAGCGGCTTCTTCGCGCAAAGACGATTGTACCGCTCACAGTGCTCTCTTAGCGCCGCTTCTGCCGAAAGAAGCCCGGGAGCGGCTCTTAGCTCCGGAGAGCATCGTACCTTCGTCTTTAGCGTCTTTTGTGGTCTACATCCTAGCAGAAAGCTTTTCCACTCTGTCTGGCAAGGAAAACCTGCGGGAGCACAGAAAACATCTCCCATCATGTTCTAGACGTTGCACGGAGGTCTGCAAAGTGTTTGGCATGAAGGAAAGTAAAGTTGTCCAAAACAGCTTCCAATCGAATATTCATGTGATTGGAAACGTCAGGAAAGTGGTAAGGTACTGTTTTCTATCAGTTGGCAAGCTGCGCACACAATCCCAGTGTTGTACAGCTTCCTTCTTCACCTTTCCGATGCTGCCGCTCTCTCCGGCTCCCGGAGCCGAAGAAGCGGCTTCTTCGCGCAAAGACGATTGTACCGCTCACAGTGCTCTCTTAGCGCCGCTTCTGCCGAAAGAAGCCCGGCAGCGGCTCTTAGCTCCGGAGAGCATCGTACCTTCGTCTTTAGCGTCTTTTGTGGTCTACATCCTAGCAGAAAGCTTTTCCACTCTGTCTGGCAAGGAAAACTTGCGGGAGCACAGAAAACATCTCCCATCGAGTTCTGGACGTTGCACGGAGGTCTGCCAAGTGTTTGGCATGAAGGAAAGAAAAGTTGTCCAAAACAGCTTCCAATCGAATATTCATGTGATTGGAAACGTCAGGAAAGTGGTAAGGTACTGTTTTCTATCAGTTGGCAAGCTGCGCACACAATGCCAGTGTTGTACAGCTTCCTTCTTCACCTTTCCGATGCTGCCGCTCTCTCCGGCTCCCGGAGCCGAAGAAGCGGCTTCTTCGCGCAAAGACGATTGTACCGCTCACAGTGCTCTCTTAGCGCCGCTTCTGCCGAAAGAAGCCCGGGAGCGGCGCTTAGCTCCGGAGAGCATCGTACCTTCGTCTTTAGCGTCTTTTGTGGTCTACATCCTAGCAGAAAGCTTTTCCACTCTGTCTGGCAAGGAAAACCTGCGGGAGCACAGAAAACATCTCCCATCGTGTTCTGGACGTTGCACGGAGGTCTGCCAAGTGTTTGGCATGAAGGAAAGAAAAGATGTCCAAAACAGCTTCCAATGGCATATTCATGTGTTTGGAAACGTCAGGAAAGTGTAAGGTACTGTTTTCTATCAGTTGGCAAGCTGCGCACACAATCCCAGTGTTGTACAGCTTCCTTCTTCACCTTTCCGATGCTGCCGCTCTCTCCGGCTCCCGGAGCCGAAGAAGCGGCTTCTTCGCGCAAAGACGATTGTACCGCTCACAGTGCTCTCTTAGCGCCGCTTCTGCCGAAAGAAGCCCGGGAGCGGCTCTTAGCTCCGGAGAGCATCGTACCTTCGTCTTTAGCGTCTTTTGTGGTCTACATCCTAGCAGAAAGCTTTTCCACTCTGTCTGGCAAGGAAAACCTGCGGGAGCACAGAAAACATCTCCCATCGTGTTCTGGACGTTGCACGGAGGTCTGCCAAGTGCTTGGCATGAAGGAAAGAAAAGTTGTCCAAAACAGCTTCCAATCGAATATTCATGTGATTGGAAACGTCAGGAAAGTGGTAAGGTACTGTTTTCTATCAGTTGGCAAGCTGCGCACACAATCCCAGTGTTGTACAGCTTCCTTCTTCACCTTTGCGATGCTGCCGCTCTCTCCGGCTCCCGGAGCCGAAGAAGCGGCTTCTTCGTGCAAAGACGATTGTACCGCTCATAGTGCTCTCTTAGCGCCGCTTCTGCCGAAAGAAGCCCGGGAGCGGCGCTTAGCTCCGGAGAGCATCGTAACTTCGTCTTTAGCGTCTTTTGTGGTCTACATCCTAGCAGAAAGCTTTTCCACTCTGTCTGGCAAGGAAAACCTGCGGGAGCACAGAGAACATCTCCCATCGTGTTCTGGACGTTGCACGGAGGTCTGCCAAGTGTTTGGCATGAAGGAAAGAAAAGTTGTCCAAAACAGCTTCCAATCAAATATTCATGTGTTTGGAAACGTCAGGAAAGTGGTAAGGTACTGTTTTCTATCAGTTGGCAAGCTGCGCACACAATCCCAGTGTTGTACAGCTTCCTTCTTCACCTTTGCGATGCTGCCGCTCTCTCGGGCTCCGGAGCCGAAGAAGCGGCTTCTTCGCGCAAAGACGATTGTACCGCTCACAGTGCTCTCTTAGCGCCGCTTCTGCCGAAAGAAGCCCGGGAGCGGCGCTTAGCTCCGGAGAGCATCGTACCTTCGTCTTTAGCGTCTTTTGTGGTCTACATCCTAGCAGAAAGCTTTTCCACTCTGTCTGGCAAGGAAAACCTGCGGGAGCACAGCAAACATCTCCCATCGTGTTCTGGACGTTGCACGGAGGTCTGCCAAGTGTTTGGCATGAAGGAAAGAAAAGATGTCCAAAACAGCTTCCAATGGCATATTCATGTGATTGGAAACGTCAGGAAAGTGTAAGGTACTGTTTTCTATCAGTTGGCAAGCTGCGCACACAATCCCAGTGTTGTACAGCTTCCTTCTTCACCTTTGCGATGCTGCCGCTCTCTCCGGCTCCCGGAGCCGAAGATGCGGCTTCTTCGCGCAAAGACGATTGTACCGCTCACAGTGCTCTCTTAGCGCAGCTTCTGCCGAAAGAAGCCCGGGAGCGGCTCTTAGCTCCGGAGAGCATCGTACCTTCGTCTTTAGCGTCTTTTGTGGTCTACATCCTAGCAGAAAGCTTTTCCACTCTGTCTGGCAAGGAAAACCTGCGGGAGCACAGCAAACATCTCCCATCGTGTTCTGGACGTTGCACGGAGGTCTGCCAAGTGTTTGGCATGAAGGAAAGAAAAGTTGTCCAAAACAGCTTCCAATCGAATATTCATGTGATTGGAAACGTCAGGAAAGTGTAAGGTACTGTTTTCTATCAGTTGGCAAGCTGCGCACACAATCCCAGTGTTGTACAGCTTCCTTCTTCACCTTTCCGATGCTGCCGCTCTCTCCGGCTCCCGGAGCCGAAGAAGCGGCTTCTTCGCGCAAAGACGATTGTACCGCTCACAGTGCTCTCTTAGCGCCGCTTCTGCCGAAAGAAGCCCGGGAGCGGCTCTTAGCTCCGGACAGCATCGTACCTTCGTCTTTAGCGTCTTTTGTGGTCTACATCCTAGCAGAAAGCTTTTCCACTCTGTCTGGCAAGGAAAACCTGCGGGAGCACAGAAAACATCTCCCATCATGTTCTAGACGTTGCACGGAGGTCTGCAAAGTGTTTGGCATGAAGGAAAGTAAAGTTGTCCAAAACAGCTTCCAATCGAATATTCATGTGATTGGAAAAGTCAGGAAAGTGGTAAGGTACTGTTTTCTATCAGTTGGCAAGCTGCGCACACAATCCCAGTGTTGTACAGCTTCCTTCTTCACCTTTCCGATGCTGCCGCTCTCTCCGGCTCCCGGAGCCGAAGAAGCGGCTTCTTCGCGCAAAGACGATTGTACCGCTCACAGTGCTCTCTTAGCGCCGCTTCTGCCGAAAGAAGCCCGGGAGCGGCTCTTAGCTCCGGAGAGCATCGTACCTTCGTCTTTAGCGTCTTTTGTGGTCTACATCCTAGCAGAAAGCTTTTCCACTCTGTCTGGCAAGGAAAACTTGCGGGAGCACAGAAAACATCTCCCATCGAGTTCTGGACGTTGCACGGAGGTCTGCCAAGTGTTTGGCATGACGGAAAGAAAAGTTGTCCAAAACAGCTTCCAATCGAATATTCATGTGATTGGAAACGTCAGGAAAGTGGTAAGGTACTGTTTTCTATCAGTTGGCAAGCTGCGCACACAATCCCAGTGTTGTACAGCTTCCTTCTTCACCTTTCCGATGCTGCCGCTCTCTCCGGCTCCCGGAGCCGAAGAAGCGGCTTCTTCTTTGTGCAAAGACGATTGTACCGCTCACAGTGCTCTCTTAGCGCCGCTTCTGCCGAAAGAAGCCCGGGAGCGGCGCTTAGCTCCGGAGAGCATCGTACCTTCGTCTTTAGCGTCTTTTGTGGTCTACATCCTAGCAGAAAGCTTTTCCACTCTGTCTGGCAAGGAAAACCTGCGGGAGCACAGAAAACATCTCCCATCGTGTTCTGGACGTTGCACGGAGGTCTGCCAAGTGTTTGGCATGAAGGAAAGAAAGTTGTCCAAAACAGCTTCCAATCGAATATTCATGTGATTGGAAACGTCAGGAAAGTGTAAGGTACTGTTTTCTATCAGTTGGCAAGCTGCGCACACAATCCCAGTGTTGTACAGCTTCCTTCTTCACCTTTGCGATGCTGCCGCTCTCTCCGGCTCCCGGAGCCGAAGAAGCGGCTTCTTCGCGCAAAGACGATTGTATCGCTCACAGTGCTCTCTTAGCGCCGCTTCTGCCGAAAGAAGCCCGGGAGCGGCTCTTAGCTCCGGAGAGCATCGTACCTTCGTCTTTAGCGTCTTTTGTGGTCTACATCCTAGCAGAAAGCTTTTCCACTCTGTCTGGCAAGGAAAACCTGCGGGAGCACAGAAAACATCTCCCATCATGTTCTAGACGTTGCACGGAGGTCTGCAAAGTGTTTGGCATGAAGGAAAGTAAAGTTGTCCAAAACAGCTTCCAATCGAATATTCATGTGATTGGAAACGTCAGGAAAGTGGTAAGGTACTGTTTTCTATCAGTTGGCAAGCTGCGCACACAATCCCAGTGTTGTACAGCTTCCTTCTTCACCTTTCCGATGCTGCCGCTCTCTCCGGCTCCCGGAGCCGAAGAAGCGGCTTCTTCGCGCAAAGACGATTGTACCGCTCACAGTGCTCTCTTAGCGCCGCTTCTGCCGAAAGAAGCCCGGGAGCGGCGCTTAGCTCCGGAGAGCATCGTACCTTCGTCTTTAGCGTCTTTTGTGGTCTACATCCTAGCAGAAAGCTTTTCCACTCTGTCTGGCAAGGAAAACCTGCGGGAGCACAGAAAACATCTCCCATCGTGTTCTGGACGTTGCACGGAGGTCTGCCAAGTGTTTGGCATGAAGGAAAGAAAAGATGTCCAAAACAGCTTCCAATGGCATATTCATGTGATTGGAAACGTCAGGAAAGTGTAAGGTACTGTTTTCTATCAGTTGGCAAGCTGCGCACACAATCCCAGTGTTGTACAGCTTCCTTCTTCACCTTTCCGATGCTGCCGCTCTCTCCGGCTCCCGGAGCCGAAGAAGCGGCTTCTTCGCGCAAAGACGATTGTACCGCTCACAGTGCTCTCTTAGCGCCGCTTCTGCCGAAAGAAGCCCGGGAGCGGCTCTTAGCTCCGGAGAGCATCGTACCTTCGTCTTTAGCGTCTTTTGTGGTCTACATCCTAGCAGAAAGCTTTTCCACTCTGTCTGGCAAGGAAAACCTGCGGGAGCACAGAGAACATCTCCCATCGTGTTCTAAACGTTGCACGGAGGTCTGCCAAGTGCTTGGCATGAAGGAAAGAAAAGTTGTCCAAAACAGCTTCCAATCGAATATTCATGTGATTGGAAACGTCAGGAAAGTGTAAGGTACTGTTTTCTATCAGTTGGCAAGCTGCGCACACAATCCCAGTGTTGTACAGCTTCCTTCTTCACCTTTGCGATGCTGCCGCTCTCTCCGGCTCCCGGAGCCGAAGAAGCGGCTTCTTCGTGCAAAGACGATTGTACCGCTCACAGTGCTCTCTTAGCGCAGCTTCTGCCGAAAGAAGCCCGGGAGCGGCTCTTAGCTCCGGAGAGCATCGTACCTTCGTCTTTAGCGTCTTTTGTGGTCTACATCCTAGCAGAAAGCTTTTCCACTCTGTCTGGCAAGGAAAACCTGCGGGAGCACAGCAAACATCTCCCATCGTGTTCTGGACGTTGCACGGAGGTCTGCCAAGTGTTTGGCATGAAGGAAAGAAAAGTTGTCCAAAACAGCTTCCAATCGAATATTCATGTGATTGGAAACGTCAGGAAAGTGGTAAGGTACTGTTTTCTATCAGTTGGCAAGCTGCGCACACAATCCCAGTGTTGTACAGCTTCCTTCTTCACCTTTCCGATGCTGCCGCTCTCTCCGGCTCCCGGAGCCGAAGAAGCGGCTTCTTCTTTGTGCAAAGACGATTGTACCGCTCACAGTGCTCTCTTAGCGCCGCTTCTGCCGAAAGAAGCCCGGGAGCGGCGCTTAGCTCCGGAGAGCATCGTACCTTCGTCTTTAGCGTCTTTTGTGGTCTACATCCTAGCAGAAAGCTTTTCCACTCTGTCTGGCAAGGAAAACCTGCGGGAGCACAGAAAACATCTCCCATCGTGTTCTGGACGTTGCACGGAGGTCTGCAAAGTGTTTGGCATGAAGGAAAGTAAAGTTGTCCAAAACAGCTTCCAATCGAATATTCATGTGATTGGAAACGTCAGGAAAGTGGTAAGGTACTGTTTTCTATCAGTTGGCAAGCTGCGCACACAATCCCAGTGTTGTACAGCTTCCTTCTTCACCTTTCCGATGCTGCCGCTCTCTCCGGCTCCCGGAGCCGAAGAAGCGGCTTCTTCGCGCAAAGACGATTGTACCGCTCACAGTGCTCTCTTAGCGCCGCTTCTGCCGAAAGAAGCCCGGCAGCGGCTCTTAGCTCCGGAGAGCATCGTACCTTCGTCTTTAGCGTCTTTTGTGGTCTACATCCTAGCAGAAAGCTTTTCCACTCTGTCTGGCAAGGAAAACTTGCGGGAGCACAGAAAACATGTCCCATCGAGTTCTGGACGTTGCACGGAGGTCTGCCAAGTGTTTGGCATGACGGAAAGAAAAGTTGTCCAAAACAGCTTCCAATCGAATATTCATGTGATTGGAAACGTCAGGAAAGTGGTAAGGTACTGTTTTCTATCAGTTGGCAAGCTGCGCACACAATCCCAGTGTTGTACAGCTTCCTTCTTCACCTTTGCGATGCTGCCGCTCTCTCCGGCTCCCGGAGCCGAAGAAGCGGCTTCTTCGCGCAAAGACGATTGTACCGCTCACAGTGCTCTCTTAGCGCCGCTTCTGCCGAAAGAAGCCCGGGAGCGGCTCTTAGCTCCGGAGAGCATCGTACCTTCGTCTTTAGCGTCTTTTGTGGTCTACATCCTAGCAGAAAGCTTTTCCACTCTGTCTGGCAAGGAAAACCTGCGGGAGCACAGAGAACATCTCCCATCGTGTTCTAAACGTTGCACGGAGGTCTGCCAAGTGCTTGGCATGAAGGAAAGAAAAGTTGTCCAAAACAGCTTCCAATCGAATATTCATGTGATTGGAAACGTCAGGAAAGTGTAAGGTACTGTTTTCTATCAGTTGGCAAGCTGCGCACACAATCCCAGTGTTGTACAGCTTCCTTCTTCACCTTTGCGATGCTGCCGCTCTCTCCGGCTCCCGGAGCCGAAGAAGCGGCTTCTTCGTGCAAAGACGATTGTACCGCTCACAGTGCTCTCTTAGCGCAGCTTCTGCCGAAAGAAGCCCGGGAGCGGCTCTTAGCTCCGGAGAGCATCGTACCTTCGTCTTTAGCGTCTTTTGTGGTCTACATCCTAGCAGAAAGCTTTTCCACTCTGTCTGGCAAGGAAAACCTGCGGGAGCACAGCAAACATCTCCCATCGTGTTCTGGACGTTGCACGGAGGTCTGCCAAGTGTTTGGCATGAAGGAAAGAAAAGTTGTCCAAAACAGCTTCCAATCGAATATTCATGTGATTGGAAACGTCAGGAAAGTGGTAAGGTACTGTTTTCTATCAGTTGGCAAGCTGCGCACACAATCCCAGTGTTGTACAGCTTCCTTCTTCACCTTTCCGATGCTGCCGCTCTCTCCGGCTCCCGGAGCCGAAGAAGCGGCTTCTTCTTTGTGCAAAGACGATTGTACCGCTCACAGTGCTCTCTTAGCGCCGCTTCTGCCGAAAGAAGCCCGGGAGCGGCGCTTAGCTCCGGAGAGCATCGTACCTTCGTCTTTAGCGTCTTTTGTGGTCTACATCCTAGCAGAAAGCTTTTCCACTCTGTCTGGCAAGGAAAACCTGCGGGAGCACAGAAAACATCTCCCATCGTGTTCTGGACGTTGCACGGAGGTCTGCAAAGTGTTTGGCATGAAGGAAAGAAAAGTTGTCCAAAACAGCTTCCAATCGAATATTCATGTGATTGGAAACGTCAGGAAAGTGTAAGGTACTGTTTTCTATCAGTTGGCAAGCTGCGCACACAATCCCAGTGTTGTACAGCTTCCTTCTTCACCTTTGCGATGCTGCCGCTCTCTCCGGCTCCCGGAGCCGAAGAAGCGGCTTCTTCGCGCAAAGACGATTGTACCGCTCACAGTGCTCTCTTAGCGCCGCTTCTGCCGAAAGAAGCCCGGGAGCGGCGCTTAGCTCCGGAGAGCATCGTAACTTCGTCTTTAGCGTCTTTTGTGGTCTACATCCTAGCAGAAAGCTTTTCCACTCTGTCTGGCAAGGAAAAACTGCGGGAGCACAGAGAACATCTCCCATCGTGTTCTAAACGTTGCACGGAGGTCTGCCAAGTGTTTGGCATGAAGGAAAGAAAAGTTGTCCAAAACAGCTTCCAATCAAATATTCATGTGATTGGAAACGTCAGGAAAGTGGTAAGGTACTGTTTTCTATCAGTTGGCAAGCTGCGCACACAATCCCAGTGTTGTACAGCTTCCTTCTTCACCTTTGCGATGCTGCCGCTCTCTCGGGCTCCGGAGCCAAAGAAGCGGCTTCTTCGCGCAAAGACGATTGTACCGCTCACAGTGCTCTCTTAGCGCCGCTTCTGCCGAAAGAAGCCCGGGAGCGGCGCTTAGCTCCGGAGAGCATCGTACCTTCGTCTTTAGCGTCTTTTGTGGTCTACATCCTAGCAGAAAGCTTTTCCACTCTGTCTGGCAAGGAAAACCTGCGGGAGCACAGAAAACATCTCCCATCGTGTTCTGGACGTTGCACGGAGGTCTGCCAAGTGTTTGGCATGAAGGAAAGAAAAGTTGTCCAAAACAGATTCCAATCGAAGATTCATGTGATTGGAAACGTCAGGAAAGTGTAAGGTACTGTTTTCTATCAGTTGGCAAGCTGCGCACACAATCCCAGTGTTGTACAGCTTCCTTCTTCACCTTTCCGATGCTGCTGCTCTCTCCGGCTCCCGGAGCCGAAGAAGCGGCTTCTTCGCGCAAAGACGATTGTACCGCTCACAGTGCTCTCTTAGCGCCGCTTCTGCCGAAAGAAGCCCGGCAGCGGCTCTTAGCTCCGGAGAGCATCGTACCTTCGTCTTTAGCGTCTTTTGTGGTCTACATCCTAGCAGAAAGCTTTTCCACTCTGTCTGGCAAGGAAAACCTGCGGGAGCACAGCAAACATCTCCCATCGTGTTCTGGACGTTGCACGGAGGTCTGCCAAGTGTTTGGCATGAAGGAAAGAAAAGTTGTCCAAAACAGCTTCCAATCGAATATTCATGTGATTGGAAACGTCAGGAAAGTGGTAAGGTACTGTTTTCTATCAGTTGGCAAGCTGCGCACACAATCCCAGTGTTGTACAGCTTCCTTCTTCACCTTTCCGATGCTGCCGCTCTCTCCGGCTCCCGGAGCCGAAGAAGCGGCTTCTTCTTTGTGCAAAGACGATTGTACCGCTCACAGTGCTCTCTTAGCGCCGCTTCTGCCGAAAGAAGCCCGGGAGCGGCGCTTAGCTCCGGAGAGCATCGTACCTTCGTCTTTAGCGTCTTTTGTGGTCTACATCCTAGCAGAAAGCTTTTCCACTCTGTCTGGCAAGGAAAACCTGCGGGAGCACAGAAAACATCTCCCATCGTGTTCTGGACGTTGCACGGAGGTCTGCAAAGTGTTTGGCATGAAGGAAAGAAAAGTTGTCCAAAACAGCTTCCAATCGAATATTCATGTGATTGGAAACGTCAGGAAAGTGTAAGGTACTGTTTTCTATCAGTTGGCAAGCTGCGCACACAATCCCAGTGTTGTACAGCTTCCTTCTTCACCTTTCCGATGCTGCCGCTCTCTCCGGCTCCCGGAGCCGAAGAAGCGGCTTCTTCGCGCAAAGACGATTGTACCGCTCACAGTGCTCTCTTAGCGCCGCTTCTGCCGAAAGAAGCCCGGCAGCGGCTCTTAGCTCCGGAGAGCATCGTACCTTCGTCTTTAGCGTCTTTTGTGGTCTACATCCTAGCAGAAAGCTTTTCCACTCTGTCTGGCAAGGAAAACCTGCGGGAGCACAGAAAACATCTCCCATCATGTTCTAGACGTTGCACGGAGGTCTGCAAAGTGTTTGGCATGAAGGAAAGTAAAGTTGTCCAAAACAGTTTCCAATCGAATATTCATGTGATTGGAAACGTCAGGAAAGTGGTAAGGTACTGTTTTCTATCAGTTGGCAAGCTGCGCACACAATCCCAGTGTTGTACAGCTTCCTTCTTCTCCTTTCCGATGCTGCCGCTCTCTCCGGCTCCCGGAGCCGAAGAAGCGGCTTCTTCGCGCAAAGACGATTGTACCGCTCACAGTGCTCTCTTAGCGCCGCTTCTGCCGAAAGAAGCCCGGCAGCGGCTCTTAGCTCCGGAGAGCATCGTACCTTCGTCTTTAGCGTCTTTTGTGGTCTACATCCTAGCAGAAAGCTTTTCCACTCTGTCTGGCAAGGAAAACTTGCGGGAGCACAGAAAACATCTCCCATCGAGTTCTGGACGTTGCACGGAGGTCTGCCAAGTGTTTGGCATGACGGAAAGAAAAGTTGTCCAAAACAGCTTCCAATCGAATATTCATGTGATTGGAAACGTCAGGAAAGTGGTAAGGTACTGTTTTCTATCAGTTGGCAAGCTGCGCACACAATCCCAGTGTTGTACAGCTTCCTTCTTCACCTTTCCGATGCTGCCGCTCTCTCCAGCTCCCGGAGCCGAAGAAGCGGCTTCTTCGCGCAAAGACGATTGTACCGCTCACAGTGCTCTCTTAGCGCCGCTTCTGCCGAAAGAAGCCCGGCAGCGGCGCTTAGCTCCGGAGAGCATCGTACCTTCGTCTTTAGCGTCTTTTGTGGTCTACATCCTAGCAGAAAGCTTTTCCACTCTGTCTGGCAAGGAAAACCTGCGGGAGCACAGAAAACATCTCCCATCGTGTTCTGGACGTTGCACGGAGGTCTGCCAAGTGTTTGGCATGAAGTAAAGAAAAGATGTCCAAAACAGCTTCCAATGGCATATTCATGTGATTGGAAACGTCAGGAAAGTGTAAGGTACTGTTTTCTATCAGTTGGCAAGCTGCGCACACAATCCCAGTGTTGTACAGCTTCCTTCTTCACCTTTCCGATGCTGCCGCTCTCTCCGGCTCCCGGAGCCAAAGAAGCGGCTTCTTCGCGCAAAGACGATTGTACCGCTCACAGTGCTCTCTTAGCGCCGCTTCTGCCGAAAGAAGCCCGGCAGCGGCTCTTAGCTCCGGAGAGCATCGTACCTTCGTCTTTAGCGTCTTTTGTGGTCTACATCCTAGCAGAAAGCTTTTCCACTCTGTCTGGCAAGGAAAACCTGCGGGAGCACAGAAATCATCTCCCATCGTGTTCTGGACGTTGCACGGAGGTCTGCCAAGTGTTTGGCATGAAGGAAAGAAAAGTTGTCCAAAACAGCTTCCAATCGAAGATTCATGTGATTGGAAACGTCAGGAAAGTGTAAGGTACTGTTTTCTATCAGTTGGCAAGCTGCGCACACAATCCCAGTGTTGTACAGCTTCCTTCTTCACCTTTCCGATGCTGCCGCTCTCTCCGGCTCCCGGAGCCGAAGAAGCGGCTTCTTCGCGCAAAGACGATTGTACCGCTCACAGTGCTCTCTTAGCGCAGCTTCTGCCGAAAGAAGCCCGGGAGCGGCTCTTAGCTCCGGAGAGCATCGTACCTTCGTCTTTAGCGTCTTTTGTGGTCTACATCCTAGCAGAAAGCTTTTCCACTCTGTCTGGCAAGGAAAACCTGCGGGAGCACAGCAAACATCTCCCATCGTGTTCTGGACGTTGCACGGAGGTCTGCCAAGTGTTTGGCATGAAGGAAAGAAAAGTTGTCCAAAACAGCTTCCAATCGAATATTCATGTGATTGGAAACGTCAGGAAAGTGTAAGGTACTGTTTTCTATCAGTTGGCAAGCTGCGCACACAATCCCAGTGTTGTACAGCTTCCTTCTTCACCTTTCCGATGCTGCCGCTCTCTCCAGCTCCCGGAGCCGAAGAAGCGGCTTCTTCGCGCAAAGACGATTGTACCGCTCACAGTGCTCTCTTAGCGCCGCTTCTGCCGAAAGAAGCCCGGGAGCGGCTCTTAGCTCCGGAGAGCATCGTACCTTCGTCTTTAGCGTCTTTTGTGGTCTACATCCTAGCAGAAAGCTTTTCCACTCTGTCTGGCAAGGAAAACCTGCGGGAGCACAGAAAACATCTCCCATCATGTTCTAGACGTTGCACGGAGGTCTGCAAAGTGTTTGGCATGAAGGAAAGTAAAGTTGTCCAAAACAGCTTCCAATCGAATATTCATGTGATTGGAAACGTCAGGAAAGTGGTAAGGTACTGTTTTCTATCAGTTGGCAAGCTGCGCACACAATCCCAGTGTTGTACAGCTTCCTTCTTCACCTTTCCGATGCTGCCGCTCTCTCCGGCTCCCGGAGCCGAAGAAGCGGCTTCTTCGCGCAAAGACGATTGTACCGCTCACAGTGCTCTCTTAGCGCCGCTTCTGCCGAAAGAAGCCCGGCAGCGGCTCTTAGCTCCGGAGAGCATCGTACCTTCGTCTTTAGCGTCTTTTGTGGTCTACATCCTAGCAGAAAGCTTTTCCACTCTGTCTGGCAAGGAAAACTTGCGGGAGCACAGAAAACATCTCCCATCGAGTTCTGGACGTTGCACGGAGGTCTGCCAAGTGTTTGGCATGAAGGAAAGAAAAGTTGTCCAAAACAGCTTCCAATCGAATATTCATGTGATTGGAAACGTCAGGAAAGTGGTAAGGTACTGTTTTCTATCAGTTGGCAAGCTGCGCACACAATGCCAGTGTTGTACAGCTTCCTTCTTCACCTTTCCGATGCTGCCGCTCTCTCCGGCTCCCGGAGCCGAAGAAGCGGCTTCTTCGCGCAAAGACGATTGTACCGCTCACAGTGCTCTCTTAGCGCCGCTTCTGCCGAAAGAAGCCCGGGAGCGGCGCTTAGCTCCGGAGAGCATCGTACCTTCGTCTTTAGCGTCTTTTGTGGTCTACATCCTAGCAGAAAGCTTTTCCACTCTGTCTGGCAAGGAAAACCTGCGGGAGCACAGAAAACATCTCCCATCGTGTTCTGGACGTTGCACGGAGGTCTGCCAAGTGTTTGGCATGAAGGAAAGAAAAGATGTCCAAAACAGCTTCCAATGGCATATTCATGTGTTTGGAAACGTCAGGAAAGTGTAAGGTACTGTTTTCTATCAGTTGGCAAGCTGCGCACACAATCCCAGTGTTGTACAGCTTCCTTCTTCACCTTTCCGATGCTGCCGCTCTCTCCGGCTCCCGGAGCCGAAGAAGCGGCTTCTTCGCGCAAAGACGATTGTACCGCTCACAGTGCTCTCTTAGCGCCGCTTCTGCCGAAAGAAGCCCGGGAGCGGCTCTTAGCTCCGGAGAGCATCGTACCTTCGTCTTTAGCGTCTTTTGTGGTCTACATCCTAGCAGAAAGCTTTTCCACTCTGTCTGGCAAGGAAAACCTGCGGGAGCACAGAAAACATCTCCCATCGTGTTCTGGACGTTGCACGGAGGTCTGCCAAGTGCTTGGCATGAAGGAAAGAAAAGTTGTCCAAAACAGCTTCCAATCGAATATTCATGTGATTGGAAACGTCAGGAAAGTGGTAAGGTACTGTTTTCTATCAGTTGGCAAGCTGCGCACACAATCCCAGTGTTGTACAGCTTCCTTCTTCACCTTTGCGATGCTGCCGCTCTCTCCGGCTCCCGGAGCCGAAGAAGCGGCTTCTTCGTGCAAAGACGATTGTACCGCTCACAGTGCTCTCTTAGCGCCGCTTCTGCCGAAAGAAGCCCGGGAGCGGCGCTTAGCTCCGGAGAGCATCGTACCTTCGTCTTTAGCGTCTTTTGTGGTCTACATCCTAGCAGAAAGCTTTTCCACTCTGTCTGGCAAGGAAAACCTGCGGGAGCACAGCAAACATCTCCCATCGTGTTCTGGACGTTGCACGGAGGTCTGCCAAGTGTTTGGCATGAAGGAAAGAAAAGATGTCCAAAACAGCTTCCAATGGCATATTCATGTGATTGGAAACGTCAGGAAAGTGTAAGGTACTGTTTTCTATCAGTTGGCAAGCTGCGCACACAATCCCAGTGTTGTACAGCTTCCTTCTTCACCTTTGCGATGCTGCCGCTCTCTCCGGCTCCCGGAGCCGAAGAAGCGGCTTCTTCGCGCAAAGACGATTGTACCGCTCACAGTGCTCTCTTAGCGCAGCTTCTGCCGAAAGAAGCCCGGGAGCGGCTCTTAGCTCCGGAGAGCATCGTACCTTCGTCTTTAGCGTCTTTTGTGGTCTACATCCTAGCAGAAAGCTTTTCCACTCTGTCTGGCAAGGAAAACCTGCGGGAGCACAGCAAACATCTCCCATCGTGTTCTGGACGTTGCACGGAGGTCTGCCAAGTGTTTTGCATGAAGGAAAGAAAAGTTGTCCAAAACAGCTTCCAATCGAATATTCATGTGATTGGAAACGTCAGGAAAGTGTAAGGTACTGTTTTCTATCAGTTGGCAAGCTGCGCACACAATCCCAGTGTTGTACAGCTTCCTTCTTCACCTTTCCGATGCTGCCGCTCTCTCCGGCTCCCGGAGCCGAAGAAGCGGCTTCTTCGCGCAAAGACGATTGTACCGCTCACAGTGCTCTCTTAGCGCCGCTTCTGCCGAAAGAAGCCCGGGAGCGGCTCTTAGCTCCGGACAGCATCGTACCTTCGTCTTTAGCGTCTTTTGTGGTCTACATCCTAGCAGAAAGCTTTTCCACTCTGTCTGGCAAGGAAAACCTGCGGGAGCACAGAAAACATCTCCCATCATGTTCTAGACGTTGCACGGAGGTCTGCAAAGTGTTTGGCATGAAGGAAAGTAAAGTTGTCCAAAACAGCTTCCAATCGAATATTCATGTGATTGGAAAAGTCAGGAAAGTGGTAAGGTACTGTTTTCTATCAGTTGGCAAGCTGCGCACACAATCCCAGTGTTGTACAGCTTCCTTCTTCACCTTTCCGATGCTGCCGCTCTCTCCGGCTCCCGGAGCCGAAGAAGCGGCTTCTTCGCGCAAAGACGATTGTACCGCTCACAGTGCTCTCTTAGCGCCGCTTCTGCCGAAAGAAGCCCGGGAGCGGCTCTTAGCTCCGGAGAGCATCGTACCTTCGTCTTTAGCGTCTTTTGTGGTCTACATCCTAGCAGAAAGCTTTTCCACTCTGTCTGGCAAGGAAAACTTGCGGGAGCACAGAAAACATCTCCCATCGAGTTCTGGACGTTGCACGGAGGTCTGCCAAGTGTTTGGCATGACGGAAAGAAAAGTTGTCCAAAACAGCTTCCAATCGAATATTCATGTGATTGGAAACGTCAGGAAAGTGGTAAGGTACTGTTTTCTATCAGTTGGCAAGCTGCGCACACAATCCCAGTGTTGTACAGCTTCCTTCTTCACCTTTCCGATGCTGCCGCTCTCTCCGGCTCCCGGAGCCGAAGAAGCGGCTTCTTCTTTGTGCAAAGACGATTGTACCGCTCACAGTGCTCTCTTAGCGCCGCTTCTGCCGAAAGAAGCCCGGGAGCGGCGCTTAGCTCCGGAGAGCATCGTACCTTCGTCTTTAGCGTCTTTTGTGGTCTACATCCTAGCAGAAAGCTTTTCCACTCTGTCTGGCAAGGAAAACCTGCGGGAGCACAGAAAACATCTCCCATCGTGTTCTGGACGTTGCACGGAGGTCTGCCAAGTGTTTGGCATGAAGGAAAGAAAGTTGTCCAAAACAGCTTCCAATCGAATATTCATGTGATTGGAAACGTCAGGAAAGTGTAAGGTACTGTTTTCTATCAGTTGGCAAGCTGCGCACACAATCCCAGTGTTGTACAGCTTCCTTCTTCACCTTTGCGATGCTGCCGCTCTCTCCGGCTCCCGGAGCCGAAGAAGCGGCTTCTTCGCGCAAAGACGATTGTATCGCTCACAGTGCTCTCTTAGCGCCGCTTCTGCCGAAAGAAGCCCGGGAGCGGCTCTTAGCTCCGGAGAGCATCGTACCTTCGTCTTTAGCGTCTTTTGTGGTCTACATCCTAGCAGAAAGCTTTTCCACTCTGTCTGGCAAGGAAAACCTGCGGGAGCACAGAAAACATCTCCCATCATGTTCTAGACGTTGCACGGAGGTCTGCAAAGTGTTTGGCATGAAGGAAAGTAAAGTTGTCCAAAACAGCTTCCAATCGAATATTCATGTGATTGGAAACGTCAGGAAAGTGGTAAGGTACTGTTTTCTATCAGTTGGCAAGCTGCGCACACAATCCCAGTGTTGTACAGCTTCCTTCTTCACCTTTCCGATGCTGCCGCTCTCTCCGGCTCCCGGAGCCGAAGAAGCGGCTTCTTCGCGCAAAGACGATTGTACCGCTCACAGTGCTCTCTTAGCGCCGCTTCTGCCGAAAGAAGCCCGGGAGCGGCGCTTAGCTCCGGAGAGCATCGTACCTTCGTCTTTAGCGTCTTTTGTGGTCTACATCCTAGCAGAAAGCTTTTCCACTCTGTCTGGCAAGGAAAACCTGCGGGAGCACAGAAAACATCTCCCATCGTGTTCTGGACGTTGCACGGAGGTCTGCCAAGTGTTTGGCATGAAGGAAAGAAAAGATGTCCAAAACAGCTTCCAATGGCATATTCATGTGATTGGAAACGTCAGGAAAGTGTAAGGTACTGTTTTCTATCAGTTGGCAAGCTGCGCACACAATCCCAGTGTTGTACAGCTTCCTTCTTCACCTTTCCGATGCTGCCGCTCTCTCCGGCTCCCGGAGCCGAAGAAGCGGCTTCTTCGCGCAAAGACGATTGTACCGCTCACAGTGCTCTCTTAGCGCCGCTTCTGCCGAAAGAAGCCCGGGAGCGGCTCTTAGCTCCGGAGAGCATCGTACCTTCGTCTTTAGCGTCTTTTGTGGTCTACATCCTAGCAGAAAGCTTTTCCACTCTGTCTGGCAAGGAAAACCTGCGGGAGCACAGAGAACATCTCCCATCGTGTTCTAAACGTTGCACGGAGGTCTGCCAAGTGCTTGGCATGAAGGAAAGAAAAGTTGTCCAAAACAGCTTCCAATCGAATATTCATGTGATTGGAAACGTCAGGAAAGTGTAAGGTACTGTTTTCTATCAGTTGGCAAGCTGCGCACACAATCCCAGTGTTGTACAGCTTCCTTCTTCACCTTTGCGATGCTGCCGCTCTCTCCGGCTCCCGGAGCCGAAGAAGCGGCTTCTTCGTGCAAAGACGATTGTACCGCTCACAGTGCTCTCTTAGCGCAGCTTCTGCCGAAAGAAGCCCGGGAGCGGCTCTTAGCTCCGGAGAGCATCGTACCTTCGTCTTTAGCGTCTTTTGTGGTCTACATCCTAGCAGAAAGCTTTTCCACTCTGTCTGGCAAGGAAAACCTGCGGGAGCACAGCAAACATCTCCCATCGTGTTCTGGACGTTGCACGGAGGTCTGCCAAGTGTTTGGCATGAAGGAAAGAAAAGTTGTCCAAAACAGCTTCCAATCGAATATTCATGTGATTGGAAACGTCAGGAAAGTGGTAAGGTACTGTTTTCTATCAGTTGGCAAGCTGCGCACACAATCCCAGTGTTGTACAGCTTCCTTCTTCACCTTTCCGATGCTGCCGCTCTCTCCGGCTCCCGGAGCCGAAGAAGCGGCTTCTTCTTTGTGCAAAGACGATTGTACCGCTCACAGTGCTCTCTTAGCGCCGCTTCTGCCGAAAGAAGCCCGGGAGCGGCGCTTAGCTCCGGAGAGCATCGTACCTTCGTCTTTAGCGTCTTTTGTGGTCTACATCCTAGCAGAAAGCTTTTCCACTCTGTCTGGCAAGGAAAACCTGCGGGAGCACAGAAAACATCTCCCATCGTGTTCTGGACGTTGCACGGAGGTCTGCAAAGTGTTTGGCATGAAGGAAAGTAAAGTTGTCCAAAACAGCTTCCAATCGAATATTCATGTGATTGGAAACGTCAGGAAAGTGGTAAGGTACTGTTTTCTATCAGTTGGCAAGCTGCGCACACAATCCCAGTGTTGTACAGCTTCCTTCTTCACCTTTCCGATGCTGCCGCTCTCTCCGGCTCCCGGAGCCGAAGAAGCGGCTTCTTCGCGCAAAGACGATTGTACCGCTCACAGTGCTCTCTTAGCGCCGCTTCTGCCGAAAGAAGCCCGGCAGCGGCTCTTAGCTCCGGAGAGCATCGTACCTTCGTCTTTAGCGTCTTTTGTGGTCTACATCCTAGCAGAAAGCTTTTCCACTCTGTCTGGCAAGGAAAACTTGCGGGAGCACAGAAAACATCTCCCATCGAGTTCTGGACGTTGCACGGAGGTCTGCCAAGTGTTTGGCATGACGGAAAGAAAAGTTGTCCAAAACAGCTTCCAATCGAATATTCATGTGATTGGAAACGTCAGGAAAGTGGTAAGGTACTGTTTTCTATCAGTTGGCAAGCTGCGCACACAATCCCAGTGTTGTACAGCTTCCTTCTTCACCTTTCCGATGCTGCCGCTCTCTCCAGCTCCCGGAGCCGAAGAAGCGGCTTCTTCGCGCAAAGACGATTGTACCGCTCACAGTGCTCTCTTAGCGCCGCTTCTGCCGAAAGAAGCCCGGGAGCGGCGCTTAGCTCCGGAGAGCATCGTACCTTCGTCTTTAGCGTCTTTTGTGGTCTACATCCTAGCAGAAAGCTTTTCCACTCTGTCTGGCAAGGAAAACCTGCGGGAGCACAGAAAACATCTCCCATCGTGTTCTGGACGTTGCACGGAGGTCTGCCAAGTGTTTGGCATGAAGGAAAGAAAAGATGTCCAAAACAGCTTCCAATGGCATATTCATGTGATTGGAAACGTCAGGAAAGTGTAAGGTACTGTTTTCTATCAGTTGGCAAGCTGCGCACACAATCCCAGTGTTGTACAGCTTCCTTCTTCACCTTTCCGATGCTGCCGCTCTCTCCGGCTCCCGGAGCCAAAGAAGCGGCTTCTTCGCGCAAAGACGATTGTACCGCTCACAGTGCTCTCTTAGCGCCGCTTCTGCCGAAAGAAGCCCGGGAGCGGCTCTTAGCTCCGGAGAGCATCGTACCTTCGTCTTTAGCGTCTTTTGTGGTCTACATCCTAGCAGAAAGCTTTTCCACTCTGTCTGGCAAGGAAAACCTGCGGGAGCACAGAAAACATCTCCCATCGTGTTCTGGACGTTGCATGGAGGTCTGCCAAGTGCTTGGCATGAAGGAAAGAAAAGTTGTCCAAAACAGCTTCCAATCGAATATTCATGTGATTGGAAACGTCAGGAAAGTGTAAGGTACTGTTTTCTATCAGTTGGCAAGCTGCGCACACAATCCCAGTGTTGTACAGCTTCCTTCTTCACCTTTGCGATGCTGCCGCTCTCTCCGGCTCCCGGAGCCGAAGAAGCGGCTTCTTCGCGCAAAGACGATTGTACCGCTCACAGTGCTCTCTTAGCGCCGCTTCTGCCGAAAGAAGCCCGGGAGCGGCGCTTAGCTCCGGAGAGCATCGTACCTTCGTCTTTAGCGTCTTTTGTGGTCTACATCCTAGCAGAAAGCTTTTCCACTCTGTCTGGCAAGGAAAACCTGCGGGAGCACAGCAAACATCTCCCATCGTGTTCTGGACGTTGCACGGAGGTCTGCCAAGTGTTTGGCATGAAGGAAAGAAAAGTTGTCCAAAACAGCTTCCAATCGAATATTCATGTGATTGGAAACGTCAGGAAAGTGTAAGGTACTGTTTTCTATCAGTTGGCAAGCTGCGCACACAATCCCAGTGTTGTACAGCTTCCTTCTTCACCTTTCCGATGCTGCCGCTCTCTCCGGCTCCCGGAGCCGAAGAAGCGGCTTCTTCTTTGTGCAAAGACGATTGTACCGCTCACAGTGCTCTCTTAGCGCCGCTTCTGCCGAAAGAAGCGCGGGAGCGGCGCTTGGCTCCGGAGAGCATCGTACCTTCGTCTTTAGCGTCTTTTGTGGTCTACATCCTAGCAGAAAGCTTTTCCACTCTGTCTGGCAAGGAAAACCTGCGGGAGCACAGAAAACATCTCCCATCGTGTTCTGGACGTTGCACGGAGGTCTGCCAAGTGTTTGGCATGAAGGAAAGAAAAGTTGTCCAAAACAGCTTCCAATGGCATATTCATGTGATTGGAAACGTCAGGAAAGTGTAAGGTACTGTTTTCTATCAGTTGGCAAGCTGCGCACACAATCCCAGTGTTGTACAGCTTCCTTCTTCACCTTTCCGATGCTGCCGCTCTCTCCGGCTCCCGGAGCCGAAGAAGCGGCTTCTTCGCGCAAAGACGATTGTACCGCTCACAGTGCTCTCTTAGCGCCGCTTCTGCCGAAAGAAGCCCGGGAGCGGCTCTTAGCTCCGGAGAGCATCGTACCTTCGTCTTTAGCGTCTTTTGTGGTCTACATCCTAGCAGAAAGCTTTTCCACTCTGTCTGGCAAGGAAAACCTGCGGGAGCACAGAAAACATCTCCCATCGTGTTCTGGACGTTGCACGGAGGTCTGCCAAGTGCTTGGCATGAAGGAAAGAAAAGTTGTCCAAAACAGCTTCCAATCGAATATTCATGTGATTGGAAACGTCAGGAAAGTGTAAGGTACTGTTTTCTATCAGTTGGCAAGCTGCGCACACAATCCCAGTGTTGTACAGCTTCCTTCTTCACCTTTGCGATGCTGCCGCTCTCTCCGGCTCCCGGAGCCGAAGAAGCGGCTTCTTCGCGCAAAGACGATTGTACCGCTCACAGTGCTCTCTTAGCGCCGCTTCTGCCGAAAGAAGCCCGGGAGCGGCGCTTAGCTCCGGAGAGCATCGTACCTTCGTCTTTAGCGTCTTTTGTGGTCTACATCCTAGCAGAAAGCTTTTCCACTCTGTCTGGCAAGGAAAACCTGCGGGAGCACAGAGAACATCTCCCATCGAGTTCTGGACGTTGCACGGAGGTCTGCCAAGTGTTTGGCATGAAGGAAAGAAAAGTTGTCCAAAACAGCTTCCAATCGAATATTCATGTGATTGGAAACGTCAGGAAAGTGTAAGGTACTGTTTTCTATCAGCTGGCAAGCTGCGCACACAATCCCAGTGTTGTACAGCTTCCTTCTTCACCTTTCCGATGCTGCCGCTCTCTCCGGCTCCCGGAGCCGAAGAAGCGGCTTCTTCGCGCAAAGACGATTGTACCGCTCACAGTGCTCTCTTAGCGCCGCTTCTGCCGAAAGAAGCCCGGGAGCGGCGCTTAGCTCCGGAGAGCATCGTACCTTCGTCTTTAGCGTCTTTTGTGGTCTACATCCTAGCAGAAAGCTTTTCCACTCTGTCTGGCAAGGAAAACCTGCGGGAGCACAGAAAACATCTCCCATCGTGTTCTGGACGTTGCACGGAGGTCTGCCAAGTGTTTGGCATGAAGGAAAGAAAAGTTGTCCAAAACAGCTTCCAATGGCATATTCATGTGATTGGAAACGTCAGGAAAGTGGTAAGGTACTGTTTTCTATCAGTTGGCAAGCTGCGCACACAATCCCAGTGTTGTACAGCTTCCTTCTCCACCTTTCCGATGCTGCCGCTCTCTCCGGCTCCCGGAGCCGAAGAAGCGGCTTCTTCGCGCAAAGACGATTGTACAGCTCACAGTGCTCTCTTAGCGCCGCTTCTGCCGAAAGAAGCCCGGGAGCGGCTCTTAGCTCCGGACAGCATCGTACCTTCGTCTTTAGCGTCTTTTGTGGTCTACATCCTAGCAGAAAGCTTTTCCACTCTGTCTGGCAAGGAAAACCTGCGGGAGCACAGCAAACATCTCCCATCGTGTTCTGGACGTTGCACGGAGGTCTGCCAAGTGTTTGGCATGAAGGAAAGAAAAGTTGTCCAAAACAGCTTCCAATCGAATATTCATGTGATTGGAAACGTCAGGAAAGTGGTAAGGTACTGTTTTCTATCAGTTGGCAAGCTGCGCACACAATCCCAGTGTTGTACAGCTTCCTTCTTCACCTTTCCGATGCTGCCGCTCTCTCCGGCTCCCGGAGCCGAAGAAGCGGCTTCTTCTTTGTGCAAAGACGATTGTACCGCTCACAGTGCTCTCTTAGCGCCGCTTCTGCCGAAAGAAGCCCGGGAGCGGCGCTTAGCTCCGGAGAGCATCGTACCTTCGTCTTTAGCGTCTTTTGTGGTCTACATCCTAGCAGAAAGCTTTTCCACTCTGTCTGGCAAGGAAAACCTGCGGGAGCACAGAAAACATCTCCCATCGTGTTCTGGACGTTGCACGGAGGTCTGCCAAGTGCTTGGCATGAAGGAAAGAAAAGTTGTCCAAAACAGCTTCCAATCGAATATTCATGTGATTGGAAACGTCAGGAAAGTGTAAGGTACTGTTTTCTATCAGTTGGCAAGCTGCGCACACAATCCCAGTGTTGTACAGCTTCCTTCTTCACCTTTCCGATGCTGCCGCTCTCTCCGGCTCCCGGAGCCGAAGAAGCGGCTTCTTCGCGCAAAGACGATTGTACCGCTCACAGTGCTCTCTTAGCGCCGCTTCTGCCGAAAGAAGCCCGGGAGCGGCTCTTAGCTCCGGACAGCATCGTACCTTCGTCTTTAGCGTCTTTTGTGGTCTACATCCTAGCAGAAAGCTTTTCCACTCTGTCTGGCAAGGAAAACCTGCGGGAGCACAGAAAACATCTCCCATCATGTTCTAGACGTTGCACGGAAGTTTGCAAAGTGTTTGGCATGAAGGAAAGTAAAGTTGTCCAAAACAGCTTCCAATCGAATATTCATGTGATTGGAAACGTCAGGAAAGTGGTAAGGTACTGTTTTCTATCAGTTGGCAAGCTGCGCACACAATCCCAGTGTTGTACAGCTTCCTTCTTCACCTTTCCGATGCTGCCGCTCTCTCCGGCTCCCGGAGCCGAAGAAGCGGCTTCTTCGCGCAAAGACGATTGTACCGCTCACAGTGCTCTCTTAGCGCCGCTTCTGCCGAAAGAAGCCCGGGAGCGGCGCTTAGCTCCGGAGAGCATCGTACCTTCGTCTTTAGCGTCTTTTGTGGTCTACATCCTAGCAGAAAGCTTTTCCACTCTGTCTGGCAAGGAAAACCTGCGGGAGCACAGAAAACATCTCCCATCGTGTTCTGGACGTTGCACGGAGGTCTGCCAAGTGTTTGGCATGAAGGAAAGAAAAGATGTCCAAAACAGTTTCCAATGGCATATTCATGTGATTGGAAACGTCAGGAAAGTGTAAGGTACTGTTTTCTATCAGTTGGCAAGCTGCGCACACAATCCCAGTGTTGTACAGCTTCCTTCTTCACCTTTCCGATGCTGCCGCTCTCTCCGGCTCCCGGAGCCGAAGAAGCGGCTTCTTCGCGCAAAGACGATTGTACCGCTCACAGTGCTCTCTTAGCGCCGCTTCTGCCGAAAGAAGCCCGGGAGCGGCTCTTAGCTCCGGAGAGCATCGTACCTTCGTCTTTAGCGTCTTTTGTGGTCTACATCCTAGCAGAAAGCTTTTCCACTCTGTCTGGCAAGGAAAACCTGCGGGAGCACAGAAAACATCTCCCATCGTGTTCTGGACGTTGCACGGAGGTCTGCCAAGTGCTTGGCATGAAGGAAAGAAAAGTTGTCCAAAACAGCTTCCAATCGAATATTCATGTGATTGGAAACGTCAGGAAAGTGTAAGGTACTGTTTTCTATCAGTTGGCAAGCTGCGCACACAATCCCAGTGTTGTACAGCTTCCTTCTTCACCTTTGCGATGCTGCCGCTCTCTCCGGCTCCCGGAGCCGAAGAAGCGGCTTCTTCGCGCAAAGACGATTGTACCGCTCACAGTGCTCTCTTAGCGCCGCTTCTGCCGAAAGAAGCCCGGGAGCGGCGCTTAGCTCCGGAGAGCATCGTACCTTCGTCTTTAGCGTCTTTTGTGGTCTACATCCTAGCAGAAAGCTTTTCCACTCTGTCTGGCAAGGAAAACCTGCGGGAGCACAGAGAACATCTCCCATCGTGTTCTAAACGTTGCACGGAGGTCTGCCAAGTGTTTGGCATGAAGGAAAGAAAAGTTGTCCAAAACAGCTTCCAATCGAATATTCATGTGATTGGAAACGTCAGGAAAGTGTAAGGTACTGTTTTCTATCAGTTGGCAAGCTGCGCACACAATCCCAGTGTTGTACAGCTTCCTTCTTCACCTTTCCGATGCTGCCGCTCTCTCCGGCTCCCGGAGCCGAAGAAGCGGCTTCTTCGCGCAAAGACGATTGTACCGCTCACAGTGCTCTCTTAGCGCCGCTTCTGCCGAAAGAAGCCCGGGAGCGGCTCTTAGCTCCGGAGAGCATCGTACCTTCGTCTTTAGCGTCTTTTGTGGTCTACATCCTAGCAGAAAGCTTTTCCACTCTGTCTGGCAAGGAAAACCTGCGGGAGCACAGCAAACATCTCCCATCGTGTTCTGGACGTTGCACGGAGGTCTGCCAAGTGCTTGGCATGAAGGAAAGTAAAGTTGTCCAAAACAGCTTCCAATCGAATATTCATGTGATTGGAAACGTCAGGAAAGTGTAAGGTACTGTTTTCTATCAGTTGGCAAGCTGCGCACACAATCCCAGTGTTGTACAGCTTCCTTCTTCACCTTTGCGATGCTGCCGCTCTCTCCGGCTCCCGGAGCCGAAGAAGCGGCTTCTTCGCGCAAAGACGATTGTACCGCACACAGTGCTCTCTTAGCGCCGCTTCTGCCGAAAGAAGCCCGGGAGCGGCGCTTAGCTCCGGAGAGCATCGTAACTTCGTCTTTAGCGTCTTTTGTGGTCTACATCCTAGCAGAAAGCTTTTCCACTCTGTCTGGCAAGGAAAACCTGCGGGAGCACAGAGAACATCTCCCATCGTGTTCTAAACGTTGCACGGAGGTCTGCCAAGTGTTTGGCATGAAGGAAAGAAAAGTTGTCCAAAACAGCTTCCAATCGAATATTCATGTGATTGGAAACGTCAGGAAAGTGTAAGGTACTGTTTTCTATCAGCTGGCAAGCTGCGCACACAATCCCAGTGTTGTACAGCTTCCTTCTTCACCTTTCCGATGCTGCCGCTCTCTCCGGCTCCCGGAGCCGAAGAAGCGGCTTCTTCGCGCAAAGACGATTGTACCGCTCACAGTGCTCTCTTAGCGCCGCTTCTGCCGAAAGAAGCCCGGGAGCGGCGCTTAGCTCCGGAGAGCATCGTACCTTCGTCTTTAGCGTCTTTTGTGGTCTACATCCTAGCAGAAAGCTTTTCCACTCTGTCTGGCAAGGAAAACCTGCGGGAGCACAGCAAACATCTCCCATCGTGTTCTAGACGTTGCACGGAGGTCTGCCAAGTGTTTGGCATGAAGGAAAGAAAAGTTGTCCAAAACAGCTTCCAATGGCATATTCATGTGATTGGAAACGTCAGGAAAGTGGTAAGGTACTGTTTTCTATCAGTTGGCAAGCTGCGCACACAATCCCAGTGTTGTACAGCTTCCTTCTCCACCTTTCCGATGCTGCCGCTCTCTCCGGCTCCCGGAGCCGAAGAAGCGGCTTCTTCGCGCAAAGACGATTGTACAGCTCACAGTGCTCTCTTAGCGCCGCTTCTGCCGAAAGAAGCCCGGGAGCGGCTCTTACCTCCGGACAGCATCGTACCTTCGTCTTTAGCGTCTTTTGTGGTCTACATCCTAGCAGAAAGCTTTTCCACTCTGTCTGGCAAGGAAAACCTGCGGGAGCACAGAAAACATCTCCCCTCCTGTTCTAGACGTTGCACGGAGGTCTGCCAAGTGTTTGGCATGAAGGAAAGAAAAGTTGTCCAAAACAGCTTCCAATCGAATATTCATGTGATTGGAAACGTCAGGAAAGTGTAAGGTACTGTTTTCTATCAGTTGGCAAGCTGCGCACACAATCCCAGTGTTGTACAGCTTCCTTCTTCACCTTTCCGATGCTGCCGCTCTCTCCGGCTCCCGGAGCCGAAGAAGCGGCTTCTTCGCGCAAAGACGATTGTACCGCTCACAGTGCTCTCTTAGCGCCGCTTCTGCCGAAAGAAGCCCGGGAGCGGCGCTTAGCTCCGGAGAGCATCGTACCTTCGTCTTTAGCGTCTTTTGTGGTCTACATCCTAGCAGAAAGCTTTTCCACTCTGTCTGGCAAGGAAAACCTGCGGGAGCACAGAGAACATCTCCCATCGTGTTCTAAACGTTGCACGGAGGTCTGCCAAGTGTTTGGCATGAAGGAAAGAAAAGTTGTCCAAAACAGCTTCCAATCGAATATTCATGTGATTGGAAACGTCAGGAAAGTGTAAGGTACTGTTTTCTATCAGTTGGCAAGCTGCGCACACAATCCCAGTGTTGTACAGCTTCCTTCTTCACCTTTGCGATGCTGCCGCTCTCTCCGGCTCCCGGAGCCGAAGAAGCGGCTTCTTTGCGCAAAGACGATTGTACCGCTCACAGTGCTCTCTTAGCGCCGCTTCTGCCGAAAGAAGCCCGGGAGCGGCGCTTGGCTCTGGAGAGCATCGTACCTTCGTCTTTAGCGTCTTTTGTGGTCTACATCCTAGCAGAAAGCTTTTCCACTCTGTCTGGCAAGGAAAACCTGCGGGAGCACAGAAAACATCTCCCATCGTGTTCTGGACGTTGCACGGAGGTCTGCCAAGTGCTTGGCATGAAGGAAAGAAAAGTTGTCCAAAACAGCTTCCAATCGAATATTCATGTGATTGGAAACGTCAGGAAAGTGTAAGGTACTGTTTTCTATCAGTTGGCAAGCTGCGCACACAATCCCAGTGTTGTACAGCTTCCTTCTTCACCTTTCCGATGCTGCCGCTCTCTCCGGCTCCCGGAGCCGAAGAAGCGGCTTCTTCGCGCAAAGACGATTGTACCGCTCACAGTGCTCTCTTAGCGCCGCTTCTGCCGAAAGAAGCCCGGGAGCGGCGCTTAGCTCCGGAGAGCATCGTAACTTCGTCTTTAGCGTCTTTTGTGGTCTACATCCTAGCAGAAAGCTTTTCCACTCTGTCTGGCAAGGAAAACCTGCGGGAGCACAGAGAACATCTCCCATCGTGTTCTAAATGTTGCACGGAGGTCTGCCAAGTGTTTGGCATGAAGGAAAGAAAAGTTGTCCAAAACAGCTTCCAATCGAATATTCATGTGATTGGAAACGTCAGGAAAGTGTAAGGTACTGTTTTCTATCAGTTGGCAAGCTGCGCACACAATCCCAGTGTTGTACAGCTTCCTTCTTCACCTTTCCGATGCTGCCGCTCTCTCCGGCTCCGGAGCCGAAGAAGCGGCTTCTTCGCGCAAAGACGATTGTACCGCTCACAGTGCTCTCTTAGCGCCGCTTCTGCCGAAAGAAGCCCGGGAGCGGCGCTTAGCTCCGGAGAGCATCGTACCTTCGTCTTTAGCGTCTTTTGTGGTCTACATCCTAGCAGAAAGCTTTTCCACGCTGTCTGGCAAGGAAAACCTGCGGGAGCACAGAAATCATCTCCCATCGTGTTCTGGACGTTGCACGGAGGTCTGCCAAGTGTTTGGCATGAAGGAAAGAAAAGTTGTCCAAAACAGCTTCCAATCGAAGATTCATGTGATTGGAAACGTCAGGAAAGTGTAAGGTACTGTTTTCTATCAGTTGGCAAGCTGCGCACACAATCCCAGTGTTGTACAGCTTCCTTCTTCACCTTTCCGATGCTGCCGCTCTCTCCGGCTCCCGGAGCCGAAGAAGCGGCTTCTTCGCGCAAAGACGATTGTACCGCTCACAGTGCTCTCTTAGCGCAGCTTCTGCCGAAAGAAGCCCGGGAGCGGCTCTTAGCTCCGGAGAGCATCGTACCTTCGTCTTTAGCGTCTTTTGTGGTCTACATCCTAGCAGAAAGCTTTTCCACTCTGTCTGGCAAGGAAAACCTGCGGGAGCACAGCAAACATCTCCCATTGTGTTCTGGACGTTGCACGGAGGTCTGCCAAGTGTTTGGCATGAAGGAAAGAAAAGTTGTCCAAAACAGCTTCCAATCGAATATTCATGTGATTGGAAACGTCAGGAAAGTGGTAAGGTACTGTTTTCTATCAGTTGGCAAGCTGCGCACACAATCCCAGTGTTGTACAGCTTCCTTCTTCACCTTTCCGATGCTGCCGCTCTCTCCGGCTCCCGGAGCCGAAGAAGCGGCTTCTTCGCGCAAAGACGATTGTACCGCTCACAGTGCTCTCTTAGCGCCGCTTCTGCCGAAAGAAGCCCGGGAGCGGCTCTTAGCTCCGGAGAGCATCGTACCTTCGTCTTTAGCGTCTTTTGTGGTCTACATCCTAGCAGAAAGCTTTTCCACTCTGTCTGGCAAGGAAAACCTGCGGGAGCACAGAAAACATCTCCCATCATGTTCTAGACGTTGCACGGAGGTCTGCAAAGTGTTTGGCATGAAGGAAAGTAAAGTTGTCCAAAACAGCTTCCAATCGAATATTCATGTGATTGGAAACGTCAGGAAAGTGGTAAGGTACTGTTTTCTATCAGTTGGCAAGCTGCGCACACAATCCCAGTGTTGTACAGCTTCCTTCTTCACCTTTCCGATGCTGCCGCTCTCTCCGGCTCCCGGAGCCGAAGAAGCGGCTTCTTCGCGCAAAGACGATTGTACCGCTCACAGTGCTCTCTTAGCGCCGCTTCTGCCGAAAGAAGCCCGGCAGCGGCTCTTAGCTCCGGAGAGCATCGTACCTTCGTCTTTAGCGTCTTTTGTGGTCTACATCCTAGCAGAAAGCTTTTCCACTCTGTCTGGCAAGGAAAACTTGCGGGAGCACAGAAAACATCTCCCATCGAGTTCTGGACGTTGCACGGAGGTCTGCCAAGTGTTTGGCATGAAGGAAAGAAAAGTTGTCCAAAACAGCTTCCAATCGAATATTCATGTGATTGGAAACGTCAGGAAAGTGGTAAGGTACTGTTTTCTATCAGTTGGCAAGCTGCGCACACAATGCCAGTGTTGTACAGCTTCCTTCTTCACCTTTCCGATGCTGCCGCTCTCTCCGGCTCCCGGAGCCGAAGAAGCGGCTTCTTCGCGCAAAGACGATTGTACCGCTCACAGTGCTCTCTTAGCGCCGCTTCTGCCGAAAGAAGCCCGGGAGCGGCGCTTAGCTCCGGAGAGCATCGTACCTTCGTCTTTAGCGTCTTTTGTGGTCTACATCCTAGCAGAAAGCTTTTCCACTCTGTCTGGCAAGGAAAACCTGCGGGAGCACAGAAAACATCTCCCATCGTGTTCTGGACGTTGCACGGAGGTCTGCCAAGTGTTTGGCATGAAGGAAAGAAAAGTTGTCCAAAACAGCTTCCAATCGAATATTCATGTGATTGGAAACGTCAGGAAAGTGTAAGGTACTGTTTTCTATCAGTTGGCAAGCTGCGCACACAATCCCAGTGTTGTACAGCTTCCTTCTTCACCTTTGCGATGCTGCCGCTCTCTCCGGCTCCCGGAGCCGAAGAAGCGGCTTCTTCGCGCAAAGACGATTGTACCGCTCACAGTGCTCTCTTAGCGCCGCTTCTGCCGAAAGAAGCCCGGGAGCGGCTCTTAGCTCCGGAGAGCATCGTAACTTCGTCTTTAGCGTCTTTTGTGGTCTACATCCTAGCAGAAAGCTTTTCCACTCTGTCTGGCAAGGAAAACCTGCGGGAGCACAGAGAACATCTCCCATCGTGTTCTAAACGTTGCACGGAGGTCTGCCAAGTGTTTGGCATGAAGGAAAGAAAAGTTGTCCAAAACAGCTTCCAATCAAATATTCATGTGATTGGAAACGTCAGGAAAGTGGTAAGGTACTGTTTTCTATCAGTTGGCAAGCTGCGCACACAATCCCAGTGTTGTACAGCTTCCTTCTTCACCTTTGCGATGCTGCCGCTCTCTCGGGCTCCGGAGCCAAAGAAGCGGCTTCTTCGCGCAAAGACGATTGTACCGCTCACAGTGCTCTCTTAGCGCCGCTTCTGCCGAAAGAAGCCCGGGAGCGGCGCTTAGCTCCGGAGAGCATCGTACCTTCGTCTTTAGCGTCTTTTGTGGTCTACATCCTAGCAGAAAGCTTTTCCACTCTGTCTGGCAAGGAAAACCTGCGGGAGCACAGAAAACATCTCCCATCGTGTTCTGGACGTTGCACGGAGGTCTGCCAAGTGTTTGGCATGAAGGAAAGAAAAGTTGTCCAAAACAGATTCCAATCGAAGATTCATGTGATTGGAAACGTCAGGAAAGTGTAAGGTACTGTTTTCTATCAGTTGGCAAGCTGCGCACACAATCCCAGTGTTGTACAGCTTCCTTCTTCACCTTTCCGATGCTGCTGCTCTCTCCGGCTCCCGGAGCCGAAGAAGCGGCTTCTTCGCGCAAAGACGATTGTACCGCTCACAGTGCTCTCTTAGCGCCGCTTCTGCCGAAAGAAGCCCGGCAGCGGCTCTTAGCTCCGGAGAGCATCGTACCTTCGTCTTTAGCGTCTTTTGTGGTCTACATCCTAGCAGAAAGCTTTTCCACTCTGTCTGGCAAGGAAAACCTGCGGGAGCACAGCAAACATCTCCCATCGTGTTCTGGACGTTGCACGGAGGTCTGCCAAGTGTTTGGCATGAAGGAAAGAAAAGTTGTCCAAAACAGCTTCCAATCGAATATTCATGTGATTGGAAACGTCAGGAAAGTGGTAAGGTACTGTTTTCTATCAGTTGGCAAGCTGCGCACACAATCCCAGTGTTGTACAGCTTCCTTCTTCACCTTTCCGATGCTGCCGCTCTCTCCGGCTCCCGGAGCCGAAGAAGCGGCTTCTTCTTTGTGCAAAGACGATTGTACCGCTCACAGTGCTCTCTTAGCGCCGCTTCTGCCGAAAGAAGCCCGGGAGCGGCGCTTAGCTCCGGAGAGCATCGTACCTTCGTCTTTAGCGTCTTTTGTGGTCTACATCCTAGCAGAAAGCTTTTCCACTCTGTCTGGCAAGGAAAACCTGCGGGAGCACAGAAAACATCTCCCATCGTGTTCTGGACGTTGCACGGAGGTCTGCAAAGTGTTTGGCATGAAGGAAAGAAAAGTTGTCCAAAACAGCTTCCAATCGAATATTCATGTGATTGGAAACGTCAGGAAAGTGTAAGGTACTGTTTTCTATCAGTTGGCAAGCTGCGCACACAATCCCAGTGTTGTACAGCTTCCTTCTTCACCTTTCCGATGCTGCCGCTCTCTCCGGCTCCCGGAGCCGAAGAAGCGGCTTCTTCGCGCAAAGACGATTGTACCGCTCACAGTGCTCTCTTAGCGCCGCTTCTGCCGAAAGAAGCCCGGGAGCGGCTCTTAGCTCCGGAGAGCATCGTACCTTCGTCTTTAGCGTCTTTTGTGGTCTACATCCTAGCAGAAAGCTTTTCCACTCTGTCTGGCAAGGAAAACCTGCGGGAGCACAGAAAACATCTCCCATCATGTTCTAGACGTTGCACGGAGGTCTGCAAAGTGTTTGGCATGAAGGAAAGTAAAGTTGTCCAAAACAGCTTCCAATCGAATATTCATGTGATTGGAAACGTCAGGAAAGTGGTAAGGTACTGTTTTCTATCAGTTGGCAAGCTGCGCACACAATCCCAGTGTTGTACAGCTTCCTTCTTCACCTTTCCGATGCTGCCGCTCTCTCCGGCTCCCGGAGCCGAAGAAGCGGCTTCTTCGCGCAAAGACGATTGTACCGCTCACAGTGCTCTCTTAGCGCCGCTTCTGCCGAAAGAAGCCCGGCAGCGGCTCTTAGCTCCGGAGAGCATCGTACCTTCGTCTTTAGCGTCTTTTGTGGTCTACATCCTAGCAGAAAGCTTTTCCACTCTGTCTGGCAAGGAAAACTTGCGGGAGCACAGAAAACATCTCCCATCGAGTTCTGGACGTTGCACGGAGGTCTGCCAAGTGTTTGGCATGACGGAAAGAAAAGTTGTCCAAAACAGCTTCCAATCGAATATTCATGTGATTGGAAACGTCAGGAAAGTGGTAAGGTACTGTTTTCTATCAGTTGGCAAGCTGCGCACACAATCCCAGTGTTGTACAGCTTCCTTCTTCACCTTTCCGATGCTGCCGCTCTCTCCAGCTCCCGGAGCCGAAGAAGCGGCTTCTTCGCGCAAAGACGATTGTACCGCTCACAGTGCTCTCTTAGCGCCGCTTCTGCCGAAAGAAGCCCGGCAGCGGCGCTTAGCTCCGGAGAGCATCGTACCTTCGTCTTTAGCGTCTTTTGTGGTCTACATCCTAGCAGAAAGCTTTTCCACTCTGTCTGGCAAGGAAAACCTGCGGGAGCACAGAAAACATCTCCCATCGTGTTCTGGACGTTGCACGGAGGTCTGCCAAGTGTTTGGCATGAAGGAAAGAAAAGATGTCCAAAACAGCTTCCAATGGCATATTCATGTGATTGGAAACGTCAGGAAAGTGTAAGGTACTGTTTTCTATCAGTTGGCAAGCTGCGCACACAATCCCAGTGTTGTACAGCTTCCTTCTTCACCTTTCCGATGCTGCCGCTCTCTCCGGCTCCCGGAGCCAAAGAAGCGGCTTCTTCGCGCAAAGACGATTGTACCGCTCACAGTGCTCTCTTAGCGCCGCTTCTGCCGAAAGAAGCCCGGCAGCGGCTCTTAGCTCCGGAGAGCATCGTACCTTCGTCTTTAGCGTCTTTTGTGGTCTACATCCTAGCAGAAAGCTTTTCCACTCTGTCTGGCAAGGAAAACCTGCGGGAGCACAGAAATCATCTCCCATCGTGTTCTGGACGTTGCACGGAGGTCTGCCAAGTGTTTGGCATGAAGGAAAGAAAAGTTGTCCAAAACAGCTTCCAATCGAAGATTCATGTGATTGGAAACGTCAGGAAAGTGTAAGGTACTGTTTTCTATCAGTTGGCAAGCTGCGCACACAATCCCAGTGTTGTACAGCTTCCTTCTTCACCTTTCCGATGCTGCCGCTCTCTCCGGCTCCCGGAGCCGAAGAAGCGGCTTCTTCGCGCAAAGACGATTGTACCGCTCACAGTGCTCTCTTAGCGCAGCTTCTGCCGAAAGAAGCCCGGGAGCGGCTCTTAGCTCCGGAGAGCATCGTACCTTCGTCTTTAGCGTCTTTTGTGGTCTACATCCTAGCAGAAAGCTTTTCCACTCTGTCTGGCAAGGAAAACCTGCGGGAGCACAGCAAACATCTCCCATCGTGTTCTGGACGTTGCACGGAGGTCTGCCAAGTGTTTGGCATGAAGGAAAGAAAAGTTGTCCAAAACAGCTTCCAATCGAATATTCATGTGATTGGAAACGTCAGGAAAGTGGTAAGGTACTGTTTTCTATCAGTTGGCAAGCTGCGCACACAATCCCAGTGTTGTACAGCTTCCTTCTTCACCTTTCCGATGCTGCCGCTCTCTCCGGCTCCCGGAGCCGAAGAAGCGGCTTCTTCTTTGTGCAAAGACGATTGTACCGCTCACAGTGCTCTCTTAGCGCCGCTTCTGCCGAAAGAAGCCCGGCAGCGGCGCTTAGCTCCGGAGAGCATCGTACCTTCGTCTTTAGCGTCTTTTGTGGTCTACATCCTAGCAGAAAGCTTTTCCACTCTGTCTGGCAAGGAAAACCTGCGGGAGCACAGAAAACATCTCCCATCGTGTTCTGGACGTTGCACGGAGGTCTGCCAAGTGTTTGGCATGAAGGAAAGAAAGTTGTCCAAAACAGCTTCCAATCGAATATTCATGTGATTGGAAACGTCAGGAAAGTGTAAGGTACTGTTTTCTATCAGTTGGCAAGCTGCGCACACAATCCCAGTGTTGTACAGCTTCCTTCTTCACCTTTGCGATGCTGCCGCTCTCTCCGGCTCCCGGAGCCGAAGAAGCGGCTTCTTCGCGCAAAGACGATTGTACCGCTCACAGTGCTCTCTTAGCGCCGCTTCTGCCGAAAGAAGCCCGGGAGCGGCTCTTAGCTCCGGAGAGCATCGTACCTTCGTCTTTAGCGTCTTTTGTGGTCTACATCCTAGCAGAAAGCTTTTCCACTCTGTCTGGCAAGGAAAACCTGCGGGAGCACAGAAAACATCTCCCATCATGTTCTAGACGTTGCACGGAGGTCTGCAAAGTGTTTGGCATGAAGGAAAGTAAAGTTGTCCAAAACAGCTTCCAATCGAATATTCATGTGATTGGAAACGTCAGGAAAGTGGTAAGGTACTGTTTTCTATCAGTTGGCAAGCTGCGCACACAATCCCAGTGTTGTACAGCTTCCTTCTTCACCTTTGCGATGCTGCCGCTCTCTCCGGCTCCCGGAGCCGAAGAAGCGGCTTCTTCGCGCAAAGACGATTGTACCGCTCACAGTGCTCTCTTAGCGCCGCTTCTGCCGAAAGAAGCCCGGCAGCGGCTCTTAGCTCCGGAGAGCATCGTACCTTCGTCTTTAGCGTCTTTTGTGGTCTACATCCTAGCAGAAAGCTTTTCCACTCTGTCTGGCAAGGAAAACTTGCGGGAGCACAGAAAACATCTCCCATCGAGTTCTGGACGTTGCACGGAGGTCTGCCAAGTGTTTGGCATGAAGGAAAGAAAAGTTGTCCAAAACAGCTTCCAATCGAATATTCATGTGATTGGAAACGTCAGGAAAGTGGTAAGGTACTGTTTTCTATCAGTTGGCAAGCTGCGCACACAATGCCAGTGTTGTACAGCTTCCTTCTTCACCTTTCCGATGCTGCCGCTCTCTCCAGCTCCCGGAGCCGAAGAAGCGGCTTCTTCGCGCAAAGACGATTGTACCGCTCACAGTGCTCTCTTAGCGCCGCTTCTGCCGAAAGAAGCCCGGGAGCGGCGCTTAGCTCCGGAGAGCATCGTACCTTCGTCTTTAGCGTCTTTTGTGGTCTACATCCTAGCAGAAAGCTTTTCCACTCTGTCTGGCAAGGAAAACCTGCGGGAGCACAGAAAACATCTCCCATCGTGTTCTGGACGTTGCACGGAGGTCTGCCAAGTGTTTGGCATGAAGGAAAGAAAAGATGTCCAAAACAGCTTCCAATGGCATATTCATGTGTTTGGAAACGTCAGGAAAGTGTAAGGTACTGTTTTCTATCAGTTGGCAAGCTGCGCACACAATCCCAGTGTTGTACAGCTTCCTTCTTCACCTTTCCGATGCTGCCGCTCTCTCCGGCTCCCGGAGCCGAAGAAGCGGCTTCTTCGCGCAAAGACGATTGTACCGCTCACAGTGCTCTCTTAGCGCCGCTTCTGCCGAAAGAAGCCCGGGAGCGGCTCTTAGCTCCGGAGAGCATCGTACCTTCGTCTTTAGCGTCTTTTGTGGTCTACATCCTAGCAGAAAGCTTTTCCACTCTGTCTGGCAAGGAAAACCTGCGGGAGCACAGAAAACATCTCCCATCGTGTTCTGGACGTTGCACGGAGGTCTGCCAAGTGCTTGGCATGAAGGAAAGAAAAGTTGTCCAAAACAGCTTCCAATCGAATATTCATGTGATTGGAAACGTCAGGAAAGTGGTAAGGTACTGTTTTCTATCAGTTGGCAAGCTGCGCACACAATCCCAGTGTTGTACAGCTTCCTTCTTCACCTTTCCGATGCTGCCGCTCTCTCCGGCTCCCGGAGCCGAAGAAGCGGCTTCTTCGTGCAAAGACGATTGTACCGCTCATAGTGCTCTCTTAGCGCCGCTTCTGCCGAAAGAAGCCCGGGAGCGGCGCTTAGCTCCGGACAGCATCGTAACTTCGTCTTTAGCGTCTTTTGTGGTCTACATCCTAGCAGAAAGCTTTTCCACTCTGTCTGGCAAGGAAAACCTGCGGGAGCACAGAGAACATCTCCCATCGTGTTCTGGACGTTGCACGGAGGTCTGCCAAGTGTTTGGCATGAAGGAAAGAAAAGTTGTCCAAAACAGCTTCCAATCAAATATTCATGTGATTGGAAACGTCAGGAAAGTGGTAAGGTACTGTTTTCTATCAGTTGGCAAGCTGCGCACACAATCCCAGTGTTGTACAGCTTCCTTCTTCACCTTTGCGATGCTGCCGCTCTCTCGGGCTCCGGAGCCGAAGAAGCGGCTTCTTCGCGCAAAGACGATTGTACCGCTCACAGTGCTCTCTTAGCGCCGCTTCTGCCGAAAGAAGCCCGGGAGCGGCGCTTAGCTCCGGAGAGCATCGTACCTTCGTCTTTAGCGTCTTTTGTGGTCTACATCCTAGCAGAAACCTTTTCCACTCTGTCTGGCAAGGAAAACCTGCGGGAGCACAGCAAACATCTCCCATCGTGTTCTGGACGTTGCACGGAGGTCTGCCAAGTGTTTGGCATGAAGGAAAGAAAAGATGTCCAAAACAGCTTCCAATGGCATATTCATGTGATTGGAAACGTCAGGAAAGTGTAAGGTACTGTTTTCTATCAGTTGGCAAGCTGCGCACACAATCCCAGTGTTGTACAGCTTCCTTCTTCACCTTTGCGATGCTGCCGCTCTCTCCGGCTCCCGGAGCCGAAGAAGCGGCTTCTTCGCGCAAAGACGATTGTACCGCTCACAGTGCTCTCTTAGCGCAGCTTCTGCCGAAAGAAGCCCGGGAGCGGCGCTTAGCTCCGGAGAGCATCGTACCTTCGTCTTTAGCGTCTTTTGTGGTCTACATCCTAGCAGAAAGCTTTTCCACTCTGTCTGGCAAGGAAAACCTGCGGGAGCACAGAAAACATCTCCCATCGTGTTCTGGACGTTGCACGGAGGTCTGCCAAGTGTTTGGCATGAAGGAAAGAAAAGTTGTCCAAAACAGCTTCCAATCGAATATTCATGTGATTGGAAACGTCAGGAAAGTGGTAAGGTACTGTTTTCTATCAGTTGGCAAGCTGCGCACACAATCCCAGTGTTGTACAGCTTCCTTCTTCACCTTTCCGATGCTGCCGCTCTCTCCGGCTCCCGGAGCCGAAGAAGCGGCTTCTTCGCGCAAAGACGATTGTACCGCTCACAGTGCTCTCTTAGCGCCGCTTCTGCCGAAAGAAGCCCGGGAGCGGCGCTTAGCTCCGGAGAGCATCGTACCTTCGTCTTTAGCGTCTTTTGTGGTCTACATCCTAGCAGAAAGCTTTTCCACTCTGTCTGGCAAGGAAAACCTGCGGGAGCACAGAAAACATCTCCCATCGTGTTCTGGACGTTGCACGGAGGTCTGCCAAGTGTTTGGCATGAAGGAAAGAAAAGATGTCCAAAACAGCTTCCAATGGCATATTCATGTGATTGGAAACGTCAGGAAAGTGTAAGGTACTGTTTTCTATCAGTTGGCAAGCTGCGCACACAATCCCAGTGTTGTACAGCTTCCTTCTTCACCTTTGCGATGCTGCCGCTCTCTCCGGCTCCCGGAGCCGAAGAAGCGGCTTCTTCGCGCAAAGACGATTGTACCGCTCACAGTGCTCTCTTAGCGCCGCTTCTGCCGAAAGAAGCCCGGCAGCGGCTCTTAGCTCCGGAGAGCATCGTACCTTCGTCTTTAGCGTCTTTTGTGGTCTACATCCTAGCAGAAAGCTTTTCCACTCTGTCTGGCAAGGAAAACTTGCGGGAGCACAGAAAACATCTCCCATCGAGTTCTGGACGTTGCACGGAGGTCTGCCAAGTGTTTGGCATGAAGGAAAGAAAAGTTGTCCAAAACAGCTTCCAATCGAATATTCATGTGATTGGAAACGTCAGGAAAGTGGTAAGGTACTGTTTTCTATCAGTTGGCAAGCTGCGCACACAATGCCAGTGTTGTACAGCTTCCTTCTTCACCTTTCCGATGCTGCCGCTCTCTCCAGCTCCCGGAGCCGAAGAAGCGGCTTCTTCGCGCAAAGACGATTGTACCGCTCACAGTGCTCTCTTAGCGCCGCTTCTGCCGAAAGAAGCCCGGGAGCGGCGCTTAGCTCCGGAGAGCATCGTACCTTCGTCTTTAGCGTCTTTTGTGGTCTACATCCTAGCAGAAAGCTTTTCCACTCTGTCTGGCAAGGAAAACCTGCGGGAGCACAGAAAACATCTCCCATCGTGTTCTGGACGTTGCACGGAGGTCTGCCAAGTGTTTGGCATGAAGGAAAGAAAAGATGTCCAAAACAGCTTCCAATGGCATATTCATGTGTTTGGAAACGTCAGGAAAGTGTAAGGTACTGTTTTCTATCAGTTGGCAAGCTGCGCACACAATCCCAGTGTTGTACAGCTTCCTTCTTCACCTTTCCGATGCTGCCGCTCTCTCCGGCTCCCGGAGCCGAAGAAGCGGCTTCTTCGCGCAAAGACGATTGTACCGCTCACAGTGCTCTCTTAGCGCCGCTTCTGCCGAAAGAAGCCCGGGAGCGGCTCTTAGCTCCGGAGAGCATCGTACCTTCGTCTTTAGCGTCTTTTGTGGTCTACATCCTAGCAGAAAGCTTTTCCACTCTGTCTGGCAAGGAAAACCTGCGGGAGCACAGAAAACATCTCCCATCGTGTTCTGGACGTTGCACGGAGGTCTGCCAAGTGCTTGGCATGAAGGAAAGAAAAGTTGTCCAAAACAGCTTCCAATCGAATATTCATGTGATTGGAAACGTCAGGAAAGTGGTAAGGTACTGTTTTCTATCAGTTGGCAAGCTGCGCACACAATCCCAGTGTTGTACAGCTTCCTTCTTCACCTTTGCGATGCTGCCGCTCTCTCCGGCTCCCGGAGCCGAAGAAGCGGCTTCTTCGTGCAAAGACGATTGTACCGCTCATAGTGCTCTCTTAGCGCCGCTTCTGCCGAAAGAAGCCCGGGAGCGGCGCTTAGCTCCGGACAGCATCGTAACTTCGTCTTTAGCGTCTTTTGTGGTCTACATCCTAGCAGAAAGCTTTTCCACTCTGTCTGGCAAGGAAAACCTGCGGGAGCACAGAGAACATCTCCCATCGTGTTCTGGACGTTGCACGGAGGTCTGCCAAGTGTTTGGCATGAAGGAAAGAAAAGTTGTCCAAAACAGCTTCCAATCAAATATTCATGTGATTGGAAACGTCAGGAAAGTGGTAAGGTACTGTTTTCTATCAGTTGGCAAGCTGCGCACACAATCCCAGTGTTGTACAGCTTCCTTCTTCACCTTTGCGATGCTGCCGCTCTCTCGGGCTCCGGAGCCGAAGAAGCGGCTTCTTCGCGCAAAGACGATTGTACCGCTCACAGTGCTCTCTTAGCGCCGCTTCTGCCGAAAGAAGCCCGGGAGCGGCGCTTAGCTCCGGAGAGCATCGTACCTTCGTCTTTAGCGTCTTTTGTGGTCTACATCCTAGCAGAAAGCTTTTCCACTCTGTCTGGCAAGGAAAACCTGCGGGAGCACAGCAAACATCTCCCATCGTGTTCTGGACGTTGCACGGAGGTCTGCCAAGTGTTTGGCATGAAGGAAAGAAAAGATGTCCAAAACAGCTTCCAATGGCATATTCATGTGATTGGAAACGTCAGGAAAGTGTAAGGTACTGTTTTCTATCAGTTGGCAAGCTGCGCACACAATCCCAGTGTTGTACAGCTTCCTTCTTCACCTTTCCGATGCTGCCGCTCTCTCCGGCTCCCGGAGCCGAAGAAGCGGCTTCTTCGCGCAAAGACGATTGTACCGCTCACAGTGCTCTCTTAGCGCAGCTTCTGCCGAAAGAAGCCCGGGAGCGGCGCTTAGCTCCGGAGAGCATCGTACCTTCGTCTTTAGCGTCTTTTGTGGTCTACATCCTAGCAGAAAGCTTTTCCACTCTGTCTGGCAAGGAAAACCTGCGGGAGCACAGAAAACATCTCCCATCGTGTTCTGGACGTTGCACGGAGGTCTGCCAAGTGTTTGGCATGAAGGAAAGAAAAGTTGTCCAAAACAGCTTCCAATCGAATATTCATGTGATTGGAAACGTCAGGAAAGTGGTAAGGTACTGTTTTCTATCAGTTGGCAAGCTGCGCACACAATCCCAGTGTTGTACAGCTTCCTTCTTCACCTTTCCGATGCTGCCGCTCTCTCCGGCTCCCGGAGCCGAAGAAGCGGCTTCTTCGCGCAAAGACGATTGTACCGCTCACAGTGCTCTCTTAGCGCCGCTTCTGCCGAAAGAAGCCCGGGAGCGGCGCTTAGCTCCGGAGAGCATCGTACCTTCGTCTTTAGCGTCTTTTGTGGTCTACATCCTAGCAGAAAGCTTTTCCACTCTGTCTGGCAAGGAAAACCTGCGGGAGCACAGAAAACATCTCCCATCGTGTTCTGGACGTTGCACGGAGGTCTGCCAAGTGTTTGGCATGAAGGAAAGAAAAGATGTCCAAAACAGCTTCCAATGGCATATTCATGTGATTGGAAACGTCAGGAAAGTGTAAGGTACTGTTTTCTATCAGTTGGCAAGCTGCGCACACAATCCCAGTGTTGTACAGCTTCCTTCTTCACCTTTCCGATGCTGCCGCTCTCTCCGGCTCCCGGAGCCGAAGAAGCGGCTTCTTCGCGCAAAGACGATTGTACCGCTCACAGTGCTCTCTTAGCGCCGCTTCTGCCGAAAGAAGCCCGGGAGCGGCTCTTAGCTCCGGAGAGCATCGTACCTTCGTCTTTAGCGTCTTTTGTGGTCTACATCCTAGCAGAAAGCTTTTCCACTCTGTCTGGCAAGGAAAACCTGCGGGAGCACAGAGAACATCTCCCATCGTGTTCTAAACGTTGCACGGAGGTCTGCCAAGTGCTTGGCATGAAGGAAAGAAAAGTTGTCCAAAACAGCTTCCAATCGAATATTCATGTGATTGGAAACGTCAGGAAAGTGTAAGGTACTGTTTTCTATCAGTTGGCAAGCTGCGCACACAATCCCAGTGTTGTACAGCTTCCTTCTTCACCTTTGCGATGCTGCCGCTCTCTCCGGCTCCCGGAGCCGAAGAAGCGGCTTCTTCGTGCAAAGACGATTGTACCGCTCACAGTGCTCTCTTAGCGCAGCTTCTGCCGAAAGAAGCCCGGGAGCGGCTCTTAGCTCCGGAGAGCATCGTACCTTCGTCTTTAGCGTCTTTTGTGGTCTACATCCTAGCAGAAAGCTTTTCCACTCTGTCTGGCAAGGAAAACCTGCGGGAGCACAGCAAACATCTCCCATCGTGTTCTGGACGTTGCACGGAGGTCTGCCAAGTGTTTGGCATGAAGGAAAGAAAAGTTGTCCAAAACAGCTTCCAATCGAATATTCATGTGATTGGAAACGTCAGGAAAGTGGTAAGGTACTGTTTTCTATCAGTTGGCAAGCTGCGCACACAATCCCAGTGTTGTACAGCTTCCTTCTTCACCTTTCCGATGCTGCCGCTCTCTCCGGCTCCCGGAGCCGAAGAAGCGGCTTCTTCTTTGTGCAAAGACGATTGTACCGCTCACAGTGCTCTCTTAGCGCCGCTTCTGCCGAAAGAAGCCCGGGAGCGGCGCTTAGCTCCGGAGAGCATCGTACCTTCGTCTTTAGCGTCTTTTGTGGTCTACATCCTAGCAGAAAGCTTTTCCACTCTGTCTGGCAAGGAAAACCTGCGGGAGCACAGAAAACATCTCCCATCGTGTTCTGGACGTTGCACGGAGGTCTGCAAAGTGTTTGGCATGAAGGAAAGAAAAGTTGTCCAAAACAGCTTCCAATCGAATATTCATGTGATTGGAAACGTCAGGAAAGTGTAAGGTACTGTTTTCTATCAGTTGGCAAGCTGCGCACACAATCCCAGTGTTGTACAGCTTCCTTCTTCACCTTTGCGATGCTGCCGCTCTCTCCGGCTCCCGGAGCCGAAGAAGCGGCTTCTTCGCGCAAAGACGATTGTACCGCTCACAGTGCTCTCTTAGCGCCGCTTCTGCCGAAAGAAGCCCGGGAGCGGCTCTTAGCTCCGGAGAGCATCGTACCTTCGTCTTTAGCGTCTTTTGTGGTCTACATCCTAGCAGAAAGCTTTTCCACTCTGTCTGGCAAGGAAAACCTGCGGGAGCACAGAAAACATCTCCCATCATGTTCTAGACGTTGCACGGAGGTCTGCAAAGTGTTTGGCATGAAGGAAAGTAAAGTTGTCCAAAACAGCTTCCAATCGAATATTCATGTGATTGGAAACGTCAGGAAAGTGGTAAGGTACTGTTTTCTATCAGTTGGCAAGCTGCGCACACAATCCCAGTGTTGTACAGCTTCCTTCTTCACCTTTCCGATGCTGCCGCTCTCTCCGGCTCCCGGAGCCGAAGAAGCGGCTTCTTCGCGCAAAGACGATTGTACCGCTCACAGTGCTCTCTTAGCGCCGCTTCTGCCGAAAGAAGCCCGGCAGCGGCTCTTAGCTCCGGAGAGCATCGTACCTTCGTCTTTAGCGTCTTTTGTGGTCTACATCCTAGCAGAAAGCTTTTCCACTCTGTCTGGCAAGGAAAACTTGCGGGAGCACAGAAAACATCTCCCATCGAGTTCTGGACGTTGCACGGAGGTCTGCCAAGTGTTTGGCATGACGGAAAGAAAAGTTGTCCAAAACAGCTTCCAATCGAATATTCATGTGATTGGAAACGTCAGGAAAGTGGTAAGGTACTGTTTTCTATCAGTTGGCAAGCTGCGCACACAATCCCAGTGTTGTACAGCTTCCTTCTTCACCTTTCCGATGCTGCCGCTCTCTCCAGCTCCCGGAGCCGAAGAAGCGGCTTCTTCGCGCAAAGACGATTGTACCGCTCACAGTGCTCTCTTAGCGCCGCTTCTGCCGAAAGAAGCCCGGGAGCGGCGCTTAGCTCCGGAGAGCATCGTACCTTCGTCTTTAGCGTCTTTTGTGGTCTACATCCTAGCAGAAAGCTTTTCCACTCTGTCTGGCAAGGAAAACCTGCGGGAGCACAGAAAACATCTCCCATCGTGTTCTGGACGTTGCACGGAGGTCTGCCAAGTGTTTGGCATGAAGGAAAGAAAAGATGTCCAAAACAGCTTCCAATGGCATATTCATGTGATTGGAAACGTCAGGAAAGTGTAAGGTACTGTTTTCTATCAGTTGGCAAGCTGCGCACACAATCCCAGTGTTGTACAGCTTCCTTCTTCACCTTTCCGATGCTGCCGCTCTCTCCGGCTCCCGGAGCCAAAGAAGCGGCTTCTTCGCGCAAAGACGATTGTACCGCTCACAGTGCTCTCTTAGCGCCGCTTCTGCCGAAAGAAGCCCGGGAGCGGCTCTTAGCTCCGGAGAGCATCGTACCTTCGTCTTTAGCGTCTTTTGTGGTCTACATCCTAGCAGAAAGCTTTTCCACTCTGTCTGGCAAGGAAAACCTGCGGGAGCACAGCAAACATCTCCCATCGTGTTCTGGACGTTGCACGGAGGTCTGCCAAGTGTTTGGCATGAAGGAAAGAAAAGTTGTCCAAAACAGCTTCCAATCGAATATTCATGTGATTGGAAACGTCAGGAAAGTGGTAAGGTACTGTTTTCTATCAGTTGGCAAGCTGCGCACACAATCCCAGTGTTGTACAGCTTCCTTCTTCACCTTTGCGATGCTGCCGCTCTCTCCGGCTCCCGGAGCCGAAGAAGCGGCTTCTTCGCGCAAAGACGATTGTACCGCTCACAGTGCTCTCTTAGCGCCGCTTCTGCCGAAAGAAGCCCGGGAGCGGCGCTTAGCTCCGGAGAGCATCGTAACTTCGTCTTTAGCGTCTTTTGTGGTCTACATCCTAGCAGAAAGCTTTTCCACTCTGTCTGGCAAGGAAAACCTGCGGGAGCACAGAGAACATCTCCCATCCTCTCTGGCAAGGAAAACCTGCGGGAGCACAGAGAACATCTCCCATCGTGTTCTAAACGTTGCACGGAGGTCTGCCAAGTGTTTGGCATGAAGGAAAGAAAAGTTGTCCAAAACAGCTTCCAATCGAATATTCATGTGATTGGAAACGTCAGGAAAGTGTAAGGTACTGTTTTCTATCAGCTGGCAAACTGCGCACACAATCCCAGTGTTGTACAGCTTCCTTCTTCACCTTTCCGATGCTGCCGCTCTCTCCGGCTCCCGGAGCCGAAGAAGCGGCTTCTTCGCGCAAAGACGATTGTACCGCTCACAGTGCTCTCTTAGCGCCGCTTCTGCCGAAAGAAGCCCGGGAGCGGCGCTTAGCTCCGGAGAGCATCGTACCTTCGTCTTTAGCGTCTTTTGTGGTCTACATCCTAGCAGAAAGCTTTTCCACTCTGTCTGGCAAGGAAAACCTGCGGGAGCACAGAAAACATCTCCCATCGTGTTCTAGACGTTGCACGGAGGTCTGCCAAGTGTTTGGCATGAAGGAAAGAAAAGTTGTCCAAAACAGCTTCCAATGGCATATTCATGTGATTGGAAACGTCAGGAAAGTGGTAAGGTACTGTTTTCTATCAGTTGGCAAGCTGCGCACACAATCCCAGTGTTGTACAGCTTCCTTCTCCACCTTTCCGATGCTGCCGCTCTCTCCGGCTCCCGGAGCCGAAGAAGCGGCTTCTTCGCGCAAAGACGATTGTACAGCTCACAGTGCTCTCTTTGCGCCGCTTCTGCCGAAAGAAGCCCGGGAGCGGCTCTTAGCTCCGGACAGCATCGTACCTTCGTCTTTAGCGTCTTTTGTGGTCTACATCCTAGCAGAAAGCTTTTCCACTCTGTCTGGCAAGGAAAACCTGCGGGAGCACAGAAAACATCTCCCCTCCTGTTCTAGACGTTGCACGGAGGTCTGCCAAGTGTTTGGCATGAAGGAAAGAAAAGTTGTCCAAAACAGCTTCCAATCGAATATTCATGTGATTGGAAACGTCAGGAAAGTGTAAGGTACTGTTTTCTATCAGTTGGCAAGCTGCGCACACAATCCCAGTGTTGTACAGCTTCCTTCTTCACCTTTGCGATGCTGCCGCTCTCTCCGGCTCCCGGAGCCGAAGAAGCGGCTTCTTCGCGCAAAGACGATTGTACCGCTCACAGTGCTCTCTTAGCGCCGCTTCTGCCGAAAGAAGCCCGGGAGCGGCGCTTAGCTCCGGAGAGCATCGTACCTTCGTCTTTAGCGTCTTTTGTGGTCTACATCCTAGCAGAAAGCTTTTCCACTCTGTCTGGCAAGGAAAACCTGCGGGAGCACAGCAAACATCTCCCATCGTGTTCTAAACGTTGCACGGAGGTCTGCCAAGTGTTTGGCATGAAGGAAAGAAAAGTTGTCCAAAACAGCTTCCAATCGAATATTCATGTGATTGGAAACGTCAGGAAAGTGTAAGGTACTGTTTTCTATCAGTTGGCAAGCTGCGCACACAATCCCAGTGTTGTACAGCTTCCTTCTTCACCTTTCCGATGCTGCCGCTCTCTCCGGCTCCCGGAGCCGAAGAAGAGGCTTCTTTGCGCAAAGACGATTGTACCGCTCACAGTGCTCTCTTAGCGCCGCTTCTGCCGAAAGAAGCGCGGGGGTGGCGCTTGGCTCCGGAGAGCATCGTACCTTCGTCTTTAGCGTCTTTTGTGGTCTACATCCTAGCAGAAAGCTTTTCCACTCTGTCTGGCAAGGAAAACCTGCGGGAGCACAGAAAACATCTCCCATCGTGTTCTGGACGTTGCACGGAGGTCTGCCAAGTGCTTGGCATGAAGGAAAGAAAAGTTGTCCAAAACAGCTTCCAATCGAATATTCATGTGATTGGAAACGTCAGGAAAGTGTAAGGTACTGTTTTCTATCAGTTGGCAAGCTGCGCACACAATCCCAGTGTTGTACAGCTTCCTTCTTCACCTTTCCGATGCTGCCGCTCTCTCCGGCTCCCGGAGCCGAAGAAGCGGCTTCTTCGCGCAAAGACGATTGTACCGCTCACAGTGCTCTCTTAGCGCCGCTTCTGCCGAAAGAAGCCCGGGAGCGGCGCTTAGCTCCGGAGAGCATCGTAACTTCGTCTTTAGCGTCTTTTGTGGTCTACATCCTAGCAGAAAGCTTTTCCACTCTGTCTGGCAAGGAAAACCTGCGGGAGCACAGAGAACATCTCCCATCGTGTTCTAAACGTTGCACGGAGGTCTGCCAAGTGTTTGGCATGAAGGAAAGAAAAGTTGTCCAAAACAGCTTCCAATCGAATATTCATGTGATTGGAAACGTCAGGAAAGTGGTAAGGTACTGTTTTCTATCAGTTGGCAAGCTGCGCACACAATCCCAGTGTTGTACAGCTTCCTTCTTCACCTTTGCGATGCTGCCGCTCTCTCCGGCTCCCGGAGCCGAAGAAGCGGCTTCTTCGCGCAAAGACGATTGTACCGCTCACAGTGCTCTCTTAGCGCCGCTTCTGCCGAAAGAAGCCCGGCAGCGGCTCTTAGCTCCGGAGAGCATCGTACCTTCGTCTTTAGCGTCTTTTGTGGTCTACATCCTAGCAGAAAGCTTTTCCACTCTGTCTGGCAAGGAAAACTTGCGGGAGCACAGAAAACATCTCCCATCGAGTTCTGGACGTTGCACGGAGGTCTGCCAAGTGTTTGGCATGAAGGAAAGAAAAGTTGTCCAAAACAGCTTCCAATCGAATATTCATGTGATTGGAAACGTCAGGAAAGTGGTAAGGTACTGTTTTCTATCAGTTGGCAAGCTGCGCACACAATCCCAGTGTTGTACAGCTTCCTTCTTCACCTTTCCGATGCTGCCGCTCTCTCCAGCTCCCGGAGCCGAAGAAGCGGCTTCTTCGCGCAAAGACGATTGTACCGCTCACAGTGCTCTCTTAGCGCCGCTTCTGCCGAAAGAAGCCCGGGAGCGGCGCTTAGCTCCGGAGAGCATCGTACCTTCGTCTTTAGCGTCTTTTGTGGTCTACATCCTAGCAGAAAGCTTTTCCACTCTGTCTGGCAAGGAAAACCTGCGGGAGCACAGAGAACATCTCCCATCGTGTTCTGGACGTTGCACGGAGGTCTGCCAAGTGTTTGGCATGAAGGAAAGAAAAGTTGTCCAAAACAGCTTCCAATCAAATATTCATGTGATTGGAAACGTCAGGAAAGTGGTAAGGTACTGTTTTCTATCAGTTGGCAAGCTGCGCACACAATCCCAGTGTTGTACAGCTTCCTTCTTCACCTTTGCGATGCTGCCGCTCTCTCGGGCTCCGGAGCCGAAGAAGCGGCTTCTTCGCGCAAAGACGATTGTACCGCTCACAGTGCTCTCTTAGCGCCGCTTCTGCCGAAAGAAGCCCGGGAGCGGCGCTTAGCTCCGGAGAGCATCGTACCTTCGTCTTTAGCGTCTTTTGTGGTCTACATCCTAGCAGAAAGCTTTTCCACTCTGTCTGGCAAGGAAAACCTGCGGGAGCACAGCAAACATCTCCCATCGTGTTCTGGACGTTGCACGGAGGTCTGCCAAGTGTTTGGCATGAAGGAAAGAAAAGATGTCCAAAACAGCTTCCAATGGCATATTCATGTGATTGGAAACGTCAGGAAAGTGTAAGGTACTGTTTTCTATCAGTTGGCAAGCTGCGCACACAATCCCAGTGTTGTACAGCTTCCTTCTTCACCTTTCCGATGCTGCCGCTCTCTCCGGCTCCCGGAGCCGAAGAAGCGGCTTCTTCGCGCAAAGACGATTGTACCGCTCACAGTGCTCTCTTAGCGCAGCTTCTGCCGAAAGAAGCCCGGGAGCGGCGCTTAGCTCCGGAGAGCATCGTACCTTCGTCTTTAGCGTCTTTTGTGGTCTACATCCTAGCAGAAAGCTTTTCCACTCTGTCTGGCAAGGAAAACCTGCGGGAGCACAGAAAACATCTCCCATCGTGTTCTGGACGTTGCACGGAGGTCTGCCAAGTGTTTGGCATGAAGGAAAGAAAAGTTGTCCAAAACAGCTTCCAATCGAATATTCATGTGATTGGAAACGTCAGGAAAGTGGTAAGGTACTGTTTTCTATCAGTTGGCAAGCTGCGCACACAATCCCAGTGTTGTACAGCTTCCTTCTTCACCTTTGCGATGCTGCCGCTCTCTCCGGCTCCCGGAGCCGAAGAAGCGGCTTCTTCGCGCAAAGACGATTGTACCGCTCACAGTGCTCTCTTAGCGCCGCTTCTGCCGAAAGAAGCCCGGGAGCGGCGCTTAGCTCCGGAGAGCATCGTACCTTCGTCTTTAGCGTCTTTTGTGGTCTACATCCTAGCAGAAAGCTTTTCCACTCTGTCTGGCAAGGAAAACCTGCGGGAGCACAGAAAACATCTCCCATCGTGTTCTGGACGTTGCACGGAGGTCTGCCAAGTGTTTGGCATGAAGGAAAGAAAAGATGTCCAAAACAGCTTCCAATGGCATATTCATGTGATTGGAAACGTCAGGAAAGTGTAAGGTACTGTTTTCTATCAGTTGGCAAGCTGCGCACACAATCCCAGTGTTGTACAGCTTCCTTCTTCACCTTTCCGATGCTGCCGCTCTCTCCGGCTCCCGGAGCCGAAGAAGCGGCTTCTTCGCGCAAAGACGATTGTACCGCTCACAGTGCTCTCTTAGCGCCGCTTCTGCCGAAAGAAGCCCGGGAGCGGCTCTTAGCTCCGGAGAGCATCGTACCTTCGTCTTTAGCGTCTTTTGTGGTCTACATCCTAGCAGAAAGCTTTTCCACTCTGTCTGGCAAGGAAAACCTGCGGGAGCACAGAGAACATCTCCCATCGTGTTCTAAACGTTGCACGGAGGTCTGCCAAGTGCTTGGCATGAAGGAAAGAAAAGTTGTCCAAAACAGCTTCCAATCGAATATTCATGTGATTGGAAACGTCAGGAAAGTGTAAGGTACTGTTTTCTATCAGTTGGCAAGCTGCGCACACAATCCCAGTGTTGTACAGCTTCCTTCTTCACCTTTGCGATGCTGCCGCTCTCTCCGGCTCCCGGAGCCGAAGAAGCGGCTTCTTCGTGCAAAGACGATTGTACCGCTCACAGTGCTCTCTTAGCGCAGCTTCTGCCGAAAGAAGCCCGGGAGCGGCTCTTAGCTCCGGAGAGCATCGTACCTTCGTCTTTAGCGTCTTTTGTGGTCTACATCCTAGCAGAAAGCTTTTCCACTCTGTCTGGCAAGGAAAACCTGCGGGAGCACAGCAAACATCTCCCATCGTGTTCTGGACGTTGCACGGAGGTCTGCCAAGTGTTTGGCATGAAGGAAAGAAAAGTTGTCCAAAACAGCTTCCAATCGAATATTCATGTGATTGGAAACGTCAGGAAAGTGGTAAGGTACTGTTTTCTATCAGTTGGCAAGCTGCGCACACAATCCCAGTGTTGTACAGCTTCCTTCTTCACCTTTCCGATGCTGCCGCTCTCTCCGGCTCCCGGAGCCGAAGAAGCGGCTTCTTCTTTGTGCAAAGACGATTGTACCGCTCACAGTGCTCTCTTAGCGCCGCTTCTGCCGAAAGAAGCCCGGGAGCGGCGCTTAGCTCCGGAGAGCATCGTACCTTCGTCTTTAGCGTCTTTTGTGGTCTACATCCTAGCAGAAAGCTTTTCCACTCTGTCTGGCAAGGAAAACCTGCGGGAGCACAGAAAACATCTCCCATCGTGTTCTGGACGTTGCACGGAGGTCTGCAAAGTGTTTGGCATGAAGGAAAGAAAAGTTGTCCAAAACAGCTTCCAATCGAATATTCATGTGATTGGAAACGTCAGGAAAGTGTAAGGTACTGTTTTCTATCAGTTGGCAAGCTGCGCACACAATCCCAGTGTTGTACAGCTTCCTTCTTCACCTTTGCGATGCTGCCGCTCTCTCCGGCTCCCGGAGCCGAAGAAGCGGCTTCTTCGCGCAAAGACGATTGTACCGCTCACAGTGCTCTCTTAGCGCCGCTTCTGCCGAAAGAAGCCCGGGAGCGGCTCTTAGCTCCGGAGAGCATCGTACCTTCGTCTTTAGCGTCTTTTGTGGTCTACATCCTAGCAGAAAGCTTTTCCACTCTGTCTGGCAAGGAAAACCTGCGGGAGCACAGAAAACATCTCCCATCATGTTCTAGACGTTGCACGGAGGTCTGCAAAGTGTTTGGCATGAAGGAAAGTAAAGTTGTCCAAAACAGCTTCCAATCGAATATTCATGTGATTGGAAACGTCAGGAAAGTGGTAAGGTACTGTTTTCTATCAGTTGGCAAGCTGCGCACACAATCCCAGTGTTGTACAGCTTCCTTCTTCACCTTTCCGATGCTGCCGCTCTCTCCGGCTCCCGGAGCCGAAGAAGCGGCTTCTTCGCGCAAAGACGATTGTACCGCTCACAGTGCTCTCTTAGCGCCGCTTCTGCCGAAAGAAGCCCGGCAGCGGCTCTTAGCTCCGGAGAGCATCGTACCTTCGTCTTTAGCGTCTTTTGTGGTCTACATCCTAGCAGAAAGCTTTTCCACTCTGTCTGGCAAGGAAAACTTGCGGGAGCACAGAAAACATCTCCCATCGAGTTCTGGACGTTGCACGGAGGTCTGCCAAGTGTTTGGCATGACGGAAAGAAAAGTTGTCCAAAACAGCTTCCAATCGAATATTCATGTGATTGGAAACGTCAGGAAAGTGGTAAGGTACTGTTTTCTATCAGTTGGCAAGCTGCGCACACAATCCCAGTGTTGTACAGCTTCCTTCTTCACCTTTCCGATGCTGCCGCTCTCTCCAGCTCCCGGAGCCGAAGAAGCGGCTTCTTCGCGCAAAGACGATTGTACCGCTCACAGTGCTCTCTTAGCGCCGCTTCTGCCGAAAGAAGCCCGGGAGCGGCGCTTAGCTCCGGAGAGCATCGTACCTTCGTCTTTAGCGTCTTTTGTGGTCTACATCCTAGCAGAAAGCTTTTCCACTCTGTCTGGCAAGGAAAACCTGCGGGAGCACAGAAAACATCTCCCATCGTGTTCTGGACGTTGCACGGAGGTCTGCCAAGTGTTTGGCATGAAGGAAAGAAAAGATGTCCAAAACAGCTTCCAATGGCATATTCATGTGATTGGAAACGTCAGGAAAGTGTAAGGTACTGTTTTCTATCAGTTGGCAAGCTGCGCACACAATCCCAGTGTTGTACAGCTTCCTTCTTCACCTTTCCGATGCTGCCGCTCTCTCCGGCTCCCGGAGCCAAAGAAGCGGCTTCTTCGCGCAAAGACGATTGTACCGCTCACAGTGCTCTCTTAGCGCCGCTTCTGCCGAAAGAAGCCCGGGAGCGGCTCTTAGCTCCGGAGAGCATCGTACCTTCGTCTTTAGCGTCTTTTGTGGTCTACATCCTAGCAGAAAGCTTTTCCACTCTGTCTGGCAAGGAAAACCTGCGGGAGCACAGCAAACATCTCCCATCGTGTTCTGGACGTTGCACGGAGGTCTGCCAAGTGCTTGGCATGAAGGAAAGAAAAGTTGTCCAAAACAGCTTCCAATCGAATATTCATGTGATTGGAAACGTCAGGAAAGTGGTAAGGTACTGTTTTCTATCAGTTGGCAAGCTGCGCACACAATCCCAGTGTTGTACAGCTTCCTTCTTCACCTTTGCGATGCTGCCGCTCTCTCCGGCTCCCGGAGCCGAAGAAGCGGCTTCTTCGCGCAAAGACGATTGTACCGCTCACAGTGCTCTCTTAGCGCCGCTTCTGCCGAAAGAAGCCCGGGAGCGGCGCTTAGCTCCGGAGAGCATCGTAACTTCGTCTTTAGCGTCTTTTGTGGTCTACATCCTAGCAGAAAGCTTTTCCACTCTGTCTGGCAAGGAAAACCTGCGGGAGCACAGAGAACATCTCCCATCCTCTCTGGCAAGGAAAACCTGCGGGAGCACAGAGAACATCTCCCATCGTGTTCTAAACGTTGCACGGAGGTCTGCCAAGTGTTTGGCATGAAGGAAAGAAAAGTTGTCCAAAACAGCTTCCAATCGAATATTCATGTGATTGGAAACGTCAGGAAAGTGTAAGGTACTGTTTTCTATCAGCTGGCAAACTGCGCACACAATCCCAGTGTTGTACAGCTTCCTTCTTCACCTTTCCGATGCTGCCGCTCTCTCCGGCTCCCGGAGCCGAAGAAGCGGCTTCTTCGCGCAAAGACGATTGTACCGCTCACAGTGCTCTCTTAGCGCCGCTTCTGCCGAAAGAAGCCCGGGAGCGGCGCTTAGCTCCGGAGAGCATCGTACCTTCGTCTTTAGCGTCTTTTGTGGTCTACATCCTAGCAGAAAGCTTTTCCACTCTGTCTGGCAAGGAAAACCTGCGGGAGCACAGAAAACATCTCCCATCGTGTTCTAGACGTTGCACGGAGGTCTGCCAAGTGTTTGGCATGAAGGAAAGAAAAGTTGTCCAAAACAGCTTCCAATGGCATATTCATGTGATTGGAAACGTCAGGAAAGTGGTAAGGTACTGTTTTCTATCAGTTGGCAAGCTGCGCACACAATCCCAGTGTTGTACAGCTTCCTTCTCCACCTTTCCGATGCTGCCGCTCTCTCCGGCTCCCGGAGCCGAAGAAGCGGCTTCTTCGCGCAAAGACGATTGTACAGCTCACAGTGCTCTCTTTGCGCCGCTTCTGCCGAAAGAAGCCCGGGAGCGGCTCTTAGCTCCGGACAGCATCGTACCTTCGTCTTTAGCGTCTTTTGTGGTCTACATCCTAGCAGAAAGCTTTTCCACTCTGTCTGGCAAGGAAAACCTGCGGGAGCACAGAAAACATCTCCCCTCCTGTTCTAGACGTTGCACGGAGGTCTGCCAAGTGTTTGGCATGAAGGAAAGAAAAGTTGTCCAAAACAGCTTCCAATCGAATATTCATGTGATTGGAAACGTCAGGAAAGTGTAAGGTACTGTTTTCTATCAGTTGGCAAGCTGCGCACACAATCCCAGTGTTGTACAGCTTCCTTCTTCACCTTTGCGATGCTGCCGCTCTCTCCGGCTCCCGGAGCCGAAGAAGCGGCTTCTTCGCGCAAAGACGATTGTACCGCTCACAGTGCTCTCTTAGCGCCGCTTCTGCCGAAAGAAGCCCGGGAGCGGCGCTTAGCTCCGGAGAGCATCGTACCTTCGTCTTTAGCGTCTTTTGTGGTCTACATCCTAGCAGAAAGCTTTTCCACTCTGTCTGGCAAGGAAAACCTGCGGGAGCACAGCAAACATCTCCCATCGTGTTCTAAACGTTGCACGGAGGTCTGCCAAGTGTTTGGCATGAAGGAAAGAAAAGTTGTCCAAAACAGCTTCCAATCGAATATTCATGTGATTGGAAACGTCAGGAAAGTGTAAGGTACTGTTTTCTATCAGTTGGCAAGCTGCGCACACAATCCCAGTGTTGTACAGCTTCCTTCTTCACCTTTCCGATGCTGCCGCTCTCTCCGGCTCCCGGAGCCGAAGAAGAGGCTTCTTTGCGCAAAGACGATTGTACCGCTCACAGTGCTCTCTTAGCGCCGCTTCTGCCGAAAGAAGCGCGGGGGTGGCGCTTGGCTCCGGAGAGCATCGTACCTTCGTCTTTAGCGTCTTTTGTGGTCTACATCCTAGCAGAAAGCTTTTCCACTCTGTCTGGCAAGGAAAACCTGCGGGAGCACAGAAAACATCTCCCATCGTGTTCTGGACGTTGCACGGAGGTCTGCCAAGTGCTTGGCATGAAGGAAAGAAAAGTTGTCCAAAACAGCTTCCAATCGAATATTCATGTGATTGGAAACGTCAGGAAAGTGTAAGGTACTGTTTTCTATCAGTTGGCAAGCTGCGCACACAATCCCAGTGTTGTACAGCTTCCTTCTTCACCTTTCCGATGCTGCCGCTCTCTCCGGCTCCCGGAGCCGAAGAAGCGGCTTCTTCGCGCAAAGACGATTGTACCGCTCACAGTGCTCTCTTAGCGCCGCTTCTGCCGAAAGAAGCCCGGGAGCGGCGCTTAGCTCCGGAGAGCATCGTAACTTCGTCTTTAGCGTCTTTTGTGGTCTACATCCTAGCAGAAAGCTTTTCCACTCTGTCTGGCAAGGAAAACCTGCGGGAGCACAGAGAACATCTCCCATCGTGTTCTAAACGTTGCACGGAGGTCTGCCAAGTGTTTGGCATGAAGGAAAGAAAAGTTGTCCAAAACAGCTTCCAATCGAATATTCATGTGATTGGAAACGTCAGGAAAGTGGTAAGGTACTGTTTTCTATCAGTTGGCAAGCTGCGCACACAATCCCAGTGTTGTACAGCTTCCTTCTTCACCTTTGCGATGCTGCCGCTCTCTCCGGCTCCCGGAGCCGAAGAAGCGGCTTCTTCGCGCAAAGACGATTGTACCGCTCACAGTGCTCTCTTAGCGCCGCTTCTGCCGAAAGAAGCCCGGCAGCGGCTCTTAGCTCCGGAGAGCATCGTACCTTCGTCTTTAGCGTCTTTTGTGGTCTACATCCTAGCAGAAAGCTTTTCCACTCTGTCTGGCAAGGAAAACTTGCGGGAGCACAGAAAACATCTCCCATCGAGTTCTGGACGTTGCACGGAGGTCTGCCAAGTGTTTGGCATGAAGGAAAGAAAAGTTGTCCAAAACAGCTTCCAATCGAATATTCATGTGATTGGAAACGTCAGGAAAGTGGTAAGGTACTGTTTTCTATCAGTTGGCAAGCTGCGCACACAATCCCAGTGTTGTACAGCTTCCTTCTTCACCTTTCCGATGCTGCCGCTCTCTCCAGCTCCCGGAGCCGAAGAAGCGGCTTCTTCGCGCAAAGACGATTGTACCGCTCACAGTGCTCTCTTAGCGCCGCTTCTGCCGAAAGAAGCCCGGGAGCGGCGCTTAGCTCCGGAGAGCATCGTACCTTCGTCTTTAGCGTCTTTTGTGGTCTACATCCTAGCAGAAAGCTTTTCCACTCTGTCTGGCAAGGAAAACCTGCGGGAGCACAGAAAACATCTCCCATCGTGTTCTGGACGTTGCACGGAGGTCTGCCAAGTGCTTGGCATGAAGGAAAGAAAAGTTGTCCAAAACAGCTTCCAATCGAATATTCATGTGATTGGAAACGTCAGGAAAGTGGTAAGGTACTGTTTTCTATCAGTTGGCAAGCTGCGCACACAATCCCAGTGTTGTACAGCTTCCTTCTTCACCTTTGCGATGCTGCCGCTCTCTCCGGCTCCCGGAGCCGAAGAAGCGGCTTCTTCGTGCAAAGACGATTGTACCGCTCATAGTGCTCTCTTAGCGCCGCTTCTGCCGAAAGAAGCCCGGGAGCGGCGCTTAGCTCCGGAGAGCATCGTAACTTCGTCTTTAGCGTCTTTTGTGGTCTACATCCTAGCAGAAAGCTTTTCCACTCTGTCTGGCAAGGAAAACCTGCGGGAGCACAGAGAACATCTCCCATCGTGTTCTGGACGTTGCACGGAGGTCTGCCAAGTGTTTGGCATGAAGGAAAGAAAAGTTGTCCAAAACAGCTTCCAATCAAATATTCATGTGATTGGAAACGTCAGGAAAGTGGTAAGGTACTGTTTTCTATCAGTTGGCAAGCTGCGCACACAATCCCAGTGTTGTACAGCTTCCTTCTTCACCTTTGCGATGCTGCCGCTCTCTCGGGCTCCGGAGCCGAAGAAGCGGCTTCTTCGCGCAAAGACGATTGTACCGCTCACAGTGCTCTCTTAGCGCCGCTTCTGCCGAAAGAAGCCCGGGAGCGGCGCTTAGCTCCGGAGAGCATCGTACCTTCGTCTTTAGCGTCTTTTGTGGTCTACATCCTAGCAGAAAGCTTTTCCACTCTGTCTGGCAAGGAAAACCTGCGGGAGCACAGCAAACATCTCCCATCGTGTTCTGGACGTTGCACGGAGGTCTGCCAAGTGTTTGGCATGAAGGAAAGAAAAGATGTCCAAAACAGCTTCCAATGGCATATTCATGTGATTGGAAACGTCAGGAAAGTGTAAGGTACTGTTTTCTATCAGTTGGCAAGCTGCGCACACAATCCCAGTGTTGTACAGCTTCCTTCTTCACCTTTGCGATGCTGCCGCTCTCTCCGGCTCCCGGAGCCGAAGAAGCGGCTTCTTCGCGCAAAGACGATTGTACCGCTCACAGTGCTCTCTTAGCGCAGCTTCTGCCGAAAGAAGCCCGGGAGCGGCTCTTAGCTCCGGAGAGCATCGTACCTTCGTCTTTAGCGTCTTTTGTGGTCTACATCCTAGCAGAAAGCTTTTCCACTCTGTCTGGCAAGGAAAACCTGCGGGAGCACAGCAAACATCTCCCATCGTGTTCTGGACGTTGCACGGAGGTCTGCCAAGTGTTTGGCATGAAGGAAAGAAAAGTTGTCCAAAACAGCTTCCAATCGAATATTCATGTGATTGGAAACGTCAGGAAAGTGTAAGGTACTGTTTTCTATCAGTTGGCAAGCTGCGCACACAATCCCAGTGTTGTACAGCTTCCTTCTTCACCTTTCCGATGCTGCCGCTCTCTCCGGCTCCCGGAGCCGAAGAAGCGGCTTCTTCGCGCAAAGACGATTGTACCGCTCACAGTGCTCTCTTAGCGCCGCTTCTGCCGAAAGAAGCCCGGGAGCGGCTCTTAGCTCCGGACAGCATCGTACCTTCGTCTTTAGCGTCTTTTGTGGTCTACATCCTAGCAGAAAGCTTTTCCACTCTGTCTGGCAAGGAAAACCTGCGGGAGCACAGAAAACATCTCCCATCATGTTCTAGACGTTGCACGGAGGTCTGCAAAGTGTTTGGCATGAAGGAAAGTAAAGTTGTCCAAAACAGCTTCCAATCGAATATTCATGTGATTGGAAACGTCAGGAAAGTGGTAAGGTACTGTTTTCTATCAGTTGGCAAGCTGCGCACACAATCCCAGTGTTGTACAGCTTCCTTCTTCACCTTTCCGATGCTGCCGCTCTCTCCGGCTCCCGGAGCCGAAGAAGCGGCTTCTTCGCGCAAAGACGATTGTACCGCTCACAGTGCTCTCTTAGCGCCGCTTCTGCCGAAAGAAGCCCGGCAGCGGCTCTTAGCTCCGGAGAGCATCGTACCTTCGTCTTTAGCGTCTTTTGTGGTCTACATCCTAGCAGAAAGCTTTTCCACTCTGTCTGGCAAGGAAAACTTGCGGGAGCACAGAAAACATCTCCCATCGAGTTCTGGACGTTGCACGGAGGTCTGCCAAGTGTTTGGCATGACGGAAAGAAAAGTTGTCCAAAACAGCTTCCAATCGAATATTCATGTGATTGGAAACGTCAGGAAAGTGGTAAGGTACTGTTTTCTATCAGTTGGCAAGCTGCGCACACAATCCCAGTGTTGTACAGCTTCCTTCTTCACCTTTCCGATGCTGCCGCTCTCTCCGGCTCCCGGAGCCGAAGAAGCGGCTTCTTCTTTGTGCAAAGACGATTGTACCGCTCACAGTGCTCTCTTAGCGCCGCTTCTGCCGAAAGAAGCCCGGGAGCGGCGCTTAGCTCCGGAGAGCATCGTACCTTCGTCTTTAGCGTCTTTTGTGGTCTACATCCTAGCAGAAAGCTTTTCCACTCTGTCTGGCAAGGAAAACCTGCGGGAGCACAGAAAACATCTCCCATCGTGTTCTGGACGTTGCACGGAGGTCTGCCAAGTGTTTGGCATGAAGGAAAGAAAGTTGTCCAAAACAGCTTCCAATCGAATATTCATGTGATTGGAAACGTCAGGAAAGTGTAAGGTACTGTTTTCTATCAGTTGGCAAGCTGCGCACACAATCCCAGTGTTGTACAGCTTCCTTCTTCACCTTTGCGATGCTGCCGCTCTCTCCGGCTCCCGGAGCCGAAGAAGCGGCTTCTTCGCGCAAAGACGATTGTATCGCTCACAGTGCTCTCTTAGCGCCGCTTCTGCCGAAAGAAGCCCGGGAGCGGCTCTTAGCTCCGGAGAGCATCGTACCTTCGTCTTTAGCGTCTTTTGTGGTCTACATCCTAGCAGAAAGCTTTTCCACTCTGTCTGGCAAGGAAAACCTGCGGGAGCACAGAAAACATCTCCCATCATGTTCTAGACGTTGCACGGAGGTCTGCAAAGTGTTTGGCATGAAGGAAAGTAAAGTTGTCCAAAACAGCTTCCAATCGAATATTCATGTGATTGGAAACGTCAGGAAAGTGGTAAGGTACTGTTTTCTATCAGTTGGCAAGCTGCGCACACAATCCCAGTGTTGTACAGCTTCCTTCTTCACCTTTCCGATGCTGCCGCTCTCTCCGGCTCCCGGAGCCGAAGAAGCGGCTTCTTCGCGCAAAGACGATTGTACCGCTCACAGTGCTCTCTTAGCGCCGCTTCTGCCGAAAGAAGCCCGGGAGCGGCGCTTAGCTCCGGAGAGCATCGTACCTTCGTCTTTAGCGTCTTTTGTGGTCTACATCCTAGCAGAAAGCTTTTCCACTCTGTCTGGCAAGGAAAACCTGCGGGAGCACAGAAAACATCTCCCATCGTGTTCTGGACGTTGCACGGAGGTCTGCCAAGTGTTTGGCATGAAGGAAAGAAAAGATGTCCAAAACAGCTTCCAATGGCATATTCATGTGATTGGAAACGTCAGGAAAGTGTAAGGTACTGTTTTCTATCAGTTGGCAAGCTGCGCACACAATCCCAGTGTTGTACAGCTTCCTTCTTCACCTTTCCGATGCTGCCGCTCTCTCCGGCTCCCGGAGCCGAAGAAGCGGCTTCTTCGCGCAAAGACGATTGTACCGCTCACAGTGCTCTCTTAGCGCCGCTTCTGCCGAAAGAAGCCCGGGAGCGGCTCTTAGCTCCGGAGAGCATCGTACCTTCGTCTTTAGCGTCTTTTGTGGTCTACATCCTAGCAGAAAGCTTTTCCACTCTGTCTGGCAAGGAAAACCTGCGGGAGCACAGAGAACATCTCCCATCGTGTTCTAAACGTTGCACGGAGGTCTGCCAAGTGCTTGGCATGAAGGAAAGAAAAGTTGTCCAAAACAGCTTCCAATCGAATATTCATGTGATTGGAAACGTCAGGAAAGTGTAAGGTACTGTTTTCTATCAGTTGGCAAGCTGCGCACACAATCCCAGTGTTGTACAGCTTCCTTCTTCACCTTTGCGATGCTGCCGCTCTCTCCGGCTCCCGGAGCCGAAGAAGCGGCTTCTTCGTGCAAAGACGATTGTACCGCTCACAGTGCTCTCTTAGCGCAGCTTCTGCCGAAAGAAGCCCGGGAGCGGCTCTTAGCTCCGGAGAGCATCGTACCTTCGTCTTTAGCGTCTTTTGTGGTCTACATCCTAGCAGAAAGCTTTTCCACTCTGTCTGGCAAGGAAAACCTGCGGGAGCACAGCAAACATCTCCCATCGTGTTCTGGACGTTGCACGGAGGTCTGCCAAGTGTTTGGCATGAAGGAAAGAAAAGTTGTCCAAAACAGCTTCCAATCGAATATTCATGTGATTGGAAACGTCAGGAAAGTGGTAAGGTACTGTTTTCTATCAGTTGGCAAGCTGCGCACACAATCCCAGTGTTGTACAGCTTCCTTCTTCACCTTTCCGATGCTGCCGCTCTCTCCGGCTCCCGGAGCCGAAGAAGCGGCTTCTTCTTTGTGCAAAGACGATTGTACCGCTCACAGTGCTCTCTTAGCGCCGCTTCTGCCGAAAGAAGCCCGGGAGCGGCGCTTAGCTCCGGAGAGCATCGTACCTTCGTCTTTAGCGTCTTTTGTGGTCTACATCCTAGCAGAAAGCTTTTCCACTCTGTCTGGCAAGGAAAACCTGCGGGAGCACAGAAAACATCTCCCATCGTGTTCTGGACGTTGCACGGAGGTCTGCAAAGTGTTTGGCATGAAGGAAAGAAAAGTTGTCCAAAACAGCTTCCAATCGAATATTCATGTGATTGGAAACGTCAGGAAAGTGTAAGGTACTGTTTTCTATCAGTTGGCAAGCTGCGCACACAATCCCAGTGTTGTACAGCTTCCTTCTTCACCTTTGCGATGCTGCCGCTCTCTCCGGCTCCCGGAGCCGAAGAAGCGGCTTCTTCGCGCAAAGACGATTGTACCGCTCACAGTGCTCTCTTAGCGCCGCTTCTGCCGAAAGAAGCCCGGCAGCGGCTCTTAGCTCCGGAGAGCATCGTACCTTCGTCTTTAGCGTCTTTTGTGGTCTACATCCTAGCAGAAAGCTTTTCCACTCTGTCTGGCAAGGAAAACCTGCGGGAGCACAGAAAACATCTCCCATCATGTTCTAGACGTTGCACGGAGGTCTGCAAAGTGTTTGGCATGAAGGAAAGTAAAGTTGTCCAAAACAGCTTCCAATCGAATATTCATGTGATTGGAAACGTCAGGAAAGTGGTAAGGTACTGTTTTCTATCAGTTGGCAAGCTGCGCACACAATCCCAGTGTTGTACAGCTTCCTTCTTCACCTTTCCGATGCTGCCGCTCTCTCCGGCTCCCGGAGCCGAAGAAGCGGCTTCTTCGCGCAAAGACGATTGTACCGCTCACAGTGCTCTCTTAGCGCCGCTTCTGCCGAAAGAAGCCCGGGAGCGGCTCTTAGCTCCGGAGAGCATCGTACCTTCGTCTTTAGCGTCTTTTGTGGTCTACATCCTAGCAGAAAGCTTTTCCACTCTGTCTGGCAAGGAAAACTTGCGGGAGCACAGAAAACATCTCCCATCGAGTTCTGGACGTTGCACGGAGGTCTGCCAAGTGTTTGGCATGACGGAAAGAAAAGTTGTCCAAAACAGCTTCCAATCGAATATTCATGTGATTGGAAACGTCAGGAAAGTGGTAAGGTACTGTTTTCTATCAGTTGGCAAGCTGCGCACACAATCCCAGTGTTGTACAGCTTCCTTCTTCACCTTTCCGATGCTGCCGCTCTCTCCAGCTCCCGGAGCCGAAGAAGCGGCTTCTTCGCGCAAAGACGATTGTACCGCTCACAGTGCTCTCTTAGCGCCGCTTCTGCCGAAAGAAGCCCGGGAGCGGCGCTTAGCTCCGGAGAGCATCGTACCTTCGTCTTTAGCGTCTTTTGTGGTCTACATCCTAGCAGAAAGCTTTTCCACTCTGTCTGGCAAGGAAAACCTGCGGGAGCACAGAAAACATCTCCCATCGTGTTCTGGACGTTGCACGGAGGTCTGCCAAGTGTTTGGCATGAAGGAAAGAAAAGATGTCCAAAACAGCTTCCAATGGCATATTCATGTGATTGGAAACGTCAGGAAAGTGTAAGGTACTGTTTTCTATCAGTTGGCAAGCTGCGCACACAATCCCAGTGTTGTACAGCTTCCTTCTTCACCTTTCCGATGCTGCCGCTCTCTCCGGCTCCCGGAGCCAAAGAAGCGGCTTCTTCGCGCAAAGACGATTGTACCGCTCACAGTGCTCTCTTAGCGCCGCTTCTGCCGAAAGAAGCCCGGGAGCGGCTCTTAGCTCCGGAGAGCATCGTACCTTCGTCTTTAGCGTCTTTTGTGGTCTACATCCTAGCAGAAAGCTTTTCCACTCTGTCTGGCAAGGAAAACCTGCGGGAGCACAGAAAACATCTCCCATCGTGTTCTGGACGTTGCACGGAGGTCTGCCAAGTGCTTGGCATGAAGGAAAGAAAAGTTGTCCAAAACAGCTTCCAATCGAATATTCATGTGATTGGAAACGTCAGGAAAGTGTAAGGTACTGTTTTCTATCAGTTGGCAAGCTGCGCACACAATCCCAGTGTTGTACAGCTTCCTTCTTCACCTTTGCGATGCTGCCGCTCTCTCCGGCTCCCGGAGCCGAAGAAGCGGCTTCTTCGCGCAAAGACGATTGTACCGCTCACAGTGCTCTCTTAGCGCCGCTTCTGCCGAAAGAAGCCCGGGAGCGGCGCTTAGCTCCGGAGAGCATCGTAACTTCGTCTTTAGCGTCTTTTGTGGTCTACATCCTAGCAGAAAGCTTTTCCACTCTGTCTGGCAAGGAAAACCTGCGGGAGCACAGAGAACATCTCCCATCCTCTCTGGCAAGGAAAACCTGCGGGAGCACAGAGAACATCGCCCATCGTGTTCTAAACGTTGCACGGAGGTCTGCCAAGTGTTTGGCATGAAGGAAAGAAAAGTTGTCCAAAACAGCTTCCAATCGAATATTCATGTGATTGGAAACGTCAGGAAAGTGTAAGGTACTGTTTTCTATCAGCTGGCAAACTGCGCACACAATCCCAGTGTTGTACAGCTTCCTTCTTCACCTTTCCGATGCTGCCGCTCTCTCCGGCTCCCGGAGCCGAAGAAGCGGCTTCTTCGCGCAAAGACGATTGTACCGCTCACAGTGCTCTCTTAGCGCCGCTTCTGCCGAAAGAAGCCCGGGAGCGGCGCTTAGCTCCGGAGAGCATCGTACCTTCGTCTTTAGCGTCTTTTGTGGTCTACATCCTAGCAGAAAGCTTTTCCACTCTGTCTGGCAAGGAAAACCTGCGGGAGCACAGAAAACATCTCCCATCGTGTTCTAGACGTTGCACGGAGGTCTGCCAAGTGTTTGGCATGAAGGAAAGAAAAGTTGTCCAAAACAGCTTCCAATGGCATATTCATGTGATTGGAAACGTCAGGAAAGTGGTAAGGTACTGTTTTCTATCAGTTGGCAAGCTGCGCACACAATCCCAGTGTTGTACAGCTTCCTTCTCCACCTTTCCGATGCTGCCGCTCTCTCCGGCTCCCGGAGCCGAAGAAGCGGCTTCTTCGCGCAAAGACGATTGTACAGCTCACAGTGCTCTCTTTGCGCCGCTTCTGCCGAAAGAAGCCCGGGAGCGGCTCTTACCTCCGGACAGCATCGTACCTTCGTCTTTAGCGTCTTTTGTGGTCTACATCCTAGCAGAAAGCTTTTCCACTCTGTCTGGCAAGGAAAACCTGCGGGAGCACAGAAAACATCTCCCCTCCTGTTCTAGACGTTGCACGGAGGTCTGCCAAGTGTTTGGCATGAAGGAAAGAAAAGTTGTCCAAAACAGCTTCCAATCGAATATTCATGTGATTGGAAACGTCAGGAAAGTGTAAGGTACTGTTTTCTATCAGTTGGCAAGCTGCGCACACAATCCCAGTGTTGTACAGCTTCCTTCTTCACCTTTGCGATGCTGCCGCTCTCTCCGGCTCCCGGAGCCGAAGAAGCGGCTTCTTCGCGCAAAGACGATTGTACCGCTCACAGTGCTCTCTTAGCGCCGCTTCTGCCGAAAGAAGCCCGGGAGCGGCGCTTAGCTCCGGAGAGCATCGTACCTTCGTCTTTAGCGTCTTTTGTGGTCTACATCCTAGCAGAAAGCTTTTCCACTCTGTCTGGCAAGGAAAACCTGCGGGAGCACAGCAAACATCTCCCATCGTGTTCTAAACGTTGCACGGAGGTCTGCCAAGTGTTTGGCATGAAGGAAAGAAAAGTTGTCCAAAACAGCTTCCAATCGAATATTCATGTGATTGGAAACGTCAGGAAAGTGTAAGGTACTGTTTTCTATCAGTTGGCAAGCTGCGCACACAATCCCAGTGTTGTACAGCTTCCTTCTTCACCTTTGCGATGCTGCCGCTCTCTCCGGCTCCCGGAGCCGAAGAAGAGGCTTCTTTGCGCAAAGACGATTGTACCGCTCACAGTGCTCTCTTAGCGCCGCTTCTGCCGAAAGAAGCGCGGGGGTGGCGCTTGGCTCCGGAGAGCATCGTACCTTCGTCTTTAGCGTCTTTTGTGGTCTACATCCTAGCAGAAAGCTTTTCCACTCTGTCTGGCAAGGAAAACCTGCGGGAGCACAGAAAACATCTCCCATCGTGTTCTGGACGTTGCACGGAGGTCTGCCAAGTGCTTGGCATGAAGGAAAGAAAAGTTGTCCAAAACAGCTTCCAATCGAATATTCATGTGATTGGAAACGTCAGGAAAGTGTAAGGTACTGTTTTCTATCAGTTGGCAAGCTGCGCACACAATCCCAGTGTTGTACAGCTTCCTTCTTCACCTTTCCGATGCTGCCGCTCTCTCCGGCTCCCGGAGCCGAAGAAGCGGCTTCTTCGCGCAAAGACGATTGTACCGCTCACAGTGCTCTCTTAGCGCCGCTTCTGCCGAAAGAAGCCCGGGAGCGGCGCTTAGCTCCGGAGAGCATCGTAACTTCGTCTTTAGCGTCTTTTGTGGTCTACATCCTAGCAGAAAGCTTTTCCACTCTGTCTGGCAAGGAAAACCTGCGGGAGCACAGAGAACATCTCCCATCGTGTTCTAAACGTTGCACGGAGGTCTGCCAAGTGTTTGGCATGAAGGAAAGAAAAGTTGTCCAAAACAGCTTCCAATCGAATATTCATGTGATTGGAAACGTCAGGAAAGTGGTAAGGTACTGTTTTCTATCAGTTGGCAAGCTGCGCACACAATCCCAGTGTTGTACAGCTTCCTTCTTCACCTTTGCGATGCTGCCGCTCTCTCCGGCTCCGGAGCCGAAGAAGCGGCTTCTTCGCGCAAAGACGATTGTACCGCTCACAGTGCTCTCTTAGCGCCGCTTCTGCCGAAAGAAGCCCGGGAGCGGCGCTTAGCTCCGGAGAGCATCGTACCTTCGTCTTTAGCGTCTTTTGTGGTCTACATCCTAGCAGAAAGCTTTTCCACTCTGTCTGGCAAGGAAAACCTGCGGGAGCACAGAAAACATCTCCCATCGTGTTCTGGACGTTGCACGGAGGTCTGCCAAGTGTTTGGCATGAAGGAAAGAAAAGATGTCCAAAACAGCTTCCAATGGCATATTCATGTGATTGGAAACGTCAGGAAAGTGTAAGGTACTGTTTTCTATCAGTTGGCAAGCTGCGCACACAATCCCAGTGTTGTACAGCTTCCTTCTTCACCTTTCCGATGCTGCCGCTCTCTCCGGCTCCCGGAGCCGAAGAAGCGGCTTCTTCGCGCAAAGACGATTGTACCGCTCACAGTGCTCTCTTAGCGCCGCTTCTGCCGAAAGAAGCCCGGGAGCGGCTCTTAGCTCCGGAGAGCATCGTACCTTCGTCTTTAGCGTCTTTTGTGGTCTACATCCTAGCAGAAAGCTTTTCCACTCTGTCTGGCAAGGAAAACCTGCGGGAGCACAGAGAACATCTCCCATCGTGTTCTAAACGTTGCACGGAGGTCTGCCAAGTGCTTGGCATGAAGGAAAGAAAAGTTGTCCAAAACAGCTTCCAATCGAATATTCATGTGATTGGAAACGTCAGGAAAGTGTAAGGTACTGTTTTCTATCAGTTGGCAAGCTGCGCACACAATCCCAGTGTTGTACAGCTTCCTTCTTCACCTTTGCGATGCTGCCGCTCTCTCCGGCTCCCGGAGCCGAAGAAGCGGCTTCTTCGTGCAAAGACGATTGTACCGCTCACAGTGCTCTCTTAGCGCAGCTTCTGCCGAAAGAAGCCCGGGAGCGGCTCTTAGCTCCGGAGAGCATCGTACCTTCGTCTTTAGCGTCTTTTGTGGTCTACATCCTAGCAGAAAGCTTTTCCACTCTGTCTGGCAAGGAAAACCTGCGGGAGCACAGCAAACATCTCCCATCGTGTTCTGGACGTTGCACGGAGGTCTGCCAAGTGTTTGGCATGAAGGAAAGAAAAGTTGTCCAAAACAGCTTCCAATCGAATATTCATGTGATTGGAAACGTCAGGAAAGTGGTAAGGTACTGTTTTCTATCAGTTGGCAAGCTGCGCACACAATCCCAGTGTTGTACAGCTTCCTTCTTCACCTTTCCGATGCTGCCGCTCTCTCCGGCTCCCGGAGCCGAAGAAGCGGCTTCTTCTTTGTGCAAAGACGATTGTACCGCTCACAGTGCTCTCTTAGCGCCGCTTCTGCCGAAAGAAGCCCGGGAGCGGCGCTTAGCTCCGGAGAGCATCGTACCTTCGTCTTTAGCGTCTTTTGTGGTCTACATCCTAGCAGAAAGCTTTTCCACTCTGTCTGGCAAGGAAAACCTGCGGGAGCACAGAAAACATCTCCCATCGTGTTCTGGACGTTGCACGGAGGTCTGCAAAGTGTTTGGCATGAAGGAAAGAAAAGTTGTCCAAAACAGCTTCCAATCGAATATTCATGTGATTGGAAACGTCAGGAAAGTGTAAGGTACTGTTTTCTATCAGTTGGCAAGCTGCGCACACAATCCCAGTGTTGTACAGCTTCCTTCTTCACCTTTGCGATGCTGCCGCTCTCTCCGGCTCCCGGAGCCGAAGAAGCGGCTTCTTCGCGCAAAGACGATTGTACCGCTCACAGTGCTCTCTTAGCGCCGCTTCTGCCGAAAGAAGCCCGGGAGCGGCTCTTAGCTCCGGAGAGCATCGTACCTTCGTCTTTAGCGTCTTTTGTGGTCTACATCCTAGCAGAAAGCTTTTCCACTCTGTCTGGCAAGGAAAACCTGCGGGAGCACAGAAAACATCTCCCATCATGTTCTAGACGTTGCACGGAGGTCTGCAAAGTGTTTGGCATGAAGGAAAGTAAAGTTGTCCAAAACAGCTTCCAATCGAATATTCATGTGATTGGAAACGTCAGGAAAGTGAAAAGGTACTGTTTTCTATCAGTTGGCAAGCTGCGCACACAATCCCAGTGTTGTACAGCTTCCTTCTTCACCTTTCCGATGCTGCCGCTCTCTCCGGCTCCCGGAGCCGAAGAAGCGGCTTCTTCGCGCAAAGACGATTGTACCGCTCACAGTGCTCTCTTAGCGCCGCTTCTGCCGAAAGAAGCCCGGCAGCGGCTCTTAGCTCCGGAGAGCATCGTACCTTCGTCTTTAGCGTCTTTTGTGGTCTACATCCTAGCAGAAAGCTTTTCCACTCTGTCTGGCAAGGAAAACTTGCGGGAGCACAGAAAACATCTCCCATCGAGTTCTGGACGTTGCACGGAGGTCTGCCAAGTGTTTGGCATGACGGAAAGAAAAGTTGTCCAAAACAGCTTCCAATCGAATATTCATGTGATTGGAAACGTCAGGAAAGTGGTAAGGTACTGTTTTCTATCAGTTGGCAAGCTGCGCACACAATCCCAGTGTTGTACAGCTTCCTTCTTCACCTTTCCGATGCTGCCGCTCTCTCCAGCTCCCGGAGCCGAAGAAGCGGCTTCTTCGCGCAAAGACGATTGTACCGCTCACAGTGCTCTCTTAGCGCCGCTTCTGCCGAAAGAAGCCCGGGAGCGGCGCTTAGCTCCGGAGAGCATCGTACCTTCGTCTTTAGCGTCTTTTGTGGTCTACATCCTAGCAGAAAGCTTTTCCACTCTGTCTGGCAAGGAAAACCTGCGGGAGCACAGAAAACATCTCCCATCGTGTTCTGGACGTTGCACGGAGGTCTGCCAAGTGTTTGGCATGAAGGAAAGAAAAGATGTCCAAAACAGCTTCCAATGGCATATTCATGTGATTGGAAACGTCAGGAAAGTGTAAGGTACTGTTTTCTATCAGTTGGCAAGCTGCGCACACAATCCCAGTGTTGTACAGCTTCCTTCTTCACCTTTCCGATGCTGCCGCTCTCTCCGGCTCCCGGAGCCAAAGAAGCGGCTTCTTCGCGCAAAGACGATTGTACCGCTCACAGTGCTCTCTTAGCGCCGCTTCTGCCGAAAGAAGCCCGGGAGCGGCTCTTAGCTCCGGAGAGCATCGTACCTTCGTCTTTAGCGTCTTTTGTGGTCTACATCCTAGCAGAAAGCTTTTCCACTCTGTCTGGCAAGGAAAACCTGCGGGAGCACAGAAAACATCTCCCATCGTGTTCTGGACGTTGCACGGAGGTCTGCCAAGTGCTTGGCATGAAGGAAAGAAAAGTTGTCCAAAACAGCTTCCAATCGAATATTCATGTGATTGGAAACGTCAGGAAAGTGTAAGGTACTGTTTTCTATCAGTTGGCAAGCTGCGCACACAATCCCAGTGTTGTACAGCTTCCTTCTTCACGTTTGCGATGCTGCCGCTCTCTCCGGCTCCCGGAGCCGAAGAAGCGGCTTCTTCGCGCAAAGACGATTGTACCGCTCACAGTGCTCTCTTAGCGCCGCTTCTGCCGAAAGAAGCCCGGGAGCGGCGCTTAGCTCCGGAGAGCATCGTAACTTCGTCTTTAGCGTCTTTTGTGGTCTACATCCTAGCAGAAAGCTTTTCCACTCTGTCTGGCAAGGAAAACCTGCGGGAGCACAGAGAACATCTCCCATCCTGTCTGGCAAGGAAAACCTGCGGGAGCACAGAGAACATCTCCCATCGTGTTCTAAACGTTGCACGGAGGTCTGCCAAGTGTTTGGCATGAAGGAAAGAAAAGTTGTCCAAAACAGCTTCCAATCGAATATTCATGTGATTGGAAACGTCAGGAAAGTGTAAGGTACTGTTTTCTATCAGCTGGCAAACTGCGCACACAATCCCAGTGTTGTACAGCTTCCTTCTTCACCTTTCCGATGCTGCCGCTCTCTCCGGCTCCCGGAGCCGAAGAAGCGGCTTCTTCGCGCAAAGACGATTGTACCGCTCACAGTGCTCTCTTAGCGCCGCTTCTGCCGAAAGAAGCCCGGGAGCGGCGCTTAGCTCCGGAGAGCATCGTACCTTCGTCTTTAGCGTCTTTTGTGGTCTACATCCTAGCAGAAAGCTTTTCCACTCTGTCTGGCAAGGAAAACCTGCGGGAGCACAGAAAACATCTCCCATCGTGTTCTAGACGTTGCACGGAGGTCTGCCAAGTGTTTGGCATGAAGGAAAGAAAAGTTGTCCAAAACAGCTTCCAATGGCATATTCATGTGATTGGAAACGTCAGGAAAGTGGTAAGGTACTGTTTTCTATCAGTTGGCAAGCTGCGCACACAATCCCAGTGTTGTACAGCTTCCTTCTCCACCTTTCCGATGCTGCCGCTCTCTCCGGCTCCCGGAGCCGAAGAAGCGGCTTCTTCGCGCAAAGACGATTGTACAGCTCACAGTGCTCTCTTTGCGCCGCTTCTGCCGAAAGAAGCCCGGGAGCGGCTCTTACCTCCGGACAGCATCGTACCTTCGTCTTTAGCGTCTTTTGTGGTCTACATCCTAGCAGAAAGCTTTTCCACTCTGTCTGGCAAGGAAAACCTGCGGGAGCACAGAAAACATCTCCCCTCCTGTTCTAGACGTTGCACGGAGGTCTGCCAAGTGTTTGGCATGAAGGAAAGAAAAGTTGTCCAAAACAGCTTCCAATCGAATATTCATGTGATTGGAAACGTCAGGAAAGTGTAAGGTACTGTTTTCTATCAGTTGGCAAGCTGCGCACACAATCCCAGTGTTGTACAGCTTCCTTCTTCACCTTTGCGATGCTGCCGCTCTCTCCGGCTCCCGGAGCCGAAGAAGCGGCTTCTTCGCGCAAAGACGATTGTACCGCTCACAGTGCTCTCTTAGCGCCGCTTCTGCCGAAAGAAGCCCGGGAGCGGCGCTTAGCTCCGGAGAGCATCGTACCTTCGTCTTTAGCGTCTTTTGTGGTCTACATCCTAGCAGAAAGCTTTTCCACTCTGTCTGGCAAGGAAAACCTGCGGGAGCACAGCAAACATCTCCCATCGTGTTCTAAACGTTGCACGGAGGTCTGCCAAGTGTTTGGCATGAAGGAAAGAAAAGTTGTCCAAAACAGCTTCCAATCGAATATTCATGTGATTGGAAACGTCAGGAAAGTGTAAGGTACTGTTTTCTATCAGTTGGCAAGCTGCGCACACAATCCCAGTGTTGTACAGCTTCCTTCTTCACCTTTCCGATGCTGCCGCTCTCTCCGGCTCCCGGAGCCGAAGAAGAGGCTTCTTTGCGCAAAGACGATTGTACCGCTCACAGTGCTCTCTTAGCGCCGCTTCTGCCGAAAGAAGCGCGGGAGCGGCGCTTGGCTCCGGAGAGCATCGTACCTTCGTCTTTAGCGTCTTTTGTGGTCTACATCCTAGCAGAAAGCTTTTCCACTCTGTCTGGCAAGGAAAACCTGCGGGAGCACAGAAAACATCTCCCATCGTGTTCTGGACGTTACACGGAGGTCTGCCAAGTGCTTGGCATGAAGGAAAGAAAAGTTGTCCAAAACAGCTTCCAATCGAATATTCATGTGATTGGAAACGTCAGGAAAGTGTAAGGTACTGTTTTCTATCAGTTGGCAAGCTGCGCACACAATCCCAGTGTTGTACAGCTTCCTTCTTCACCTTTCCGATGCTGCCGCTCTCTCCGGCTCCCGGAGCCGAAGAAGCGGCTTCTTCGCGCAAAGACGATTGTACCGCTCACAGTGCTCTCTTAGCGCCGCTTCTGCCGAAAGAAGCCCGGGAGCGGCGCTTAGCTCCGGAGAGCATCGTAACTTCGTCTTTAGCGTCTTTTGTGGTCTACATCCTAGCAGAAAGCTTTTCCACTCTGTCTGGCAAGGAAAACCTGCGGGAGCACAGAGAACATCTCCCATCGTGTTCTAAACGTTGCACGGAGGTCTGCCAAGTGTTTGGCATGAAGGAAAGAAAAGTTGTCCAAAACAGCTTCCAATCGAATATTCATGTGATTGGAAACGTCAGGAAAGTGGTAAGGTACTGTTTTCTATCAGTTGGCAAGCTGCGCACACAATCCCAGTGTTGTACAGCTTCCTTCTTCACCTTTCCGATGCTGCCGCTCTCTCCGGCTCCGGAGCCGAAGAAGCGGCTTCTTCGCGCAAAGACGATTGTACCGCTCACAGTGCTCTCTTAGCGCCGCTTCTGCCGAAAGAAGCCCGGGAGCGGCGCTTAGCTCCGGAGAGCATCGTACCTTCGTCTTTAGCGTCTTTTGTGGTCTACATCCTAGCAGAAAGCTTTTCCACTCTGTCTGGCAAGGAAAACCTGCGGGAGCACAGAAAACATCTCCCATCGTGTTCTGGACGTTGCACGGAGGTCTGCCAAGTGTTTGGCATGAAGGAAAGAAAAGTTGTCCAAAACAGCTTCCAATCGAAGATTCATGTGATTGGAAACGTCAGGAAAGTGTAAGGTACTGTTTTCTATCAGTTGGCAAGCTGCGCACACAATCCCAGTGTTGTACAGCTTCCTTCTTCACCTTTCCGATGCTGCCGCTCTCTCCGGCTCCCGGAGCCAAAGAAGCGGCTTCTTCGCGCAAAGACGATTGTACCGCTCACAGTGCTCTCTTAGCGCCGCTTCTGCCGAAAGAAGCCCGGGAGCGGCTCTTAGCTCCGGAGAGCATCGTACCTTCGTCTTTAGCGTCTTTTGTGGTCTACATCCTAGCAGAAAGCTTTTCCACTCTGTCTGGCAAGGAAAACCTGCGGGAGCACAGCAAACATCTCCCATCGTGTTCTGGACGTTGCACGGAGGTCTGCCAAGTGTTTGGCATGAAGGAAAGAAAAGTTGTCCAAAACAGCTTCCAATCGAATATTCATGTGATTGGAAACGTCAGGAAAGTGGTAAGGTACTGTTTTCTATCAGTTGGCAAGCTGCGCACACAATCCCAGTGTTGTACAGCTTCCTTCTTCACCTTTCCGATGCTGCCGCTCTCTCCGGCTCCCGGAGCCGAAGAAGCGGCTTCTTCTTTGTGCAAAGACGATTGTACCGCTCACAGTGCTCTCTTAGCGCCGCTTCTGCCGAAAGAAGCCCGGGAGCGGCGCTTAGCTCCGGAGAGCATCGTACCTTCGTCTTTAGCGTCTTTTGTGGTCTACATCCTAGCAGAAAGCTTTTCCACTCTGTCTGGCAAGGAAAACCTGCGGGAGCACAGAAAACATCTCCCATCGTGTTCTGGACGTTGCACGGAGGTCTGCCAAGTGTTTGGCATGAAGGAAAGAAAAGTTGTCCAAAACAGCTTCCAATCGAATATTCATGTGATTGGAAACGTCAGGAAAGTGTAAGGTACTGTTTTCTATCAGTTGGCAAGCTGCGCACACAATCCCAGTGTTGTACAGCTTCCTTCTTCACCTTTCCGATGCTGCCGCTCTCTCCGGCTCCCGGAGCCGAAGAAGCGGCTTCTTCGCGCAAAGACGATTGTACCGCTCACAGTGCTCTCTTAGCGCCGCTTCTGCCGAAAGAAGCCCGGGAGCGGCGCTTAGCTCCGGAGAGCATCGTAACTTCGTCTTTAGCGTCTTTTGTGGTCTACATCCTAGCAGAAAGCTTTTCCACTCTGTCTGGCAAGGAAAACCTGCGGGAGCACAGAGAACATCTCCCATCGTGTTCTAAACGTTGCACGGAGGTCTGCCAAGTGTTTGGCATGAAGGAAAGAAAAGTTGTCCAAAACAGCTTCCAATCGAATATTCATGTGATTGGAAACGTCAGGAAAGTGTAAGGTACTGTTTTCTATCAGTTGGCAAGCTGCGCACACAATCCCAGTGTTGTACAGCTTCCTTCTTCACCTTTCCGATGCTGCCGCTCTCTCCGGCTCCGGAGCCGAAGAAGCGGCTTCTTCGCGCAAAGACGATTGTACCGCTCACAGTGCTCTCTTAGCGCCGCTTCTGCCGAAAGAAGCCCGGGAGCGGCGCTTAGCTCCGGAGAGCATCGTACCTTCGTCTTTAGCGTCTTTTGTGGTCTACATCCTAGCAGAAAGCTTTTCCACTCTGTCTGGCAAGGAAAACCTGCGGGAGCACAGAAAACATCTCCCATCGTGTTCTGGACGTTGCACGGAGGTCTGCCAAGTGTTTGGCATGAAGGAAAGAAAAGTTGTCCAAAACAGCTTCCAATCGAAGATTCATGTGATTGGAAACGTCAGGAAAGTGTAAGCTACTGTTTTCTATCAGTTGGCAAGCTGCGCACACAATCCCAGTGTTGTACAGCTTCCTTCTTCACCTTTCCGATGCTGCCGCTCTCTCCGGCTCCCGGAGCCAAAGAAGCGGCTTCTTCGCGCAAAGACGATTGTACCGCTCACAGTGCTCTCTTAGCGCCGCTTCTGCCGAAAGAAGCCCGGGAGCGGCTCTTAGCTCCGGAGAGCATCGTACCTTCGTCTTTAGCGTCTTTTGTGGTCTACATCCTAGCAGAAAGCTTTTCCACTCTGTCTGGCAAGGAAAACCTGCGGGAGCACAGCAAACATCTCCCATCGTGTTCTGGACGTTGCACGGAGGTCTGCCAAGTGTTTGGCATGAAGGAAAGAAAAGTTGTCCAAAACAGCTTCCAATCGAATATTCATGTGATTGGAAACGTCAGGAAAGTGGTAAGGTACTGTTTTCTATCAGTTGGCAAGCTGCGCACACAATCCCAGTGTTGTACAGCTTCCTTCTTCACCTTTCCGATGCTGCCGCTCTCTCCGGCTCCCGGAGCCGAAGAAGCGGCTTCTTCTTTGTGCAAAGACGATTGTACCGCTCACAGTGCTCTCTTAGCGCCGCTTCTGCCGAAAGAAGCCCGGGAGCGGCGCTTAGCTCCGGAGAGCATCGTACCTTCGTCTTTAGCGTCTTTTGTGGTCTACATCCTAGCAGAAAGCTTTTCCACTCTGTCTGGCAAGGAAAACCTGCGGGAGCACAGAAAACATCTCCCATCGTGTTCTGGACGTTGCACGGAGGTCTGCCAAGTGTTTGGCATGAAGGAAAGAAAAGTTGTCCAAAACAGCTTCCAATCGAATATTCATGTGATTGGAAACGTCAGGAAAGTGTAAGGTACTGTTTTCTATCAGTTGGCAAGCTGCGCACACAATCCCAGTGTTGTACAGCTTCCTTCTTCACCTTTGCGATGCTGCCGCTCTCTCCGGCTCCCGGAGCCGAAGAAGCGGCTTCTTCGCGCAAAGACGATTGTACCGCTCACAGTGCTCTCTTAGCGCCGCTTCTGCCGAAAGAAGCCCGGGAGCGGCTCTTAGCTCCGGACAGCATCGTACCTTCGTCTTTAGCGTCTTTTGTGGTCTACATCCTAGCAGAAAGCTTTTCCACTCTGTCTGGCAAGGAAAACCTGCGGGAGCACAGAAAACATCTCCCATCGTTTTCTGGACGTTGCACGGAGGTCTGCCAAGTGTTTGGCATGAAGGAAAGAAAAGTTGTCCAAAACTGCTTCCAGTCGAATATTCATGTGATTAGAAACGTCAGGAAAGTGGTAAGGTACTGTTTTCTATCAGTTGGCAAGCTGCGCACACAATCCCAGTGTTGTACAGCTTCCTTCTTCACCTTTCCGATGCTGCCTCTCTCTCCGGCTCCCGGAGCCGAAGAAGCGGCTTCTTCGCGCAAAGACGATTGTACCGCTCACAGTGCTCTCTTAGCGCCGCTTCTGCCGAAAGAAGCCCGGGAGCGGCGCTTAGCTCCGGAGAGCATCGTACCTTCGTCTTTAGCGTCTTTTGTGGTCTACATCCTAGCAGAAAGCTTTTCCACTCTGTCTGGCAAGGAAAACCTGCGGGAGCACAGAAAACATCTCCCATCGTGTTCTGGACGTTGCACGGAGGTCTGCCAAGTGTTTGGCATGAAGGAAAGAAAAGTTGTCCAAAACAGCTTCCAATCAAATATTCATGTGATTGGAAACGTCAGGAAAGTGGTAAGGTACTGTTTTCTATCAGTTGGCAAGCTGCGCACACAATCCCAGTGTTGTACAGCTTCCTTCTTCACCTTTGCGATGCTGCCGCTCTCTCCGGCTCCCGGAGCCGAAGAAGCGGCTTCTTCGCGCAAAGACGATTGTACCGCTCACAGTGCTCTCTTAGCGCCGCTTCTGCCGAAAGAAGCCCGGGAGCGGCTCTTAGCTCCGGAGAGCATCGTACCTTCGTCTTTAGCGTCTTTTGTGGTCTACATCCTAGCAGAAAGCTTTTCCACTCTGTCTGGCAAGGAAAACTTGCGGGAGCACAGAAAACATCTCCCATCGAGTTCTGGACGTTGCACGGAGGTCTGCCAAGTGTTTGGCATGAAGGAAAGAAATGTTGTCCAAAACAGCTTCCAATCAAATATTCATGTGATTGGAAACGTCAGGAAAGTGGTAAGGTACTGTTTTCTATCAGTTGGCAAGCTGCGCACACAATGCCAGTGTTGTACAGCTTCCTTCTTCACCTTTGCGATGCTGCCGCTCTCTCCAGCTCCCGGAGCCGAAGAAGCGGCTTCTTCGCGCAAAGACGATTGTACCGCTCACAGTGCTCTCTTAGCGCCGCTTCTGCCGAAAGAAGCCCGGGAGCGGCGCTTAGCTCCGGAGAGCATCGTACCTTCGTCTTTAGCGTCTTTTGTGGTCTACATCCTAGCAGAAAGCTTTTCCACTCTGTCTGGCAAGGAAAACCTGCGGGAGCACAGAAAACATCTCCCATCGTGTTCTGGACGTTGCACGGAGGTCTGCCAAGTGTTTGGCATGAAGGAAAGAAAAGATGTCCAAAACAGCTTCCAATGGAATATTCATGTGATTGGAAACGTCAGGAAAGTGTAAGGTACTGTTTTCTATCAGTTGGCAAGCTGCGCACACAATCCCAGTGTTGTACAGCTTCCTTCTTCACCTTTCCGATGCTGCCGCTCTCTCCGGCTCCCGGAGCCGAAGAAGCGGCTTCTTCGCGCAAAGACGATTGTACCGCTCACAGTGCTCTCTTAGCGCGGCTTCTGCCGAAAGAAGCCCGGGAGCGGCTCTTAGCTCCGGAGAGCATCGTACCTTCGTCTTTAGCGTCTTTTGTGGTCTACATCCTAGCAGAAAGCTTTTCCACTCTGTCTGGCAAGGAAAACTTGCGGGAGCACAGAAAACATCTCCCATCGTGTTCTGGACGTTGCACGGAGGTCTGCCAAGTGCTTGGCATGAAGGAAAGAAAAGTTGTCCAAAACAGCTTCCAATCGAATATTCATGTGATTGGAAACGTCAGGAAAGTGTAAGGTACTGTTTTCTATCAGTTGGCAAGCTGCGCACACAATCCCAGTGTTGTACAGCTTCCTTCTTCACCTTTCCGATGCTGCCGCTCTCTCCGGCTCCCGGAGCCGAAGAAGCGGCTTCTTCGCGCAAAGACGATTGTACCGCTCACAGTGCTCTCTTAGCGCCGCTTCTGCCGAAAGAAGCCCGGGAGCGGCGCTTAGCTCCGGAGAGCATCGTACCTTCGTCTTTAGCGTCTTTTGTGGTCTACATCCTAGCAGAAAGCTTTTCCACTCTGTCTGGCAAGGAAAACCTGCGGGAGCACAGAAAACATCTCCCATCGTGTTCTGGACGTTGCACGGAGGTCTGCCAAGTGTTTGGCATGAAGGAAAGAAAAGTTGTCCAAAACAGCTTCCAATCGAAGATTCATGTGATTGGAAACGTCAGGAAAGTGTAAGGTACTGTTTTCTATCAGTTGGCAAGCTGCGCACACAATCCCAGTGTTGTACAGCTTCCTTCTTCACCTTTCCGATGCTGCCGCTCTCTCCGGCTCCCGGAGCCGAAGAAGCGGCTTCTTCGCGCAAAGACGATTGTACCGCTCACAGTGCTCTCTTAGCGCAGCTTCTGCCGAAAGAAGCCCGGGAGCGGCTCTTAGCTCCGGAGAGCATCGTACCTTCGTCTTTAGCGTCTTTTGTGGTCTACATCCTAGCAGAAAGCTTTTCCACTCTGTCTGGCAAGGAAAACCTGCGGGAGCACAGAAAACATCTCCCATCGTGTTCTGGACGTTGCACGGAGGTCTGCCAAGTGTTTGGCATGAAGGAAAGAAAAGTTGTCCAAAACAGCTTCCAATCGAATATTCATGTGATTGGAAACGTCAGGAAAGTGGTAAGGTACTGTTTTCTATCAGTTGGCAAGCTGCGCACACAATCCCAGTGTTGTACAGCTTCCTTCTTCACCTTTGCGATGCTGCCGCTCTCTCCGGCTCCCGGAGCCGAAGAAGCGGCTTCTTCTTTGTGCAAAGACGATTGTACCGCTCACAGTGCTCTCTTAGCGCCGCTTCTGCCGAAAGAAGCCCGGGAGCGGCGCTTAGCTCCGGAGAGCATCGTACCTTCGTCTTTAGCGTCTTTTGTGGTCTACATCCTAGCAGAAAGCTTTTCCACTCTGTCTGGCAAGGAAAACCTGCGGGAGCACAGAAAACATCTCCCATCGTGTTCTGGACGTTGCACGGAGGTCTGCCAAGTGTTTGGCATGAAGGAAAGAAAAGTTGTCCAAAACAGCTTCCAATCGAATATTCATGTGATTGGAAACGTCAGGAAAGTGTAAGGTACTGTTTTCTATCAGTTGGCAAGCTGCGCACACAATCCCAGTGTTGTACAGCTTCCTTCTTCACCTTTGCGATGCTGCCGCTCTCTCCGGCTCCCGGAGCCGAAGAAGCGGCTTCTTCGCGCAAAGACGATTGTACCGCTCACAGTGCTCTCTTAGCGCCGCTTCTGCCGAAAGAAGCCCGGGAGCGGCTCTTAGCTCCGGAGAGCATCGTACCTTCGTCTTTAGCGTCTTTTGTGGTCTACATCCTAGCAGAAAGCTTTTCCACTCTGTCTGGCAAGGAAAACCTGCGGGAGCACAGAAAACATCTCCCATCGTGTTCTAGACGTTGCACGGAGGTCTGCAAAGTGTTTGGCATGAAGGAAAGTAAAGTTGTCCAAAACAGCTTCTAATCGAATATTCATGTTATTGGAAACGTCAGGAAAGTGGTAAGGTACTGTTTTCTATCAGTTGGCAAGCTGCGCACACAATCCCAGTGTTGTACAGCTTCCTTCTTCACCTTTCCGATGCTGCCGCTCTCTCCGGCTCCCGGAGCCGAAGAAGCGGCTTCTTCGCGCAAAGACGATTGTACCGCTCACAGTGCTCTCTTAGCGCCGCTTCTGCCGAAAGAAGCCCGCAGCGGCTCTTAGCTCCGGAGAGCATCGTACCTTCGTCTTTAGCGTCTTTTGTGGTCTACATCCTAGCAGAAAGCTTTTCCACTCTGTCTGGCAAGGAAAACTTGCGGGAGCACAGAAAACATCTCCCATCGAGTTCTGGACGTTGCACGGAGGTCTGCCAAGTGTTTGGCATGACGGAAAGAAAAGTTGTCCAAAACAGCTTCCAATCGAATATTCATGTGATTGGAAACGTCAGGAAAGTGTAAGGTACTGTTTTCTATCAGTTGGCAAGCTGCGCACACAATCCCAGTGTTGTACAGCTTCCTTCTTCACCTTTCCGATGCTGCCGCTCTCTCCGGCTCCCGGAGCCGAAGAAGCGGCTTCTTCGCGCAAAGACGATTGTACCGCTCACAGTGCTCTCTTAGCGCCGCTTCTGCCGAAAGAAGCCCGGCAGCGGCGCTTAGCTCCGGAGAGCATCGTACCTTCGTCTTTAGCGTCTTTTGTGGTCTACATCCTAGCAGAAAGCTTTTCCACTCTGTCTGGCAAGGAAAACCTGCGGGAGCACAGAAAACATCTCCCATCGTGTTCTGGACGTTGCACGGAGGTCTGCCAAGTGCTTGGCATGAAGGAAAGAAAAGTTGTCCAAAACAGCTTCCAATGGCATATTCATGTGATTGGAAATGTCAGGAAAGTGGTAAGGTACTGTTTTCTATCAGTTGGCAAGCTGCGCACACAATCCCAGTGTTGTACAGCTTCCTTCTTCACCTTTCCGATGCTGCCGCTCTCTCCGGCTCCCGGAGCCGAAGAAGCGGCTTCTTCGCGCAAAGACGATTGTACCGCTCACAGTGCTCTCTTAGCGCCGCTTCTGCCGAAAGAAGCCCGGGAGCGGCTCTTAGCTCCGGAGAGCATCGTACCTTCGTCTTTAGCGTCTTTTGTGGTCTACATCCTAGCAGAAAGCTTTTCCACTCTGTCTGGCAAGGAAAACCTGCGGGAGCACAGAAAACATCTCCCATCGTGTTCTGGACGTTGCACGGAGGTCTGCCAAGTGCTTGGCATGAAGGAAAGAAAAGTTGTCCAAAACAGCTTCCAATCGAATATTCATGTGATTGGAAACGTCAGGAAAGTGTAAGGTACTGTTTTCTATCAGTTGGCAAGCTGCGCACACAATCCCAGTGTTGTACAGCTTCCTTCTTCACCTTTCCGATGCTGCCGCTCTCTCCGGCTCCCGGAGCCGAAGAAGCGGCTTCTTCGCGCAAAGACGATTGTACCGCTCACAGTGCTCTCTTAGCGCCGCTTCTGCCGAAAGAAGCCCGGCAGCGGCTCTTAGCTCCGGAGAGCATCGTACCTTCGTCTTTAGCGTCTTTTGTGGTCTACATCCTAGCAGAAAGCTTTTCCACTCTGTCTGGCAAGGAAAACCTGCGGGAGCACAGAAAACATCTCCCATCGTGTTCTGGACGTTGCACGGAGGTCTGCCAAGTGTTTGGCATGAAGGAAAGAAAAGTTGTCCAAAACAGCTTCCAATCGAAGATTCATGTGATTGGAAACGTCAGGAAAGTGTAAGGTACTGTTTTCTATCAGTTGGCAAGCTGCGCACACAATCCCAGTGTTGTACAGCTTCCTTCTTCACCTTTCCGATGCTGCCGCTCTCTCCGGCTCCCGGAGCCGAAGAAGCGGCTTCTTCGCGCAAAGACGATTGTACCGCTCACAGTGCTCTCTTAGCGCCGCTTCTGCCGAAAGAAGCCCGGGAGCGGCTCTTAGCTCCGGAGAGCATCGTACCTTCGTCTTTAGCGTCTTTTGTGGTCTACATCCTAGCAGAAAGCTTTTCCACTCTGTCTGGCAAGGAAAACCTGCGGGAGCACAGCAAACATCTCCCATCGTGTTCTGGACATTGCACGGAGGTCTGCCAAGTGTTTGGCATGAAGGAAAGAAAAGTTGTCCAAAACAGCTTCCAATCGAATATTCATGTGATTGGAAACGTCAGGAAAGTGTAAGGTACTGTTTTCTATCAGTTGGCAAGCTGCGCACACAATCCCAGTGTTGTACAGCTTCCTTCTTCACCTTTGCGATGCTGCCGCTCTCTCCGGCTCCCGGAGCCGAAGAAGCGGCTTCTTCGCGCAAAGACGATTGTACCGCTCACAGTGCTCTCTTAGCGCCGCTTCTGCCGAAAGAAGCCCGGGAGCGGCTCTTAGCTCCGGAGAGCATCGTACCTTCGTCTTTAGCGTCTTTTGTGGTCTACATCCTAGCAGAAAGCTTTTCCACTCTGTCTGGCAAGGAAAACCTGCGGGAGCACAGAAAACATCTCCCATCATGTTCTAGACGTTGCACGGAGGTCTGCAAAGTGTTTGGCATGAAGGAAAGTAAAGTTGTCCAAAACAGCTTCCAATCGAATATTCATGTGATTGGAAACGTCAGGAAAGTGGTAAGGTACTGTTTTCTATCAGTTGGCAAGCTGCGCACACAATCCCAGTGTTGTACAGCTTCCTTCTTCACCTTTCCGATGCTGCCGCTCTCTCCGGCTCCCGGAGCCGAAGAAGCGGCTTCTTCGCGCAAAGACGATTGTACCGCTCACAGTGCTCTCTTAGCGCCGCTTCTGCCGAAAGAAGCCCGGCAGCGGCTCTTAGCTCCGGAGAGCATCGTACCTTCGTCTTTAGCGTCTTTTGTGGTCTACATCCTAGCAGAAAGCTTTTCCACTCTGTCTGGCAAGGAAAACTTGCGGGAGCACAGAAAACATCTCCCATCGAGTTCTGGACGTTGCACGGAGGTCTGCCAAGTGTTTGGCATGACGGAAAGAAAAGTTGTCCAAAACAGCTTCCAATCGAATATTCATGTGATTGGAAACGTCAGGAAAGTGGTAAGGTACTGTTTTCTATCAGTTGGCAAGCTGCGCACACAATCCCAGTGTTGTACAGCTTCCTTCTTCACCTTTGCGATGCTGCCGCTCTCTCCGGCTCCCGGAGCCGAAGAAGCGGCTTCTTCGCGCAAAGACGATTGTACCGCTCACAGTGCTCTCTTAGCGCCGCTTCTGCCGAAAGAAGCCCGGGAGCGGCGCTTAGCTCCGGAGAGCATCGTACCTTCGTCTTTAGCGTCTTTTGTGGTCTACATCCTAGCAGAAAGCTTTTCCACTCTGTCTGGCAAGGAAAACCTGCGGGAGCACAGAAAACATCTCCCATCGTGTTCTGGACGTTGCACGGAGGTCTGCCAAGTGTTTGGCATGAAGGAAAGAAAAGATGTCCAAAACAGCTTCCAATGGCATATTCATGTGATTGGAAACGTCAGGAAAGTGTAAGGTACTGTTTTCTATCAGTTGGCAAGCTGCGCACACAATCCCAGTGTTGTACAGCTTCCTTCTTCACCTTTCCGATGCTGCCGCTCTCTCCGGCTCCCGGAGCCAAAGAAGCGGCTTCTTCGCGCAAAGACGATTGTACCGCTCACAGTGCTCTCTTAGCGCCGCTTCTGCCGAAAGAAGCCCGGCAGCGGCTCTTAGCTCCGGAGAGCATCGTACCTTCGTCTTTAGCGTCTTTTGTGGTCTACATCCTAGCAGAAAGCTTTTCCAATCTGTCTGGCAAGGAAAACCTGCGGGAGCACAGAAAACATCTCCCATCGTGTTCTGGACGTTGCACGGAGGTCTGCCAAGTGCTTGGCATGAAGGAAAGAAAAGTTGTCCAAAACAGCTTCCAATCGAATATTCATGTGATTGGAAACGTCAGGAAAGTGTAAGGTACTGTTTTCTATCAGTTGGCAAGCTGCGCACACAATCCCAGTGTTGTACAGCTTCCTTCTTCACCTTTCCGATGCTGCCGCTCTCTCCGGCTCCCGGAGCCGAAGAAGCGGCTTCTTCGCGCAAAGACGATTGTACCACTCACAGTGCTCTCTTAGCGCCGCTTCTGCCGAAAGAAGCCCGGGAGCGGCTCTTAGCTCCGGAGAGCATCGTAACTTCGTCTTTAGCGTCTTTTGTGGTCTACATCCTAGCAGAAAGCTTTTCCACTCTGTCTGGCAAGGAAAACCTGCGGGAGCACAGAAAACATCTCCCATCGTGTTCTAAACGTTGCACGGAGGTCTGCCAAGTGTTTGGCATGAAGGAAAGAAAAGTTGTCCAAAACAGCTTCCAATCGAATATTCATGTGATTGGAAACGTCAGGAAAGTGTAAGGTACTGTTTTCTATCAGTTGGCAAGCTGCGCACACAATCCCAGTGTTGTACAGCTTCCTTCTTCACCTTTGCGATGCTGCCGCTCTCTCCGGCTCCTGGAGCCGAAGAAGCGGCTTCTTCGCGCAAAGACGATTGTACCGCTCACAGTGCTCTCTTAGCGCCGCTTCTGCCGAAAGAAGCCCGGGAGCGGCGCTTAGCTCCGGAGAGCATCGTACCTTCGTCTTTAGCGTCTTTTGTGGTCTACATCCTAGCAGAAAGCTTTTCCACTCTGTCTGGCAAGGAAAACCTGCGGGAGCACAGAAAACATCTCCCATCGTGTTCTGGACGTTGCACGGAGGTCTGCCAAGTGCTTGGCATGAAGGAAAGAAAAGTTGTCCAAAACAGCTTCCAATGGCATATTCATGTGATTGGAAACGTCAGGAAAGTGGTAAGGTACTGTTTTCTATCAGTTGGCAAGCTGCGCACACAATCCCAGTGTTGTACAGCTTCCTTCTTCACCTTTCCGATGCTGCCGCTCTCTCCGGCTCCCGGAGCCGAAGAAGCGGCTTCTTCGCGCAAAGACGATTGTACCGCTCACAGTGCTCTCTTAGCGCCGCTTCTGCCGAAAGAAGCCCGGGAGCGGCTCTTAGCTCCGGACAGCATCGTACCTTCGTCTTTAGCGTCTTTTGTGGTCTACATCCTAGCAGAAAGCTTTTCCACTCTGTCTGGCAAGGAAAACCTGCGGGAGCACAGAAAACATCTCCCCTCCTGTTCTAGACGTTGCACGGAGGTCTGCCAAGTGTTTGGCATGAAGGAAAGAAAAGTTGTCCAAAACAGCTTCCAATCGAATATTCATGTGATTGGAAACGTCAGGAAAGTGTAAGGTACTGTTTTCTATCAGTTGGCAAGCTGCGCACACAATCCCAGTGTTGTACAGCTTCCTTCTTCACCTTTCCGATGCTGCCGCTCTCTCCGGCTCCCGGAGCCGAAGAAGAGACTTCTTTGCGCAAAGACGATTGTACCGCTCACAGTGCTCTCTTAGCGCAGCTTCTGCCGAAAGAAGCCCGGGAGCGGCGCTTGGCTCCGGAGAGCATCGTACCTTCGTCTTTAGCGTCTTTTGTGGTCTACATCCTAGCAGAAAGCTTTTCCACTCTGTCTGGCAAGGAAAACCTGCGGGAGCACAGAAAACATCTCCCATCGTGTTCTGGACGTTGCACGGAGGTCTGCCAAGTGCTTGGCATGAAGGAAAGAAAAGTTGTCCAAAACAGCTTCCAATCGAATATTCATGTGATTGGAAACGTCAGGAAAGTGTAAGGTACTGTTTTCTATCAGTTGGCAAGCTGCGCACACAATCCCAGTGTTGTACAGCTTCCTTCTTCACCTTTGCGATGCTGCCGCTCTCTCCGGCTCCCGGAGCCGAAGAAGCGGCTTCTTCGCGCAAAGACGATTGTACCGCTCACAGTGCTCTCTTAGCGCCGCTTCTGCCGAAAGAAGCCCGGGAGCGGCGCTTAGCTCCGGAGAGCATCGTAACTTCGTCTTTAGCGTCTTTTGTGGTCTACATCCTAGCAGAAAGCTTTTCCACTCTGTCTGGCAAGGAAAACCTGCGGGAGCACAGAGAACATCTCCCATCGTGTTCTAAACGTTGCACGGAGGTCTGCCAAGTGTTTGGCATGAAGGAAAGAAAAGTTGTCCAAAACAGCTTCCAATCGAATATTCATGTGATTGGAAACGTCAGGAAAGTGGTAAGGTACTGTTTTCTATAAGTTGGCAAGCTGCGCACACAATCCCAGTGTTGTACAGCTTCCTTCTTCACCTTTCCGATGCTGCCGCTCTCTCCGGCTCCCAGAGCCGAAGAAGCGGCTTCTTCGCGCAAAGACGATTGTACCGCTCACAGTGCTCTCTTAGCGCCGCTTCTGCCGAAAGAAGCCCGGGAGCGGCGCTTAGCTCCGGAGAGCATCGTACCTTCGTCTTTAGCGTCTTTTGTGGTCTACATCCTAGCAGAAAGCTTTTCCACTCTGTCTGGCAAGGAAAACCTGCGGGAGCACAGAAAACATCTCCCATCGTGTTCTGGACGTTGCACGGAGGTCTGCCAAGTGTTTGGCATGAAGGAAAGAAAAGTTGTCCAAAACAGCTTCCAATCGAATATTCATGTGATTGGAAACGTCAGGAAAGTGTAAGGTACTGTTTTCTATCAGTTGGCAAGCTGCGCACACAATCCCAGTGTTGTACAGCTTCCTTCTTCACCTTTGCGATGCTGCCGCTCTCTCCGGCTCCCGGAGCCGAAGAAGCGGCTTCTTCGCGCAAAGACGATTGTACCGCTCACAGTGCTCTCTTAGCGCCGCTTCTGCCGAAAGAAGCCCGGGAGCGGCTCTTAGCTCCGGAGAGCATCGTACCTTCGTCTTTAGCGTCTTTTGTGGTCTACATCCTAGCAGAAAGCTTTTCCACTCTGTCTGGCAAGGAAAACCTGCGGGAGCACAGAAAACATCTCCCATCATGTTCTAGACGTTGCACGGAGGTCTGCAAAGTGTTTGGCATGAAGGAAAGTAAAGTTGTCCAAAACAGCTTCCAATCGAATATTCATGTGATTGGAAACGTCAGGAAAGTGGTAAGGTACTGTTTTCTATCAGTTGGCAAGCTGCGCACACAATCCCAGTGTTGTACAGCTTCCTTCTTCACCTTTCCGATGCTGCCGCTCTCTCCGGCTCCCGGAGCCGAAGAAGCGGCTTCTTCGCGCAAAGACGATTGTACCGCTCACAGTGCTCTCTTAGCGCCGCTTCTGCCGAAAGAAGCCCGGCAGCGGCTCTTAGCTCCGGAGAGCATCGTACCTTCGTCTTTAGCGTCTTTTGTGGTCTACATCCTAGCAGAAAGCTTTTCCACTCTGTCTGGCAAGGAAAACTTGCGGGAGCACAGAAAACATCTCCCATCGAGTTCTGGACGTTGCACGGAGGTCTGCCAAGTGTTTGGCATGACGGAAAGAAAAGTTGTCCAAAACAGCTTCCAATCGAATATTCATGTGATTGGAAACGTCAGGAAAGTGGTAAGGTACTGTTTTCTATCAGTTGGCAAGCTGCGCACACAATCCCAGTGTTGTACAGCTTCCTTCTTCACCTTTGCGATGCTGCCGCTCTCTCCAGATCCCGGAGCCGAAGAAGCGGCTTCTTCGCGCAAAGACGATTGTACCGCTCACAGTGCTCTCTTAGCGCCGCTTCTGCCGAAAGAAGCCCGGGAGCGGCGCTTAGCTCCGGAGAGCATCGTACCTTCGTCTTTAGCGTCTTTTGTGGTCTACATCCTAGCAGAAAGCTTTTCCACTCTGTCTGGCAAGGAAAACCTGCGGGAGCACAGAAAACATCTCCCATCGTCTTCTGGACGTTGCACGGAGGTCTGCCAAGTGTTTGGCATGAAGGAAAGAAAAGATGTCCAAAACAGCTTCCAATGGCATATTCATGTGATTGGAAACGTCAGGAAAGTGTAAGGTACTGTTTTCTATCAGTTGGCAAGCTGCGCACACAATCCCAGTGTTGTACAGCTTCCTTCTTCACCTTTCCGATGCTGCCGCTCTCTCCGGCTCCCGGAGCCAAAGAAGCGGCTTCTTCGCGCAAAGACGATTGTACCGCTCACAGTGCTCTCTTAGCGCCGCTTCTGCCGAAAGAAGCCCGGCAGCGGCTCTTAGCTCCGGAGAGCATCGTACCTTCGTCTTTAGCGTCTTTTGTGGTCTACATCCTAGCAGAAAGCTTTTCCACTCTGTCTGGCAAGGAAAACCTGCGGGAGCACAGAAAACATCTCCCATCGTGTTCTGGACGTTGCACGGAGGTCTGCCAAGTGCTTGGCATGAAGGAAAGAAAAGTTGTCCAAAACAGCTTCCAATCGAATATTCATGTGATTGGAAACGTCAGGAAAGTGTAAGGTACTGTTTTCTATCAGTTGGCAAGCTGCGCACACAATCCCAGTGTTGTACAGCTTCCTTCTTCACCTTTCCGATGCTGCCGCTCTCTCCGGCTCCCGGAGCCGAAGAAGCGGCTTCTTCGCGCAAAGACGATTGTACCGCTCACAGTGCTCTCTTAGCGCCGCTTCTGCCGAAAGAAGCCCGGGAGCGGCGCTTAGCTCCGGAGAGCATCGTAACTTCGTCTTTAGCGTCTTTTGTGGTCTACATCCTAGCAGAAAGCTTTTCCACTCTGTCTGGCAAGGAAAACCTGCGGGAGCACAGAGAACATCTCCCATCGTGTTCTAAACGTTGCACGGAGGTCTGCCAAGTGTTTGGCATGAAGGAAAGAAAAGTTGTCCAAAACAGCTTCCAATCGAATATTCATGTGATTGGAAACGTCAGGAAAGTGTAAGGTACTGTTTTCTATCAGTTGGCAAGCTGCGCACACAATCCCAGTGTTGTACAGCTTCCTTCTTCACCTTTCCGATGCTGCCGCTCTCTCCGGCTCCCGGAGCCGAAGAAGCGGCTTCTTCGCGCAAAGACGATTGTACCGCTCACAGTGCTCTCTTAGCGCCGCTTCTGCCGAAAGAAGCCCGGGAGCGGCGCTTAGCTCCGGAGAGCATCGTACCTTCGTCTTTAGCGTCTTTTGTGGTCTACATCCTAGCAGAAAGCTTTTCCACTCTGTCTGGCAAGGAAAACCTGCGGGAGCACAGAAAACATCTCCCATCGTGTTCTAGACGTTGCACGGAAGTCTGCCAAGTGTTTGGCATGAAGGAAAGAAAAGTTGTCCAAAACAGCTTCCAATGGCATATTCATGTGATTGGAAACGTCAGGAAAGTGGTAAGGTACTGTTTTCTATCAGTTGGCAAGCTGCGCACACAATCCCAGTGTTGTACAGCTTCCTTCTTCACCTTTCCGATGCTGCCGCTCTCTCCGGCTCCCGGAGCCGAAGAAGCGGCTTCTTCGCGCAAAGACGATTGTACCGCTCACAGTGCTCTCTTAGCGCCGCTTCTGCCGAAAGAAGCCCGGGAGCGGCTCTTAGCTCCGGACAGCATCGTACCTTCGTCTTTAGCGTCTTTTGTGGTCTACATCCTAGCAGAAAGCTTTTCCACTCTGTCTGGCAAGGAAAACCTGCGGGAGCACAGAAAACATCTCCCCTCCTTTTCTAGACGTTGCACGGAGGTCTGCCAAGTGTTTGGCATGAAGGAAAGAAAAGTTGTCCAAAACAGCTTCCAATCGAATATTCATGTGATTGGAAACGTCAGGAAAGTGTAAGGTACTGTTTTCTATCAGTTGGCAAGCTGCGCACACAATCCCAGTGTTGTACAGCTTCCTTCTTCACCTTTCCGATGCTGCCGCTCTCTCCGGCTCCCGGAGCCGAAGAAGAGGCTTCTTTGCGCAAAGACGATTGTACCGCTCACAGTGCTCTCTTAGCGCAGCTTCTGCCGAAAGAAGCCCGGGAGCGGCGCTTGGCTCCGGAGAGCATCGTACCTTCGTCTTTAGCGTCTTTTGTGGTCTACATCCTAGCAGAAAGCTTTTCCACTCTGTCTGGCAAGGAAAACCTGCGGGAGCACAGAAAACATCTCCCATCGTGTTCTGGACGTTGCACGGAGGTCTGCCAAGTGCTTGGCATGAAGGAAAGAAAAGTTGTCCAAAACAGCTTCCAATCGAATATTCATGTGATTGGAAACGTCAGGAAAGTGTAAGGTACTGTTTTCTATCAGTTGGCAAGCTGCGCACACAATCCCAGTGTTGTACAGCTTCCTTCTTCACCTTTGCGATGCTGCCGCTCTCTCCGGCTCCCGGAGCCGAAGAAGCGGCTTCTTCGCGCAAAGACGATTGTACCGCTCACAGTGCTCTCTTAGCGCCGCTTCTGCCGAAAGAAGCCCGGGAGCGGCGCTTAGCTCCGGAGAGCATCGTAACTTCGTCTTTAGCGTCTTTTGTGGTCTACATCCTAGCAGAAAGCTTTTCCACTCTGTCTGGCAAGGAAAACCTGCGGGAGCACAGAGAACATCTCCCATCGTGTTCTAAACGTTGCACGGAGGTCTGCCAAGTGTTTGGCATGAAGGAAAGAAAAGTTGTCCAAAACAGCTTCCAATCGAATATTCATGTGATTGGAAACGTCAGGAAAGTGGTAAGGTACTGTTTTCTATAAGTTGGCAAGCTGCGCACACAATCCCAGTGTTGTACAGCTTCCTTCTTCACCTTTCCGATGCTGCCGCTCTCTCCGGCTCCCAGAGCCGAAGAAGCGGCTTCTTCGCGCAAAGACGATTGTACCGCTCACAGTGCTCTCTTAGCGCCGCTTCTGCCGAAAGAAGCCCGGGAGCGGCTCTTAGCTCCGGAGAGCATCGTACCTTCGTCTTTAGCGTCTTTTGTGGTCTACATCCTAGCAGAAAGCTTTTCCACTCTGTCTGGCAAGGAAAACCTGCGGGAGCACAGAAAACATCTCCCATCGTGTTCTGGACGTTGCACGGAGGTCTGCCAAGTGTTTGGCATGAAGGAAAGAAAAGTTGTCCAAAACAGCTTCCAATCGAAGATTCATGTGATTGGAAACGTCAGGAAAGTGTAAGGTACTGTTTTCTATCAGTTGGCAAGCTGCGCACACAATCCCAGTGTTGTACAGCTTCCTTCTTCACCTTTCCGATGCTGCCGCTCTCTCCGGCTCCCGGAGCCGAAGAAGCGGCTTCTTCGCGCAAAGACGATTGTACCGCTCACAGTGCTCTCTTAGCGCAGCTTCTGCCGAAAGAAGCCCGGGAGCGGCTCTTAGCTCCGGAGAGCATCGTACCTTCGTCTTTAGCGTCTTTTGTGGTCTACATCCTAGCAGAAAGCTTTTCCACTCTGTCTGGCAAGGAAACCCTGCGGGAGCACAGCAAACATCTCCCATCGTGTTCTGGACGTTGCACGGAGGTCTGCCAAGTGTTTGGCATGAAGGAAAGAAAAGTTGTCCAAAACAGCTTCCAATCAAATATTCATGTGATTGGAAACGTCAGGAAAGTGGTAAGGTACTGTTTTCTATCAGTTGGCAAGCTGCGCACACAATCCCAGTGTTGTACAGCTTCCTTCTTCACCTTTCCGATGCTGCCGCTCTCTCCGGCTCCCGGAGCCGAAGAAGCGGCTTCTTCGCGCAAAGACGATTGTTCCGCTCACAGTGCTCTCTTAGCGCCGCTTCTGCCGAAAGAAGCCCGGGAGCGGCGCTTAGCTCCGGAGAGCATCGTACCTTCGTCTTTAGCGTCTTTTGTGGTCTACATCCTAGCAGAAAGCTTTTCCACTCTGTCTGGCAAGGAAAACCTGCGAGAGCACAGAAAACATCTCCCATCGTGTTCTGGACGTTGCACGGAGGTCTGCCAAGTGTTTGGCATGAAGGAAAGAAAAGTTGTCCAAAACAGCTTCCAATCGAATATTCATGTGATTGGAAACGTCAGGAAAGTGTAAGGTACTGTTTTCTATCAGTTGGCAAGCTGCGCACACAATCCCAGTGTTGTACAGCTTCCTTCTTCACCTTTGCGATGCTGCCGCTCTCTCCGGCTCCCGGAGCCAAAGAAGCGGCTTCTTCGCGCAAAGACGATTGTACCGCTCACAGTGCTCTCTTAGCGCCGCTTCTGCCGAAAGAAGCCCGGGAGCGGCTCTTAGCTCCGGAGAGCATCGTACCTTCGTCTTTAGCGTCTTTTGTGGTCTACATCCTAGCAGAAAGCTTTTCCACTCTGTCTGGCAAGGAAAACCTGCGGGAGCACAGAAAACATCTCCCATCATGTTCTAGATGTTGCACGGAGGTCTGCCAAGTGTTTGGCATGAAGGAAAGAAAAGTTGTCCAAAACAGCTTCCAATCGAAGATTCATGTGATTGGAAACGTCAGGAAAGTGTAAGGTACTGTTTTCTATCAGTTGGCAAGCTGCGCACACAATCCCAGTGTTGTACAGCTTCCTTCTTCACCTTTGCGATGCTGCCGCTCTCTCCGGCTCCCGGAGCCGAAGAAGCGGCTTCTTCGCGCAAAGACGATTGTACCGCTCACAGTGCTCTCTTAGCGCAGCTTCTGCCGAAAGAAGCCCGGCAGCGGCTCTTAGCTCCGGAGAGCATCGTACCTTCGTCTTTAGCGTCTTTTGTGGTCTACATCCTAGCAGAAAGCTTTTCCACTCTGTCTGGCAAGGAAAACCTGCGGGAGCACAGCAAACATCTCCCATTGTGTTCTGGACGTTGCACGGAGGTCTGCCAAGTGTTTGGCATGAAGGAAAGAAAAGTTGTCCAAAACAGCTTCCAATCGAATATTCATGTGATTGGAAATGTCAGGAAATCGGTAAGGTACTGTTTTCTATCAGTTGGCAAGCTGCGCACACAATCCCAGTGTTGTACAGCTTCCTTCTTCACCTTTGCGATGCTGCCGCTCTCTCCGGCTCCCGGAGCCGAAGAAGCGGCTTCTTCTTTGTGCAAAGACGATTGTACCGCTCACAGTGCTCTCTTAGCGCCGCTTCTGCCGAAAGAAGCCCGGGAGCGGCGCTTAGCTCCGGAGAGCATCGTACCTTCGTCTTTAGCGTCTTTTGTGGTCTACATCCTAGCAGAAAGCTTTTCCACTCTGTCTGGCAAGGAAAACCTGCGGGAGCACAGAAAACATCTCCCATCGTGTTCTGGACGTTGCACGGAGGTCTGCCAAGTGTTTGGCATGAAGGAAAGAAAAGTTGTCCAAAACAGCTTCCAATCGAATATTCATGTGATTGGAAACGTCAGGAAAGTGGTAAGGTACTGTTTTCTATCAGTTGGCAAGCTGCGCACACAATCCCAGTGTTGTACAGCTTCCTTCTTCACCTTTGCGATGCTGCCGCTCTCTCCGGCTCCCGGAGCCGAAGAAGCGGCTTCTTCGCGCAAAGACGATTGTACCGCTCACAGTGCTCTCTTAGCGCCGCTTCTGCCGAAAGAAGCCCGGGAGCGGCTCTTAGCTCCGGAGAGCATCGTACCTTCGTCTTTAGCGTCTTTTGTGGTCTACATCCTAGCAGAAAGCTTTTCCACTCTGTCTGGCAAGGAAAACCTGCGGGAGCACAGAAAACATCTCCCATCATGTTCTAGACGTTGCACTGAGGTCTGCAAAGTGTTTGGCATGAAGGAAAGAAAAGTTGTCCAAAACAGCTTCCAATAGAATATTCATGTGATTGGAAACGTCAGGAAAGTGGTAAGGTACTGTTTTCTTTCAGTTGGCAAGCTGCGCACACAATCCCAGTGTTGTACAGCTTCCTTCTTCACCTTTCCGATGCTGCCGCTCTCTCCGGCTCCCGGAGCCGAAGAAGCGGCTTCTTCGCGCAAAGACGATTGTACCGCTCACAGTGCTCTCTTAGCGCCGCTTCTGCTGAAAGAAGCCCGGCAGCGGCTCTTAGCTCCGGAGAGCATCGTACCTTCGTCTTTAGCGTCTTTTGTGGTCTACATCCTAGCAGAAAGCTTTTCCAATCTGTCTGGCAAGGAAAACTTGCGGGAGCACAGAAAACATCTCCCATCGTGTTCTGGACGTTGCACGGAGGTCTGCCAAGTGTTTGGCATGAAGGAAAGAAAAGTTGTCCAAAACAGCTTCCAATCGAATATTCATGTGATTGGAAACGTCAGGAAAGTGTAAGGTACTGTTTTCTATCAGTTGGCAAGCTGCGCGCACAATGCCAGTGTTGTACAGCTTCCTTCTTCACCTTTCCGATGCTGCCGCTCTCTCCGGCTCCCGGAGCCGAAGAAGCGGCTTCTTCGCGCAAAGACGATTGTACCGCTCACAGTGCTCTCTTAGCGCCGCTTCTGCCGAAAGAAGCCCGGGAGCGGCGCTTAGCTCCGGAGAGCATCGTACCTTCGTCTTTAGCGTCTTTTGTGGTCTACATCCTAGCAGAAAGCTTTTCCACTCTGTCTGGCAAGGAAAACCTGCGGGAGCACAGAAAACATCTCCCATCGTGTTCTGGACGTTGCACGGAGGTCTGCCAAGTGTTTGGCATGAAGGAAAGAAAAGTTGTCCAAAACAGCTTCCAATCGAAGATTCATGTGATTGGAAACGTCAGGAAAGTGTAAGGTACTGTTTTCTATCAGTTGGCAAGCTGCGCACACAATCCCAGTGTTGTACAGCTTCCTTCTTCACCTTTCCGATGCTGCCGCTCTCTCCGGCTCCCGGAGCCGAAGAAGCGGCTTCTTCGCGCAAAGACGATTGTACCGCTCACAGTGCTCTCTTAGCGCAGCTTCTGCCGAAAGAAGCCCGGGAGCGGCTCTTAGCTCCGGAGAGCATCGTACCTTCGTCTTTAGCGTCTTTTGTGGTCTACATCCTAGCAGAAAGCTTTTCCACTCTGTCTGGCAATGAAAACCTGTGGAGCACAGCAAACATCTCCCATCGTGTTCTGGACGTTGCACGGAGGTCTGCCAAGTGTTTGGCATGAAGGAAAGAAAAGTTGTCCAAAACAGCTTCCAATCGAATATTCATGTGATTGGAAATGTCAGGAAAGTGGTAAGGTACTGTTTTCTATCAGTTGGCAAGCTGCGCACACAATCCCAGTGTTGTACAGCTTCCTTCTTCACCTTTCCGATGCTGCCGCTCTCTCCGGCTCCCGGAGCCGAAGAAGCGGCTTCTTTGCGCAAAGACGATTGTTCCGCTCACAGTGCTTTCTTAGCGCCGCTTCTGCCGAAAGAAGCCCGGCAGCGGCGCTTAGCTCCGGAGAGCATCGTACCTTCGTCTTTAGCGTCTTTTGTGGTCTACATCCTAGCAGAAAGCTTTTCCACTCTGTCTGGCAAGGAAAACCTGCGAGAGCACAGAAAACATCTCCCATCGTGTTCTGGACGTTACACGGAGGTCTGCCAAGTGTTTGGCATGAAGGAAAGAAAAGTTGTCCAAAACAGCTTCCAATCGAATATTCATGTGATTGGAAACGTCAGGAAAGTGTAAGGTACTGTTTTCTATCAGTTGGCAAGCTGCGCACACAATCCCAGTGTTGTACAGCTTCCTTCTTCACCTTTCCGATGCTGCCGCTCTCTCCGGCTCCCGGAGCCGAAGAAGCGGCTTCTTCGCGCAAAGACGATTGTACCGCTCACAGTGCTCTCTTAGCGCCGCTTCTGCCGAAAGAAGCCCGGCAGCGGCTCTTAGCTCCGGAGAGCATCGTACCTTCGTCTTTAGCGTCTTTTGTGGTCTACATCCTAGCAGAAAGCTTTTCCACTCTGTCTGGCAAGGAAAACCTGCGGGAGCACAGAAAACATCTCCCATCATGTTCTAGACGTTGCACGGAGGTCTGCCAAGTGTTTGGCATGAAGGAAAGAAAAGTTGTCCAAAACAGCTTCCAATCGAATATTCATGTGATTGGAAACGTCAGGAAAGTGTAAGGTACTGTTTTCTATCAGTTGGCAAGCTGCGCACACAATCCCAGTGTTGTACAGCTTCCTTCTTCACCTTTCCGATGCTGCCGCTCTCTCCGGCTCCCGGAGCCGAAGAAGCGGCTTCTTCGCGCAAAGACGATTGTACCGCTCACAGTGCTCTCTTAGCGCCGCTTCTGCCGAAAGAAGCCCGGGAGCGGCGCTTAGCTCCGGAGAGCATCGTACCTTCGTCTTTAGCGTCTTTTGTGGTCTACATCCTAGCAGAAAGCTTTTCCACTCTGTCTGGCAAGGAAAACCTGCGGGAGCACAGAGAACATCTCCCATCGTGTTCTGGACGTTGCACGGAGGTCTGCCAAGTGCTTGGCATGAAGGAAAGAAAAGTTGTCCAAAACAGCTTCCAATCGAATATTCATGTGATTGGAAACGTCAGGAAAGTGTAAGGTACTGTTTTCTATCAGTTGGCAAGCTGCGCACACAATCCCAGTGTTGTACAGCTTCCTTCTTCACCTTTCCGATGCTGCCGCTCTCTCCGGCTCCCGGAGCCGAAGAAGCGGCTTCTTCGCGCAAAGACGATTGTTCCGCTCACAGTGCTCTCTTAGCGCCGCTTCTGCCGAAAGAAGCCCGGGAGCGGCTCTTAGCTCCGGAGAGCATCGTACCTTCGTCTTTAGCGTCTTTTGTGGTCTACATCCTAGCAGAAAGCTTTTCCACTCTGTCTGGCAAGGAAAACCTGCGGGAGCACAGAAAACATCTCCCATCATGTTCTAGACGTTGCACTGAGGTCTGCAAAGTGTTTGGCATGAAGGAAAGAAAAGTTGTCCAAAACAGCTTCCAATAGAATATTCATGTGATTGGAAACGTCAGGAAAGTGGTAAGGTACTGTTTTCTATCAGTTGGCAAGCTGCGCACACAATCCCAGTGTTGTACAGCTTCCTTCTTCACCTTTCCGATGCTGCCGCTCTCTCCGGCTCCCGGAGCCGAAGAAGCGGCTTCTTCGCGCAAAGACGATTGTACCGCTCACAGTGCTCTCTTAGCGCCGCTTCTGCCGAAAGAAGCCCGGCAGCGGCTCTTAGCTCCGGAGAGCATCGTACCTTCGTCTTTAGCGTCTTTTGTGGTCTACATCCTAGCAGAAAGCTTTTCCAATCTGTCTGGCAAGGAAAACTTGCGGGAGCACAGAAAACATCTCCCATCGAGTTCTGGACGTTGCACGGAGGTCTGCCAAGTGTTTGGCATGAAGGAAAGAAAAGTTGTCCAAAACAGCTTCCAATCGAATATTCATGTGATTGGAAACGTCAGGAAAGTGTAAGGTACTGTTTTCTATCAGTTGGCAAGCTGCGCACACAATCCCAGTGTTGTACAGCTTCCTTCTTCACCTTTCCGATGCTGCCGCTCTCTCCGGCTCCCGGAGCCGAAGAAGCGGCTTCTTCGCGCAAAGACGATTGTACCGCTCACAGTGCTCTCTTAGCGCAGCTTCTGCCGAAGGAAGCCCGGGAGCGGCTCTTAGCTCCGGAGAGCATCGTACCTTCGTCTTTAGCGTCTTTTGTGGTCTACATCCTAGCAGAAAGCTTTTCCACTCTGTCTGGCAAGGAAAACCTGTGGAGCACAGCAAACATCTCCCATCGTGTTCTGGACGTTGCACGGAGGTCTGCCAAGTGTTTGGCATGAAGGAAAGAAAAGTTGTCCAAAACAGCTTCCAATCGAATATTCATGTGATTGGAAATGTCAGGAAAGTGGTAAGGTACTGTTTTCTATCAGTTGGCAAGCTGCGCACACAATCCCAGTGTTGTACAGCTTCCTTCTTCACCTTTCCGATGCTGCCGCTCTCTCCGGCTCCCGGAGCCGAAGAAGCGGCATCTTCTTTGTGCAAAGACGATTGTACCACTCACAGTGCTCTCTTAGCGCCGCTTCTGCCGAAAGAAGCCCGGCAGCGGCGCTTAGCTCCGGAGAGCATCGTACCTTCGTCTTTAGCGTCTTTTGTGGTCTACATCCTAGCAGAAAGCTTTTCCACTCTGTCTGGCAAGGGAAACCTGCGGGAGCACAGAAAACATCTCCCATCGTGTTCTGGACGTTGCACGGAGGTCTGCAAAGTGTTTGGCATGAAGGAAAGAAAAGTTGTCCAAAACAGCTTCCAATCGAATATTCATGTGATTGGAAACGTCAGGAAAGTGTAAGGTACTGTTTTCTATCAGTTGGCAAGCTGCGCACACAATCCCAGTGTTGTACAGCTTCCTTCTTCACCTTTCCGATGCTGCCGCTCTCTCCGGCTCCCGGAGCCGAAGAAGCGGCTTCTTCGCGCAAAGACGATTGTACCGCTCACAGTGCTCTCTTAGCGCCGCTTCTGCCGAAAGAAGCCCGGGAGCGGCTCTTAGCTCCGGAGAGCATCGTACCTTCGTCTTTAGCGTCTTTTGTGGTCTACATCCTAGCAGAAAGCTTTTCCACTCTGTCTGGCAAGGAAAACCTGCGGGAGCACAGAAAACATCTCCCATCGTCTTCTGGACGTTGCACGGAGGTCTGCAAAGTGTTTGGCATGAAGGAAAGTAAAGTTGTCCAAAACAGCTTCCAATCGAATATTCATGTGATTGGAAACGTCAGGAAAGTGGTAAGGTACTGTTTTCTATCAGTTGGCAAGCTGCGCACACAATCCCAGTGTTGTACAGCTTCCTTCTTCACCTTTGCGATGCTGCCGCTCTCTCCGGCTCCCGGAGCCGAAGAAGCGGCTTCTTCGCGCAAAGACGATTGTACCGCTCACAGTGCTCTCTTAGCGCCGCTTCTGCCGAAAGAAGCCCGGCAGCGGCTCTTAGCTCCGGAGAGCATCGTACCTTCGTCTTTAGCGTCTTTTGTGGTCTACATCCTAGCAGAAAGCTTTTCCACTCTGTCTGGCAAGGAAAACCTGCGGGAGCACAGAAAACATCTCCCATCAAGTTCTGGACGTTGCACGGAGGTCTGCCAAGTGTTTGGCATGAAGGAAAGAAAAGTTGTCCAAAACAGCTTCCAATCGAATATTCATGTGATTGGAAACGTCAGGAAAGTGGTAAGGTACTGTTTTCTATCAGTTGGCAAGCTGCGCACACAATCCCAGTGTTGTACAGCTTCCTTCTTCACCTTTCCGATGCTGCCGCTCTCTCCCGCTCCTGGAGCCGAAGAAGCGGCTTCTTCGCGCAAAGACGATTGTACCGCTCACAGTGCTCTCTTAGCGCCGCTTCTGCCGAAAGAAGCCCGGCAGCGGCGCTTAGCTCCGGAGAGCATCGTACCTTCGTCTTTAGCGTCTTTTGTGGTCTACATCCTAGCAGAAAGCTTTTCCACTCTGTCTGGCAAGGAAAACCTGCGGGAGCACAGAAAACATCTCCCATCGTGTTCTGGACGTTGCACGGAGGTCTGCCAAGTGTTTGGCATGAAGGAAAGAAAAGTTGTCCAAAACAGCTTCCAATGGCATATTCATGTGATTGGAAACGTCAGGAAAGTGTAAGGTACTGTTTTCTATCAGTTGGCAAGCTGCGCACACAATCCCAGTGTTGTACAGCTTCCTTCTTCACCTTTCCGATGCTGCCGCTCTCTCCGGCTCCCGGAGCCGAAGAAGCGGCTTCTTCGCGCAAAGACGATTGTACCGCTCACAGTGCTCTCTTAGCGCCGCTTCTGCCGAAAGAAGCCTGGGAGCGGCTCTTAGCTCCGGACAGCATCGTACCTTCGTCTTTAGCGTCTTTTGTGGTCTACATCCTAGCAGAAAGCTTTTCCACTCTGTCTGGCAAGGAAAACCTGCGGGAGCACAGAAAACATCTCCCATCGTGTTCTGGACGTTGCACGGAGGTCTGCCAAGTGCTTGGCATGAAGGAAAGAAAAGTTGTCCAAAACAGCTTCCAATCGAATATTCATGTGATTGGAAACGTCAGGAAAGTGTAAGGTACTGTTTTCTATCAGTTGGCAAGCTGCGCACACAATCCCAGTGTTGTACAGCTTCCTTCTTCACCTTTGCGATGCTGCCGCTCTCTCCGGCTCCCGGAGCCGAAGAAGCGGCTTCTTCGCGCAAAGACGATTGTACCGCTCACAGTGCTCTCTTAGCGCCGCTTCTGCCGAAAGAAGCCCGGGAGCGGCGCTTAGCTCCGGAGAGCATCGTACCTTCGTCTTTAGCGTCTTTTGTGGTCTACATCCTAGCAGAAAGCTTTTCCACTCTGTCTGGCAAGGAAAACCTGCGGGAGCACAGAGAACATCTCCCATCGTGTTCTAAACGTTGCACGGAGGTCTGCCAAGTGTTTGGCATGAAGGAAAGAAAAGTTGTCCAAAACAGCTTCCAATCGAATATTCATGTGATTGGAAACGTCAGGAAAGTGTAAGGTACTGTTTTCTATCAGTTGGCAAGCTGCGCACACAATCCCAGTGTTGTACAGCTTCCTTCTTCACCTTTGCGATGCTGCCGCTCTCTCCGGCTCCCGGAGCCGAAGAAGCGGCTTCTTCTTTGTGCAAAGACGATTGTACCGCTCACAGTGCTCTCTTAGCGCCGCTTCTGCCGAAAGAAGCCCGGGAGCGGCGCTTAGCTCCGGAGAGCATCGTAACTTCGTCTTTAGCGTCTTTTGTGGTCTACATCCTAGCAGAAAGCTTTTCCACTCTGTCTGGCAAGGAAAACCTGCGGGAGCACAGAGAACATCTCCCATCGTGTTCTAAACGTTGCACGGAGGTCTGCCAAGTGTTTGGCATGAAGGAAAGAAAAGTTGTCCAAAACAGCTTCCAATCGAATATTCATGTGATTGGAAACGTCAGGAAAGTGGTAAGGTACTGTTTTCTATCAGTTGGCAAGCTGCGCACACAATCCCAGTGTTGTACAGCTTCCTTCTTCACCTTTCCGATGCTGCCGCTCTCTCCGGCTCCCGGAGCCGAAGAAGCGGCTTCTTCGCGCAAAGACGATTGTACCGCTCACAGTGCTCTCTTAGCGCCGCTTCTGCCGAAAGAAGCCCGGGAGCGGCGCTTAGCTCCGGAGAGCATCGTACCTTCGTCTTTAGCGTCTTTTGTGGTCTACATCCTAGCAGAAAGCTTTTCCACTCTGTCTGGCAAGGAAAACCTGCGGGAGCACAGAAAACATCTCCCATCGTGTTCTGGACGTTGCACGGAGGTCTGCCAAGTGTTTGGCATGAAGGAAAGAAAAGTTGTCCAAAACAGCTTCCAATCGAAGATTCATGTGATTGGAAACGTCAGGAAAGTGTAAGGTACTGTTTTCTATCAGTTGGCAAGCTGCGCACACAATCCCAGTGTTGTACAGCTTCCTTCTTCACCTTTCCGATGCTGCCGCTCTCTCCGGCTCCCGGAGCCGAAGAAGCGGCTTCTTCGCGCAAAGACGATTGTACCGCTCACAGTGCTCTCTTAGCGCAGCTTCTGCCGAAGGAAGCCCGGGAGCGGCTCTTAGCTCCGGAGAGCATCGTACCTTCGTCTTTAGCGTCTTTTGTGGTCTACATCCTAGCAGAAAGCTTTTCCACTCTGTCTGGCAAGGAAAACCTGTGGAGCACAGCAAACATCTCCCATCGTGTTCTGGACGTTGCACGGAGGTCTGCCAAGTGTTTGGCATGAAGGAAAGAAAAGTTGTCCAAAACAGCTTCCAATCGAATATTCATGTGATTGGAAATGTCAGGAAAGTGGTAAGGTACTGTTTTCTATCAGTTGGCAAGCTGCGCACACAATCCCAGTGTTGTACAGCTTCCTTCTTCACCTTTCCGATGCTGCCGCTCTCTCCGGCTCCCGGAGCCGAAGAAGCGGCATCTTCTTTGTGCAAAGACGATTGTACCACTCACAGTGCTCTCTTAGCGCCGCTTCTGCCGAAAGAAGCCCGGCAGCGGCGCTTAGCTCCGGAGAGCATCGTACCTTCGTCTTTAGCGTCTTTTGTGGTCTACATCCTAGCAGAAAGCTTTTCCACTCTGTCTGGCAAGGGAAACCTGCGGGAGCACAGAAAACATCTCCCATCGTGTTCTGGACGTTGCACGGAGGTCTGCAAAGTGTTTGGCATGAAGGAAAGAAAAGTTGTCCAAAACAGCTTCCAATCGAATATTCATGTGATTGGAAACGTCAGGAAAGTGTAAGGTACTGTTTTCTATCAGTTGGCAAGCTGCGCACACAATCCCAGTGTTGTACAGCTTCCTTCTTCACCTTTCCGATGCTGCCGCTCTCTCCGGCTCCCGGAGCCGAAGAAGCGGCTTCTTCGCGCAAAGACGATTGTACCGCTCACAGTGCTCTCTTAGCGCCGCTTCTGCCGAAAGAAGCCCGGGAGCGGCTCTTAGCTCCGGAGAGCATCGTACCTTCGTCTTTAGCGTCTTTTGTGGTCTACATCCTAGCAGAAAGCTTTTCCACTCTGTCTGGCAAGGAAAACCTGCGGGAGCACAGAAAACATCTCCCATCGTCTTCTGGACGTTGCACGGAGGTCTGCAAAGTGTTTGGCATGAAGGAAAGTAAAGTTGTCCAAAACAGCTTCCAATCGAATATTCATGTGATTGGAAACGTCAGGAAAGTGGTAAGGTACTGTTTTCTATCAGTTGGCAAGCTGCGCACACAATCCCAGTGTTGTACAGCTTCCTTCTTCACCTTTGCGATGCTGCCGCTCTCTCCGGCTCCCGGAGCCGAAGAAGCGGCTTCTTCGCGCAAAGACGATTGTACCGCTCACAGTGCTCTCTTAGCGCCGCTTCTGCCGAAAGAAGCCCGGCAGCGGCTCTTAGCTCCGGAGAGCATCGTACCTTCGTCTTTAGCGTCTTTTGTGGTCTACATCCTAGCAGAAAGCTTTTCCACTCTGTCTGGCAAGGAAAACCTGCGGGAGCACAGAAAACATCTCCCATCAAGTTCTGGACGTTGCACGGAGGTCTGCCAAGTGTTTGGCATGAAGGAAAGAAAAGTTGTCCAAAACAGCTTCCAATCGAATATTCATGTGATTGGAAACGTCAGGAAAGTGGTAAGGTACTGTTTTCTATCAGTTGGCAAGCTGCGCACACAATCCCAGTGTTGTACAGCTTCCTTCTTCACCTTTCCGATGCTGCCGCTCTCTCCCGCTCCTGGAGCCGAAGAAGCGGCTTCTTCGCGCAAAGACGATTGTACCGCTCACAGTGCTCTCTTAGCGCCGCTTCTGCCGAAAGAAGCCCGGCAGCGGCGCTTAGCTCCGGAGAGCATCGTACCTTCGTCTTTAGCGTCTTTTGTGGTCTACATCCTAGCAGAAAGCTTTTCCACTCTGTCTGGCAAGGAAAACCTGCGGGAGCACAGAAAACATCTCCCATCGTGTTCTGGACGTTGCACGGAGGTCTGCCAAGTGTTTGGCATGAAGGAAAGAAAAGTTGTCCAAAACAGCTTCCAATGGCATATTCATGTGATTGGAAACGTCAGGAAAGTGTAAGGTACTGTTTTCTATCAGTTGGCAAGCTGCGCACACAATCCCAGTGTTGTACAGCTTCCTTCTTCACCTTTCCGATGCTGCCGCTCTCTCCGGCTCCCGGAGCCGAAGAAGCGGCTTCTTCGCGCAAAGACGATTGTACCGCTCACAGTGCTCTCTTAGCGCCGCTTCTGCCGAAAGAAGCCTGGGAGCGGCTCTTAGCTCCGGACAGCATCGTACCTTCGTCTTTAGCGTCTTTTGTGGTCTACATCCTAGCAGAAAGCTTTTCCACTCTGTCTGGCAAGGAAAACCTGCGGGAGCACAGAAAACATCTCCCATCGTGTTCTGGACGTTGCACGGAGGTCTGCCAAGTGCTTGGCATGAAGGAAAGAAAAGTTGTCCAAAACAGCTTCCAATCGAATATTCATGTGATTGGAAACGTCAGGAAAGTGTAAGGTACTGTTTTCTATCAGTTGGCAAGCTGCGCACACAATCCCAGTGTTGTACAGCTTCCTTCTTCACCTTTGCGATGCTGCCGCTCTCTCCGGCTCCCGGAGCCGAAGAAGCGGCTTCTTCGCGCAAAGACGATTGTACCGCTCACAGTGCTCTCTTAGCGCCGCTTCTGCCGAAAGAAGCCCGGGAGCGGCGCTTAGCTCCGGAGAGCATCGTACCTTCGTCTTTAGCGTCTTTTGTGGTCTACATCCTAGCAGAAAGCTTTTCCACTCTGTCTGGCAAGGAAAACCTGCGGGAGCACAGAGAACATCTCCCATCGTGTTCTAAACGTTGCACGGAGGTCTGCCAAGTGTTTGGCATGAAGGAAAGAAAAGTTGTCCAAAACAGCTTCCAATCGAATATTCATGTGATTGGAAACGTCAGGAAAGTGTAAGGTACTGTTTTCTATCAGTTGGCAAGCTGCGCACACAATCCCAGTGTTGTACAGCTTCCTTCTTCACCTTTGCGATGCTGCCGCTCTCTCCGGCTCCCGGAGCCGAAGAAGCGGCTTCTTCTTTGTGCAAAGACGATTGTACCGCTCACAGTGCTCTCTTAGCGCCGCTTCTGCCGAAAGAAGCCCGGGAGCGGCGCTTAGCTCCGGAGAGCATCGTAACTTCGTCTTTAGCGTCTTTTGTGGTCTACATCCTAGCAGAAAGCTTTTCCACTCTGTCTGGCAAGGAAAACCTGCGGGAGCACAGAGAACATCTCCCATCGTGTTCTAAACGTTGCACGGAGGTCTGCCAAGTGTTTGGCATGAAGGAAAGAAAAGTTGTCCAAAACAGCTTCCAATCGAATATTCATGTGATTGGAAACGTCAGGAAAGTGGTAAGGTACTGTTTTCTATCAGTTGGCAAGCTGCGCACACAATCCCAGTGTTGTACAGCTTCCTTCTTCACCTTTCCGATGCTGCCGCTCTCTCCGGCTCCCGGAGCCGAAGAAGCGGCTTCTTCGCGCAAAGACGATTGTACCGCTCACAGTGCTCTCTTAGCGCCGCTTCTGCCGAAAGAAGCCCGGGAGCGGCGCTTAGCTCCGGAGAGCATCGTACCTTCGTCTTTAGCGTCTTTTGTGGTCTACATCCTAGCAGAAAGCTTTTCCACTCTGTCTGGCAAGGAAAACCTGCGGGAGCACAGAAAACATCTCCCATCGTGTTCTGGACGTTGCACGGAGGTCTGCCAAGTGTTTGGCATGAAGGAAAGAAAAGTTGTCCAAAACAGCTTCCAATCGAAGATTCATGTGATTGGAAACGTCAGGAAAGTGTAAGGTACTGTTTTCTATCAGTTGGCAAGCTGCGCACACAATCCCAGTGTTGTACAGCTTCCTTCTTCACCTTTCCGATGCTGCCGCTCTCTCCGGCTCCCGGAGCCGAAGAAGCGGCTTCTTCGCGCAAAGACGATTGTACCGCTCACAGTGCTCTCTTAGAGCAGCTTCTGCCGAAAGAAGCCCGGGAGCGGCTCTTAGCTCCGGAGAGCATCGTACCTTCGTCTTTAGCGTCTTTTGTGGTCTACATCCTAGCAGAAAGCTTTTCCACTCTGTCTGGCAAGGAAACCCTGCGGGAGCACAGCAAACATCTCCCATCGTGTTCTGGACGTTGCACGGAGGTCTGCCAAGTGTTTGGCATGAAGGAAAGAAAAGTTGTCCAAAACAGCTTCCAATCGAATATTCATGTGATTGGAAACGTCAGGAAAGTGGTAAGGTACTGTTTTCTATCAGTTGGCAAGCTGCGCACACAATCCCAGTGTTGTACAGCTTCCTTCTTCACCTTTCCGATGCTGCCGCTCTCTCCGGCTCCCGGAGCCGAAGAAGCGGCTTCTTTGCGCAAAGACGATTGTTCCGCTCACAGTGCTTTCTTAGCGCCGCTTCTGCCGAAAGAAGCCCGGCAGCGGCTCTTAGCTCCGGAGAGCATCGTACCTTCGTCTTTAGCGTCTTTTGTTGTCTACATCCTAGCAGAAAGCTTTTCCACTCTGTCTGGCAAGGAAAACCTGCGGGAGCACAGAAAACATCTCCCATCGTGTTCTGGACGTTGCACGGAGGTCTGCCAAGTGTTTGGCATGAAGGAAAGAAAAGTTGTCCAAAACAGCTTCCAATCGAATATTCATGTGATTGGAAACGTCAGGAAAGTGTAAGGTACTGTTTTCTATCAGTTGGCAAGGTGCGCACACAATCCCAGTGTTGTACAGCTTCCTTCTTCACCTTTGCGATGCTGCCGCTCTCTCCGGCTCCCGGAGCCGAAGAAGCGGCTTCTTCGCGCAAAGACGATTGTACCGCTCACAGTGCTCTCTTAGCGCCGCTTCTGCCGAAAGAAGCCCGGCAGCGGCTCTTAGCTCCGGAGAGCATCGTACCTTCGTCTTTAGCGTCTTTTGTGGTCTACATCCTAGCAGAAAGCTTTTCCACTCTGTCTGGCAAGGAAAACCTGCGGGAGCACAGAAAACATCTCCCATCATGTTCTAGACGTTGCACGGAGGTCTGCCAAGTGTTTGGCATGAAGGAAAGAAAAGTTGTCCAAAACAGCTTCCAATCGAATATTCATGTGATTGGAAACGTCAGGAAAGTGTAAGGTACTGTTTTCTATCAGTTGGCAAGCTGCGCACACAATCCCAGTGTTGTACAGCTTCCTTCTTCACCTTTCCGATGCTGCCGCTCTCTCCGGCTCCCGGAGCCGAAGAAGCGGCTTCTTCGCGCAAAGACGATTGTACCGCTCACAGTGCTCTCTTAGCGCCGCTTCTGCCGAAAGAAGCCCGGGAGCGGCGCTTAGCTCCGGAGAGCATCGTACCTTCTTCTTTAGCGTCTTTTGTGGTCTACATCCTAGCAGAAAGCTTTTCCACTCTGTCTGGCAAGGAAAACCTGCGGGAGCACAGAAAACATCTCCCATCGTGTTCTGGACGTTGCACGGAGGTCTGCCAAGTGTTTGGCATGAAGGAAAGAAAAGTTGTCCAAAACAGCTTCCAATCGAAGATTCATGTGATTGGAAACGTCAGGAAAGTGTAAGGTACTGTTTTCTATCAGTTGGCAAGCTGCGCACACAATGCCAGTGTTGTACAGCTTCCTTCTTCACCTTTCCGATGCTGCCGCTCTCTCCGGCTCCCGGAGCCGAAGAAGCGGCTTCTTCGCGCAAAGACGATTGTACCGCTCACAGTGCTCTCTTAGCGCAGCTTCTGCCGAAAGAAGCCCGGGAGCGGCTCTTAGCTCCGGAGAGCATCGTACCTTCGTCTTTAGCGTCTTTTGTGGTCTACATCCTAGCAGAAAGCTTTTCCACTCTGTCTGGCAAGGAAAACCTGCGGGAGCACAGCAAACATCTCCCATCGTGTTCTGGACGTTGCACGGAGGTCTGCCAAGTGTTTGGCATGAAGGAAAGAAAAGTTGTCCAAAACAGCTTCCAATCGAATATTCATGTGATTGGAAACGTCAGGAAAGTGGTAAGGTACTGTTTTCTATCAGTTGGCAAGCTGCGCACACAATCCCAGTGTTGTACAGCTTCCTTCTTCACCTTTGCGATGCTGCCGCTCTCTCCGGCTCCCGGAGCCGAAGAAGCGGCTTCTTCTCTGTGCAAAGACGATTGTACCGCTCACAGTGCTCTCTTAGCGCCGCTTCTGCCGAAAGAAGCCCGGGAGCGGCGCTTAGCTCCGGAGAGCATCGTACCTTCGTCTTTAGCGTCTTTTGTGGTCTACATCCTAGCAGAAAGCTTTTCCACTCTGTCTGGCAAGGAAAACCTGCGGGAGCACAGAAAACATCTCCCATCGTGTTCTGGACGTTGCACGGAGGTCTGCCAAGTGTTTGGCATGAAGGAAAGAAAAGTTGTCCAAAACAGCTTCCAATCGAATATTCATGTGATTGGAAACGTCAGGAAAGTGTAAGGTACTGTTTTCTATCAGTTGGCAAGCTGTGCACACAATCCCAGTGTTGTACAGCTTCCTTCTTCACCTTTCCGATGCTGCCGCTCTCTCCGGCTCCCGGAGCCGAAGAAGCGGCTTCTTCGCGCAAAGACGATTGTACCGCTCACAGTGCTCTCTTAGCGCCGCTTCTGCCGAAAGAAGCCCGGGAGCGGCGCTTAGCTCCGGAGAGCATCGTAACTTCGTCTTTAGCGTCTTTTGTGGTCTACATCCTAGCAGAAAGCTTTTCCACTCTGTCTGGCAAGGAAAACCTGCGGGAGCACAGAAAACATCTCCCATCATGTTCTAGACGTTGCACGGAGGTCTGCAAAGTGTTTGGCATGAAGGAAAGAAAAGTTGTCCAAAACAGCTTCCAATCGAATATTCATGTGATTGGAAACGTCAGGAAAGTGGTAAGGTACTGTTTTCTATCAGTTGGCAAGCTGCGCACACAATCCCAGTGTTGTACAGCTTCCTTCTTCACCTTTGCGATGCTGCCGCTCTCTCCGGCTCCCGGAGCCGAAGAAGCGGCTTCTTCGCGCAAAGACGATTGTACCGCTCACAGTGCTCTCTTAGCGCCGCTTCTGCCGAAAGAAGCCCGGCAGCGGCTCTTAGCTCCGGAGAGCATCGTACCTTCGTCTTTAGCGTCTTTTGTGGTCTACATCCTAGCAGAAAGCTTTTCCACTCTGTCTGGCAAGGAAAACCTGCGGGAGCACAGAAAACATCTCCCATCAAGTTCTGGACGTTGCACGGAGGTCTGCCAAGTGTTTGGCATGAAGGAAAGAAAAGTTGTCCAAAACAGCTTCCAATCGAATATTCATGTGATTGGAAACGTCAGGAAAGTGGTAAGGTACTGTTTTCTATCAGTTGGCAAGCTGCGCACACAATCCCAGTGTTGTACAGCTTCCTTCTTCACCTTTCCGATGCTGCCGCTCTCTCCCGCTCCTGGAGCCGAAGAAGCGGCTTCTTCGCGCAAAGACGATTGTACCGCTCACAGTGCTCTCTTAGCGCCGCTTCTGCCGAAAGAAGCCCGGGAGCGGCGCTTAGCTCCGGAGAGCATCGTACCTTCGTCTTTAGCGTCTTTTGTGGTCTACATCCTAGCAGAAAGCTTTTCCACTCTGTCTGGCAAGGAAAACCTGCGGGAGCACAGAAAACATCTCCCATCGTGTTCTGGACGTTGCACGGAGGTCTGCCAAGTGTTTGGCATGAAGGAAAGAAAAGTTGTCCAAAACAGCTTCCAATCGAATATTCATGTGATTGGAAACGTCAGGAAAGTGTAAGGTACTGTTTTCTATCAGTTGGCAAGCTGCGCACAAAATCCCAGTGTTGTACAGCTTCCTTCTTCACCTTTCCGATGCTGCCGCTCTCTCCGGCTCCCGGAGCCGAAGAAGCGGCTTCTTCGCGCAAAGACGATTGTACCGCTCACAGTGCTCTCTTAGCGCCGCTTCTGCCGAAAGAAGCCCGGGAGCGGCTCTTAGCTCCGGACAGCATCGTACCTTCGTCTTTAGCGTCTTTTGTGGTCTACATCCTAGCAGAAAGCTTTTCCACTCTGTCTGGCAAGGAAAACCTGCGGGAGCACAGAAAACATCTCCCATCGTGTTCTAAACGTTGCACGGAGGTCTGCCAAGTGTTTGGCATGAAGGAAAGAAAAGTTGTCCAAAACAGCTTCCAATCGAATATTCATGTGATTGGAAACGTCAGGAAAGTGTAAGGTACTGTTTTATATCAGTTGGCAAGCTGCGCACACAATCCCAGTGTTGTACAGCTTCCTTCTTCACCTTTGCGATGCTGCCGCTCTCTCCGGCTCCCGGAGCCGAAGAAGCGGCTTCTTCGCGCAAAGACGATTGTACCGCTCACAGTGCTCTCTTAGCGCCGCTTCTGCCGAAAGAAGCCCGGGAGCGGCGCTTAGCTCCGGAGAGCATCGTACCTTCGTCTTTAGCGTCTTTTGTGGTCTACATCCTAGCAGAAAGCTTTTCCACTCTGTCTGGCAAGGAAAACCTGCGGGAGCACAGCAAACATCTCCCATCGTGTTCTGGACGTTGCACGGAGGTCTGCCAAGTGTTTGGCATGAAGGAAAGAAAAGTTGTCCAAAACAGCTTCCAATCGAATATTCATGTGATTGGAAACGTCAGGAAAGTGGTAAGGTACTGTTTTCTATCAGTTGGCAAGCTGCGCACACAATCCCAGTGTTGTACAGCTTCCTTCTTCACCTTTCCGATGCTGCCGCTCTCTCCCGCTCCTGGAGCCGAAGAAGCGGCTTCTTCGCGCAAAGACGATTGTACCGCTCACAGTGCTCTCTTAGCGCCGCTTCTGCCGAAAGAAGCCCGGGAGCGGCGCTTAGCTCCGGAGAGCATCGTACCTTCGTCTTTAGCGTCTTTTGTGGTCTACATCCTAGCAGAAAGCTTTTCCACTCTGTCTGGCAAGGAAAACCTGCGGGAGCACAGAAAACATCTCCCATCGTGTTCTGGACGTTGCACGGAGGTCTGCCAAGTGTTTGGCATGAAGGAAAGAAAAGTTGTCCAAAACAGCTTCCAATCGAATATTCATGTGATTGGAAACGTCAGGAAAGTGTAAGGTACTGTTTTCTATCAGTTGGCAAGCTGCGCACAAAATCCCAGTGTTGTACAGCTTCCTTCTTCACCTTTCCGATGCTGCCGCTCTCTCCGGCTCCCGGAGCCGAAGAAGCGGCTTCTTCGCGCAAAGACGATTGTACCGCTCACAGTGCTCTCTTAGCGCCGCTTCTGCCGAAAGAAGCCCGGGAGCGGCTCTTAGCTCCGGAGAGCATCGTACCTTCGTCTTTAGCGTCTTTTGTGGTCTACATCCTAGCAGAAAGCTTTTCCACTCTGTCTGGCAAGGAAAACCTGCGGGAGCACAGAAAACATCTCCCATCGTGTTCTGGACGTTGCACGGAGGTCTGCCAAGTGCTTGGCATGAAGGAAAGAAAAGTTGTCCAAAACAGCTTCCAATCGAATATTCATGTGATTGGAAACGTCAGGAAAGTGTAAGGTACTGTTTTATATCAGTTGGCAAGCTGCGCACACAATCCCAGTGTTGTACAGCTTCCTTCTTCACCTTTGCGATGCTGCCGCTCTCTCCGGCTCCCGGAGCCGAAGAAGCGGCTTCTTCGCGCAAAGACGATTGTACCGCTCACAGTGCTCTCTTAGCGCCGCTTCTGCCGAAAGAAGCCCGGGAGCGGCGCTTAGCTCCGGAGAGCATCGTACCTTCGTCTTTAGCGTCTTTTGTGGTCTACATCCTAGCAGAAAGCTTTTCCACTCTGTCTGGCAAGGAAAACCTGCGGGAGCACAGCAAACATCTCCCATCGTGTTCTGGACGTTGCACGGAGGTCTGCCAAGTGTTTGGCATGAAGGAAAGAAAAGTTGTCCAAAACAGCTTCCAATCGAATATTCATGTGATTGGAAACGTCAGGAAAGTGGTAAGGTACTGTTTTCTATCAGTTGGCAAGCTGCGCACACAATCCCAGTGTTGTACAGCTTCCTTCTTCACCTTTGCGATGCTGCCGCTCTCTCCGGCTCCCGGAGCCGAAGAAGCGGCTTCTTCTCTGTGCAAAGACGATTGTACCGCTCACAGTGCTCTCTTAGCGCCGCTTCTGCCGAAAGAAGCCCGGGAGCGGCGCTTAGCTCCGGAGAGCATCGTACCTTCGTCTTTAGCGTCTTTTGTGGTCTACATCCTAGCAGAAAGCTTTTCCACTCTGTCTGGCAAGGAAAACCTGCGGGAGCACAGAAAACATCTCCCATCGTGTTCTGGACGTTGCACGGAGGTCTGCCAAGTGTTTGGCATGAAGGAAAGAAAAGTTGTCCAAAACAGCTTCCAATCGAATATTCATGTGATTGGAAACGTCAGGAAAGTGTAAGGTACTGTTTTCTATCAGTTGGCAAGCTGTGCACACAATCCCAGTGTTGTACAGCTTCCTTCTTCACCTTTCCGATGCTGCCGCTCTCTCCGGCTCCCGGAGCCGAAGAAGCGGCTTCTTCGCGCAAAGACGATTGTACCGCTCACAGTGCTCTCTTAGCGCCGCTTCTGCCGAAAGAAGCCCGGGAGCGGCTCTTAGCTCCGGAGAGCATCGTACCTTCGTCTTTAGCGTCTTTTGTGGTCTACATCCTAGCAGAAAGCTTTTCCACTCTGTCTGGCAAGGAAAACCTGCGGGAGCACAGAAAACATCTCCCATCAAGTTCTGGACGTTGCACGGAGGTCTGCCAAGTGTTTGGCATGAAGGAAAGAAAAGTTGTCCAAAACAGCTTCCAATCGAATATTCATGTGATTGGAAACGTCAGGAAAGTGGTAAGGTACTGTTTTCTATCAGTTGGCAAGCTGCGCACACAATCCCAGTGTTGTACAGCTTCCTTCTTCACCTTTCCGATGCTGCCGCTCTCTCCCGCTCCTGGAGCCGAAGAAGCGGCTTCTTCGCGCAAAGACGATTGTACCGCTCACAGTGCTCTCTTAGCGCCGCTTCTGCCGAAAGAAGCCCGGGAGCGGCGCTTAGCTCCGGAGAGCATCGTACCTTCGTCTTTAGCGTCTTTTGTGGTCTACATCCTAGCAGAAAGCTTTTCCACTCTGTCTGGCAAGGAAAACTGCGGGAGCACAGAAAACATCTCCCATCGTGTTCTGGACGTTGCACGGAGGTCTGCCAAGTGTTTGGCATGAAGGAAAGAAAAGTTGTCCAAAACAGCTTCCAATCGAATATTCATGTGATTGGAAACGTCAGGAAAGTGTAAGGTACTGTTTTCTATCAGTTGGCAAGCTGCGCACAAAATCCCAGTGTTGTACAGCTTCCTTCTTCACCTTTCCGATGCTGCCGCTCTCTCCGGCTCCCGGAGCCGAAGAAGCGGCTTCTTCGCGCAAAGACGATTGTACCGCTCACAGTGCTCTCTTAGCGCCGCTTCTGCCGAAAGAAGCCCGGGAGCGGCTCTTAGCTCCGGACAGCATCGTACCTTCGTCTTTAGCGTCTTTTGTGGTCTACATCCTAGCAGAAAGCTTTTCCACTCTGTCTGGCAAGGAAAACCTGCGGGAGCACAGCAAACATCTCCCATCGTGTTCTGGACGTTGCACGGAGGTCTGCCAAGTGCTTGGCATGAAGGAAAGAAAAGTTGTCCAAAACAGCTTCCAATCGAATATTCATGTGATTGGAAACGTCAGGAAAGTGTAAGGTACTGTTTTATATCAGTTGGCAAGCTGCGCACACAATCCCAGTGTTGTACAGCTTCCTTCTTCACCTTTGCGATGCTGCCGCTCTCTCCAGATCCCGGAGCCGAAGAAGCGGCTTCTTCGCGCAAAGACGATTGTACCGCTCACAGTGCTCTCTTAGCGCCGCTTCTGCCGAAAGAAGCCCGGGAGCGGCGCTTAGCTCCGGAGAGCATCGTACCTTCGTCTTTAGCGTCTTTTGTGGTCTACATCCTAGCAGAAAGCTTTTCCACTCTGTCTGGCAAGGAAAACCTGCGGGAGCACAGAGAACATCTCCCATCGTGTTCTAAACGTTGCACGGAGGTCTGCCAAGTGTTTGGCATGAAGGAAAGAAAAGTTGTCCAAAACAGCTTCCAATCGAATATTCATGTGATTGGAAACGTCAGGAAAGTGTAAGGTACTGTTTTCTATCAGTTGGCAAGCTGCGCACACAATCCCAGTGTTGTACAGCTTCCTTCTTCACCTTTGCGATGCTGCCGCTCTCTCCGGCTCCCGGAGCCGAAGAAGCGGCTTCTTCGCGCAAAGACGATTGTACCGCTCACAGTGCTCTCTTAGCGCCGCTTCTGCCGAAAGAAGCCCGGGAGCGGCGCTTAGCTCCGGAGAGCATCGTAACTTCGTCTTTAGCGTCTTTTGTGGTCTACATCCTAGCAGAAAGCTTTTCCACTCTGTCTGGCAAGGAAAACCTGCGGGAGCACAGAGAACATCTCCCATCGTGTTCTAAACGTTGCACGGAGGTCTGCCAAGTGTTTGGCATGAAGGAAAGAAAAGTTGTCCAAAACAGCTTCCAATCGAATATTCATGTGATTGGAAACGTCAGGAAAGTGGTAAGGTACTGTTTTCTATCAGTTGGCAAGCTGCGCACACAATCCCAGTGTTGTACAGCTTCCTTCTTCACCTTTCCGATGCTGCCGCTCTCTCCGGCTCCCGGAGCCGAAGAAGCGGCTTCTTCGCGCAAAGACGATTGTACCGCTCACAGTGCTCTCTTAGCGCCGCTTCTGCCGAAAGAAGCCCGGGAGCGGCTCTTAGCTCCGGAGAGCATCGTACCTTCGTCTTTAGCGTCTTTTGTGGTCTACATCCTAGCAGAAAGCTTTTCCACTCTGTCTGGCAAGGAAAACCTGCGGGAGCACAGAAAACATCTCCCATCGTGTTCTGGACGTTGCACGGAGGTCTGCCAAGTGTTTGGCATGAAGGAAAGAAAAGTTGTCCAAAACAGCTTCCAATCGAAGATTCATGTGATTGGAAACGTCAGGAAAGTGTAAGGTACTGTTTTCTATCAGTTGGCAAGCTGCGCACACAATCCCAGTGTTGTACAGCTTCCTTCTTCACCTTTCCGATGCTGCCGCTCTCTCCGGCTCCCGGAGCCGAAGAAGCGGCTTCTTCGCGCAAAGACGATTGTACCGCTCACAGTGCTCTCTTAGCGCAGCTTCTGCCGAAAGAAGCCCGGGAGCGGCTCTTAGCTCCGGAGAGCATCGTACCTTCGTCTTTAGCGTCTTTTGTGGTCTACATCCTAGCAGAAAGCTTTTCCACTCTGTCTGGCAAGGAAACCCTGCGGGAGCACAGCAAACATCTCCCATCGTGTTCTGGACGTTGCACGGAGGTCTGCCAAGTGTTTGGCATGAAGGAAAGAAAAGTTGTCCAAAACAGCTTCCAATCGAATATTCATGTGATTGGAAACGTCAGGAAAGTGGTAAGGTACTGTTTTCTATCAGTTGGCAAGCTGCGCACACAATCCCAGTGTTGTACAGCTTCCTTCTTCACCTTTCCGATGCTGCCGCTCTCTCCGGCTCCCGGAGCCGAAGAAGCGGCTTCTTTGCGCAAAGACGATTGTTCCGCTCACAGTGCTTTCTTAGCGCCGCTTCTGCCGAAAGAAGCCCGGGAGCGGCGCTTAGCTCCGGAGAGCATCGTACCTTCGTCTTTAGCGTCTTTTGTTGTCTACATCCTAGCAGAAAGCTTTTCCACTCTGTCTGGCAAGGAAAACCTGCGGGAGCACAGAAAACATCTCCCATCGTGTTCTGGACGTTGCACGGAGGTCTGCCAAGTGTTTGGCATGAAGGAAAGAAAAGTTGTCCAAAACAGCTTCCAATCGAATATTCATGTGATTGGAAACGTCAGGAAAGTGTAAGGTACTGTTTTCTATCAGTTGGCAAGGTGCGCACACAATCCCAGTGTTGTACAGCTTCCTTCTTCACCTTTGCGATGCTGCCGCTCTCTCCGGCTCCCGGAGCCGAAGAAGCGGCTTCTTCGCGCAAAGACGATTGTACCGCTCACAGTGCTCTCTTAGCGCCGCTTCTGCCGAAAGAAGCCCGGCAGCGGCTCTTAGCTCCGGAGAGCATCGTACCTTCGTCTTTAGCGTCTTTTGTGGTCTACATCCTAGCAGAAAGCTTTTCCACTCTGTCTGGCAAGGAAAACCTGCGGGAGCACAGCAAACATCTCCCATCATGTTCTAGACGTTGCACGGAGGTCTGCCAAGTGTTTGGCATGAAGGAAAGAAAAGTTGTCCAAAACAGCTTCCAATCGAATATTCATGTGATTGGAAACGTCAGGAAAGTGTAAGGTACTGTTTTCTATCAGTTGGCAAGCTGCGCACACAATCCCAGTGTTGTACAGCTTCCTTCTTCACCTTTCCGATGCTGCCGCTCTCTCCGGCTCCCGGAGCCGAAGAAGCGGCTTCTTCGCGCAAAGACGATTGTACCGCTCACAGTGCTATCTTAGCGCCGCTTCTGCCGAAAGAAGCCCGGGAGCGGCGCTTAGCTCCGGAGAGCATCGTACCTTCGTCTTTAGCGTCTTTTGTGGTCTACATCCTAGCAGAAAGCTTTTCCACTCTGTCTGGCAAGGAAAACCTGCGGGAGCACAGAAAACATCTCCCATCGTGTTCTGGACGTTGCACGGAGGTCTGCCAAGTGTTTGGCATGAAGGAAAGAAAAGTTGTCCAAAACAGCTTCCAATCGAAGATTCATGTGATTGGAAACGTCAGGAAAGTGTAAGGTACTGTTTTCTATCAGTTGGCAAGCTGCGCACACAATCCCAGTGTTGTACAGCTTCCTTCTTCACCTTTCCGATGCTGCCGCTCTCTCCGGCTCCCGGAGCCGAAGAAGCGGCTTCTTCGCGCAAAGACGATTGTACCGCTCACAGTGCTCTCTTAGCGCAGCTTCTGCCGAAAGAAGCCCGGGAGCGGCTCTTAGCTCCGGAGAGCATCGTACCTTCGTCTTTAGCGTCTTTTGTGGTCTACATCCTAGCAGAAAGCTTTTCCACTCTGTCTGGCAAGGAAAACCTGCGGGAGCACAGCAAACATCTCCCATTGTGTTCTAAACGTTGCACAGAGGTCTGCCAAGTGTTTGGCATGAAGGAAAGAAAAGTTGTCCAAAACAGCTTCCAATCGAATATTCATGTGATTGGAAACGTCAGGAAAGTGGTAAGGTACTGTTTTCTATCAGTTGGCAAGCTGCGCACACAATCCCAGTGTTGTACAGCTTCCTTCTTCACCTTTGCGATGCTGCCGCTCTCTCCGGCTCCCGGAGCCGAAGAAGCGGCTTCTTCTCTGTGCAAAGACGATTGTACCGCTCACAGTGCTCTCTTAGCGCCGCTTCTGCCGAAAGAAGCCCGGGAGCGGCGCTTAGCTCCGGAGAGCATCGTACCTTCGTCTTTAGCGTCTTTTGTGGTCTACATCCTAGCAGAAAGCTTTTCCACTCTGTCTGGCAAGGAAAACCTGCGGGAGCACAGAAAACATCTCCCATCGTGTTCTGGACGTTGCACGGAGGTCTGCCAAGTGTTTGGCATGAAGGAAAGAAAAGTTCTCCAAAACAGCTTCCAATCGAAGATTCATGTGATTGGAAACGTCAGGAAAGTGTAAGGTACTGTTTTCTATCAGTTGGCAAGCTGCGCACACAATCCCAGTGTTGTACAGCTTCCTTCTTCACCTTTCCGATGCTGCCGCTCTCTCCGGCTCCCGGAGCCGAAGAAGCGGCTTCTTCGCGCAAAGACGATTGTACCGCTCACAGTGCTCTCTTAGCGCCGCTTCTGCCGAAAGAAGCCCGGGAGCGGCTCTTAGCTCCGGAGAGCATCGTACCTTCGTCTTTAGCGTCTTTTGTGGTCTACATCCTAGCAGAAAGCTTTTCCACTCTGTCTGGCAAGGAAAACCTGCGGGAGCACAGAAAACATCTCCCATCATGTTCTAGACGTTGCACGGAGGTCTGCCAATTGTTTGGCATGAAGGAAAGAAAAGTTGTCCAAAACAGCTTCCAATCGAATATTCATGTGATTGGAAACGTCAGGAAAGTGGTAAGGTACTGTTTTCTATCAGTTGGCAAGCTGCGCACACAATCCCAGTGTTGTACAGCTTCCTTCTTCACCTTTGCGATGCTGCCGCTCTCTCCGGCTCCCGGAGCCGAAGAAGCGGCTTCTTCGCGCAAAGACGATTGTACCGCTCACAGTGCTCTCTTAGCGCCGCTTCTGCCGAAAGAAGCCCGGCAGCGGCTCTTAGCTCCGGAGAGCATCGTACCTTCGTCTTTAGCGTCTTTTGTGGTCTACATCCTAGCAGAAAGCTTTTCCACTCTGTCTGGCAAGGAAAACCTGCGGGAGCACAGCAAACATCTCCCATCGTGTTCTGGACGTTGCACGGAGGTCTGCCAAGTGTTTGGCATGAAGGAAAGAAAAGTTGTCCAAAACAGCTTCCAATGGCATATTCATGTGATTGGAAACGTCAGGAAAGTGGTAAGGTACTGTTTTCTATCAGTTGGCAAGCTGCGCACACAATCCCAGTGTTGTACAGCTTCCTTCTTCACCTTTCCGATGCTGCCGCTCTCTCCGGCTCCCGGAGCCGAAGAAGCGGCTTCTTCGCGCAAAGACGATTGTACCGCTCACAGTGCTCTCTTAGCGCCGCTTCTGCCGAAAGAAGCCCGGGAGCGGCGCTTAGCTCCGGAGAGCATCGTAACTTCGTCTTTAGCGTCTTTTGTGGTCTACATCCTAGCAGAAAGCTTTTCCACTCTGTCTGGCAAGGAAAACCTGCGGGAGCACAGAGAACATCTCCCATCGTGTTCTAAACGTTGCACGGAGGTCTGCCAATTGTTTGGCATGAAGGAAAGAAAAGTTGTCCAAAACAGCTTCCAATCGAATATTCATGTGATTGGAAACGTCAGGAAAGTGTAAGGTACTGTTTTCTATCAGTTGGCAAGCTGCGCACACAATCCCAGTGTTGTACAGCTTCCTTCTTCACCTTTGCGATGCTGCCGCTCTCTCCGGCTCCCGGAGCCGAAGAAGCGGCTTCTTCGCGCAAAGACGATTGTACCGCTCACAGTGCTCTCTTCGCGCCGCTTCTGCCGAAAGAAGCCCGGGAGCGGCGCTTAGCTCCGGAGAGCATCGTAACTTCGTCTTTAGCGTCTTTTGTGGTCTACATCCTAGCAGAAAGCTTTTCCACTCTGTCTGGCAAGGAAAACCTGCGGGAGCACAGAGAACATCTCCCATCGTGTTCTAAACGTTGCACGGAGGTCTGCCAAGTGTTTGGCATGAAGGAAAGAAAAGTTGTCCAAAACAGCTTCCAATCGAATATTCATGTGATTGGAAACGTCAGGAAAGTGGTAAGGTACTGTTTTCTATCAGTTGGCAAGCTGCGCACACAATCCCAGTGTTGTACAGCTTCCTTCTTCACCTTTCCGATGCTGCCGCTCTCTCCGGCTCCCGGAGCCGAAGAAGCGGCTTCTTCGCGCAAAGACGATTGTACCGCTCACAGTGCTCTCTTAGCGCCGCTTCTGCCGAAAGAAGCCCGGGAGCGGCGCTTGGCTCCGGAGAGCATCGTACCTTTGTCTTTAGCGTCTTTTGTGGTCTACATCCTAGCAGAAAGCTTTTCCACTCTGTCTGGCAAGGAAAACCTGCGGGAGCACAGAAAACATCTCCCATCGTGTTCTGGACGTTGCACGGAGGTCTGCCAAGTGTTTGGCATGAAGGAAAGAAAAGTTGTCCAAAACAGCTTCCAATCGAAGATTCATGTGATTGGAAACGTCAGGAAAGTGTAAGGTACTGTTTTCTATCAGTTGGCAAGCTGCGCACACAATCCCAGTGTTGTACAGCTTCCTTCTTCACCTTTCCGATGCTGCCGCTCTCTCCGGCTCCCGGAGCCGAAGAAGCGGCTTCTTCGCGCAAAGACGATTGTACCGCTCACAGTGCTCTCTTAGCGCCGCTTCTGCCGAAAGAAGCCCGGCAGCGGCGCTTAGCTCCGGAGAGCATCGTACCTTCGTCTTTAGCGTCTTTTGTGGTCTACATCCTAGCAGAAAGCTTTTCCACTCTGTCTGGCAAGGAAAACCTGCGGGAGCACAGAAAACATCTCCCATCGTGTTCTGGACGTTGCACGGAGGTCTGCCAAGTGTTTGGCATGAAGGAAAGAAAAGTTGTCCAAAACAGCTTCCAATCGAATATTCATGTGATTGGAAACGTCAGGAAAGTGTAAGGTACTGTTTTCTATCAGTTGGCAAGCTGCGCACACAATCCCAGTGTTGTACAGCTTCCTTCTTCACCTTTCCGATGCTGCCGCTCTCTCCGGCTCCCGGAGCCGAAGAAGCGGCTTCTTCGCGCAAAGACGATTGTACCGCTCACAGTGCTCTCTTAGCGCCGCTTCTGCCGAAAGAAGCCCGGGAGCGGCTCTTAGCTCCGGAGAGCATCGTACCTTCGTCTTTAGCGTCTTTTGTGGTCTACATCCTAGCAGAAAGCTTTTCCACTCTGTCTGGCAAGGAAAACCTGCGGGAGCACAGAAAACATCTCCCATCGTGTTCTGGACGTTGCACGGAGGTCTGCCAAGTGCTTGGCATGAAGGAAAGAAAAGTTGTCCAAAACAGCTTCCAATCGAATATTCATGTGATTGGAAACGTCAGGAAAGTGTAAGGTACTGTTTTCTATCAGTTGGCAAGCTGCGCACACAATCCCAGTGTTGTACAGCTTCCTTCTTCACCTTTGCGATGCTGCCGCTCTCTCCGGCTCCCGGAGCCGAAGAAGCGGCTTCTTCGCGCAAAGACGATTGTACCGCTCACAGTGCTCTCTTAGCGCCGCTTCTGCCGAAAGAAGCCCGGGAGCGGCGCTTAGCTCCGGAGAGCATCGTACCTTCGTCTTTAGCGTCTTTTGTGGTCTACATCCTAGCAGAAAGCTTTTCCACTCTGTCTGGCAAGGAAAACCTGCGGGAGCACAGAGAACATCTCCCATCGTGTTCTAAACGTTGCACGGAGGTCTGCCAAGTGTTTGGCATGAAGGAAAGAAAAGTTGTCCAAAACAGCTTCCAATCGAATATTCATGTGATTGGAAACGTCAGGAAAGTGTAAGGTACTGTTTTCTATCAGTTGGCAAGCTGCGCACACAATCCCAGTGTTGTACAGCTTCCTTCTTCACCTTTCCGATGCTGCCGCTCTCTCCGGCTCCCAGAGCCGAAGAAGCGGCTTCTTCGCGCAAAGACGATTGTACCGCTCACAGTGCTCTCTTAGCGCCGCTTCTGCCGAAAGAAGCCCGGGAGCGGCGCTTGGCTCCGGAGAGCATCGTACCTTCGTCTTTAGCGTCTTTTGTGGTCTACATCCTAGCAGAAAGCTTTTCCACTCTGTCTGGCAAGGAAAACCTGCGGGAGCACAGAAAACATCTCCCATCGTGTTCTGGACGTTGCACGGAGGTCTGCCAAGTGCTTGGCATGAAGGAAAGAAAAGTTGTCCAAAACAGCTTCCAATCGAATATTCATGTGATTGGAAACGTCAGGAAAGTGTAAGGTACTGTTTTCTATCAGTTGGCAAGCTGCGCACACAATCCCAGTGTTGTACAGCTTCCTTCTTCACCTTTCCGATGCTGCCGCTCTCTCCGGCTCCCGGAGCCGAAGAAGCGGCTTCTTCTCTGTGCAAAGACGATTGTACCGCTCACAGTGCTCTCTTAGTGCCGCTTCTGCCGAAAGAAGCCCGGGAGCGGCGCTTAGCTCCGGAGAGCATCGTACCTTCGTCTTTAGCGTCTTTTGTGGTCTACATCCTAGCAGAAAGCTTTTCCACTCTGTCTGGCAAGGAAAACCTGCGGGAGCACAGAAAACATCTCCCATCGTGTTCTGGACGTTGCACGGAGGTCTGCCAAGTGTTTGGCATGAAGGAAAGAAAAGTTGTCCAAAACAGCTTCCAATCGAATATTCATGTGATTGGAAACGTCAGGAAAGTGTAAGGTACTGTTTTCTACCAGTTGGCAAGCTGCGCACACAATCCCAGTGTTGTACAGCTTCCTTCTTCACCTTTCCGATGCTGCCGCTCTCTCCGGCTCCCGGAGCCGAAGAAGCGGCTTCTTCGCGCAAAGACGATTGTACCGCTCACAGTGCTCTCTTAGCGCCGCTTCTGCCGAAAGAAGCCCGGCAGCGGCTCTTAGCTCCGGAGAGCATCGTACCTTCGTCTTTAGCGTCTTTTGTGGTCTACATCCTAGCAGAAAGCTTTTCCACTCTGTCTGGCAAGGAAAACCTGCGGGAGCACAGAGAACATCTCCCATCGTGTTCTGGACGTTGCACGGAGGTCTGCCAAGTGTTTGGCATGAAGGAAAGAAAAGTTGTCCAGAACAGCTTCCAATCGAATATTCATGTGATTGGAAACGTCAGGAAAGTGTAAGGTACTGTTTTCTATCAGTTGGCAAGCTGCGCACACAATCCCAGTGTTGTACAGCTTCCTTCTTCACCTTTGCGATGCTGCCGCTCTCTCCGGCTCCCGGAGCCGAAGAAGCGGCTTCTTCGCGCAAAGACGATTGTACCGCTCACAGTGCTCTCTTAGCGCCGCTTCTGCCGAAAGAAGCCCGGGAGCGGCGCTTAGCTCCGGAGAGCATCGTACCTTCGTCTTTAGCGTCTTTTGTGGTCTACATCCTAGCAGAAAGCTTTTCCACTCTGTCTGGCAAGGAAAACCTGCGGGAGCACAGAAAACATCTCCCATCGTGTTCTGGACGTTGCACGGAGGTCTGCCAAGTGTTTGGCATGAAGGAAAGAAAAGTTGTCCAAAACAGCTTCCAATCGAATATTCATGTGATTGGAAACGTCAGGAAAGTGTAAGGTACTGTTTTCTATCATTTGGCAAGCTGCGCACACAATCCCAGTGTTGTACAGCTTCCTTCTTCACCTTTCCGATGCTGCCGCTCTCTCCGGCTCCCGGAGCCGAAGAAGTGGCTTCTTCGCGCAAAGACGATTGTACCGCTCACAGTGCTCTCTTAGCGCCGCTTCTGCCGAAAGAAGCCCGGGAGCGGCTCTTAGCTTCGGAGAGCATCGTACCTTCGTCTTTAGCGTCTTTTGTGGTCTACATCCTAGCAGAAAGCTTTTCCACTCTGTCTGGCAAGGAAAACCTGCGGGAGCACAGAAAACATCTCCCATCATGTTCTAGACTTTGCACGGAGGTCTGCAAAGTGTTTGGCATGAAGGAAAGAAAAGTTGTCCAAAACAGCTTCCAATCGAATATTCATGTGATTGGAAACGTCAGGAAAGTGTAAGGTACTGTTTTCTATCAGTTGGCAAGCTGCGCACACAATCCCAGTGTTGTACAGCTTCCTTCTTCACCTTTCCGATGCTGCCGCTCTCTCCGGCTCCCGGAGCCGAAGAAGCGGCTTCTTCGCGCAAAGACGATTGTACCGCTCACAGTGCTCTCTTAGCGCCGCTTCTGCCGAAAGAAGCCCGGCAGCGGCTCTTAGCTCCGGAGAGCATCGTACCTTCGTCTTTAGCGTCTTTTGTGGTCTACATCCTAGCAGAAAGCTTTTCCACTCTGTCTGGCAAGGAAAACCTGCGGGAGCACAGAAAACATCTCCCATCGTGTTCTGGACGTTGCACAGAGGTCTGCCAAGTGCTTGGCATGAAGGAAAGAAAAGTTGTCCAAAACAGCTTCCAATCGAATATTCATGTGATTGGAAACGTCAGGAAAGTGTAAGGTACTGTTTTCTATCAGTTGGCAAGCTGCGCACACAATCCCAGTGTTGTACAGCTTCCTTCTTCACCTTTGCGATGCTGCCGCTCTCTCCGGCTCCCGGAGCCGAAGAAGCGGCTTCTTCGCGCAAAGACGATTGTACCGCTCACAGTGCTCTCTTAGCGCCGCTTCTGCCGAAAGAAGCCCGGGAGCGGCGCTTAGCTCCGGAGAGCATCGTACCTTCGTCTTTAGCGTCTTTTGTGGTCTACATCATAGCAGAAAGCTTTTCCACTCTGTCTGGCAAGGAAAACCTGTGGGAGCACAGAAAACATCTCACATCGTGTTCTAAACGTTGCACGGAGGTCTGCCAAGTGTTTGGCATGAAGGAAAGAAAAGTTGTCCAAAACAGCTTCCAATCGAATATTCATGTGATTGGAAACGTCAGGAAAGTGGTAAGGTACTGTTTTCTATCAGTTGGCAAGCTGCGCACACAATCCCAGTGTTGTACAGCTTCCTTCTTCACCTTTCCGATGCTGCCGCTCTCTCCGGCTCCCGGAGCCGAAGAAGCGGCTTCTTCTTTGTGCAAAGACGATTGTACCGCTCACAGTGCTCTCTTAGCGCCGCTTCTGCCGAAAGAAGCCCGGGAGCGGCGCTTAGCTCCGGAGAGCATCGTACCTTCGTCTTTAGCGTCTTTTGTGGTCTACATCCTAGCAGAAAGCTTTTCCACTCTGTCTGGCAAGGAAAACCTGCGGGAGCACAGAAAACATCTCCCATCGTGTTCTGGACGTTGCACAGAGGTCTGCCAAGTGTTTGGCATGAAGGAAAGAAAAGTTGTCCAAAACAGCTTCCAATCGAATATTCATGTGATTGGAAACGTCAGGAAAGTGGTAAGGTACTGTTTTCTATCAGTTGGCAAGCTGCGCACACAATCCCAGTGTTGTACAGCTTCCTTCTTCACCTTTCCGATGCTGCCGCTCTCTCCGGCTCCCGGAGCCGAAGAAGCGGCTTCTTCGCGCAAAGACGATTGTACCGCTCACAGTGCTCTCTTAGCGCCGCTTCTGCCGAAAGAAGCCCGGGAGCGGCTCTTAGCTCCGGAGAGCATCGTACCTTCGTCTTTAGCGTCTTTTGTGGTCTACATCCTAGCAGAAAGCTTTTCCACTCTGTCTGGCAAGGAAAACCTGCGGGAGCACAGAAAACATCTCCCATCATGTTCTAGACGTTGCACGGAGGTCTGCAAAGTGTTTGGCATGAAGGAAAGAAAAGTTGTCCAAAACAGCTTCCAATCGAATATTCATGTGATTGGAAACGTCAGGAAAGTGTAAGGTACTGTTTTCTATCAGTTGGCAAGCTGCGCACACAATCCCAGTGTTGTACAGCTTCCTTCTTCACCTTTCCGATGCTGCCGCTCTCTCCGGCTCCCGGAGCCGAAGAAGCGGCTTCTTCTCTGTGCAAAGACGATTGTACCGCTCACAGTGCTCTCTTAGCGCCGCTTCTGCCGAAAGAAGCCCGGGAGCGGCGCTTAGCTCCGGAGAGCATCGTACCTTCGTCTTTAGCGTCTTTTGTGGTCTACATCCTAGCAGAAAGCTTTTCCACTCTGTCTGGCAAGGAAAACTTGCGGGAGCACAGAAAACATCTCCCATCGAGTTCTGGACGTTGCACGGAGGTCTGCCAAGTGTTTGGCATGAAGGAAAGAAAAGTTGTCCAAAACAGCTTCCAATCGAATATTCATGTGATTGGAAACGTCAGGAAAGTGGTAAGGTACTGTTTTCTATCAGTTGGCAAGCTGCGCACACAATGCCAGTGTTGTACAGCTTCCTTCTTCACCTTTCCGATGCTGCCGCTCTCTCCGGCTCCCGGAGCCGAAGAAGCGGCTTCTTCGCGCAAAGACGATTGTACCGCTCACAGTGCTCTCTTAGCGCCGCTTCTGCCGAAAGAAGCCCGGGAGCGGCGCTTAGGTCCGGAGAGCATCGTACCTTCGTCTTTAGCGTCTTTTGTGGTCTACATCCTAGCAGAAAGCTTTTCCACTCTGTCTGGCAAGGAAAACCTGCGGGAGCACAGAAAACATCTCCCATCGTGTTCTGGACGTTGCACGGAGGTCTGCCAAGTGTTTGGCATGAAGGAAAGAAAAGTTGTCCAAAACAGCTTCCAATGGCATATTCATGTGATTGGAAACGTCAGGAAAGTGTAAGGTACTGTTTTCTATCAGTTGGCAAGCTGCGCACACAATCCCAGTGTTGTACAGCTTCCTTCTTCACCTTTCCGATGCTGCCGCTCTCTCCGGCTCCCGGAGCCGAAGAAGCGGCTTCTTCGCGCAAAGACGATTGTACCGCTCACAGTGCTCTCTTAGCGCCGCTTCTGCCGAAAGAAGCCCGGGAGCGGCTCTTAGCTCCGGAGAGCATCGTACCTTCGTCTTTAGCGTCTTTTGTGGTCTACATCCTAGCAGAAAGCTTTTCCACTCTGTCTGGCAAGGAAAACCTGCGGGAGCACAGAAAACATCTCCCATCGTGTTCTGGACGTTGCACGGAGGTCTGCCAAGTGTTTGGCATGAAGGAAAGAAAAGTTGTCCAAAACAGCTTCCAATCGAATATTCATGTGATTGGAAACGTCAGGAAAGTGTAAGGTACTGTTTTCTATCAGTTGGCAAGCTGCGCACACAATCCCAGTGTTGTACAGCTTCCTTCTTCACCTTTGCGATGCTGCCGCTCTCTCCGGCTCCCGGAGCCGAAGAAGCGGCTTCTTCGCGCAAAGACGATTGTACCGCTCACAGTGCTCTCTTAGCGCCGCTTCTGCCGAAAGAAGCCCGGGAGCGGCGCTTAGCTCCGGAGAGCATCGTACCTTCGTCTTTAGCGTCTTTTGTGGTCTACATCCTAGCAGAAAGCTTTTCCACTCTGTCTGGCAAGGAAAACCTGCGGGAGCACAGAAAACATCTCCCATCGTGTTCTAGACGTTGCACGGAGGTCTGCCAAGTGTTTGGCATGAAGGAAAGAAAAGTTGTCCAAAACAGCTTCCAATCGAATATTCATGTGATTGGAAACGTCAGGAAAGTGGTAAGGTACTGTTTTCTATCAGTTGGCAAGCTGCGCACACAATCCCAGTGTTGTACAGCTTCCTTCTTCACCTTTGCGATGCTGCCGCTCTCTCCGGCTCCCGGAGCCGAAGAAGCGGCTTCTTCGCGCAAAGACGATTGTACAGCTCACAGTGCTCTCTTAGCGCCGCTTCTGCCGAAAGAAGCCCGGGAGCGGCTCTTAGCTCCGGACAGCATCGTACCTTCGTCTTTAGCGTCTTTTGTGGTCTACATCCTAGCAGAAAGCTTTTCCACTCTGTCTGGCAAGGAAAACCTGCGGGAGCACAGAAAACATCTCCCCTCCTGTTCTAGACGTTGCACGGAGGTCTGCCAAGTGTTTGGCATGAAGGAAAGAAAAGTTGTCCAAAACAGCTTCCAATCGAATATTCATGTGATTGGAAACGTCAGGAAAGTGTAAGGTACTGTTTTCTATCAGTTGGCAAGCTGCGCACACAATCCCAGTGTTGTACAGCTTCCTTCTTCACCTTTCCGATGCTGCCGCTCTCTCCGGCTCCCGGAGCCGAAGAAGCGGCTTCTTCGCGCAAAGACGATTGTACCGCTCACAGTGCTCTCTTAGCGCCGCTTCTGCCGAAAGAAGCCCGGCAGCGGCTCTTAGCTCCGGAGAGCATCGTACCTTCGTCTTTAGCGTCTTTTGTGGTCTACATCCTAGCAGAAAGCTTTTCCACTCTGTCTGGCAAGGAAAACCTGCGGGAGCACAGAGAACATCTCCCATCGTGTTCTAAACGTTGCACGGAGGTCTGCAAAGTGTTTGGCATGAAGGAAAGTAAAGTTGTCCAAAACAGCTTCCAATCGAATATTCATGTGATTGGAAACGTCAGGAAAGTGTAAGGTACTGTTTTCTATCAGTTGGCAAGCTGCGCACACAATCCCAGTGTTGTACAGCTTCCTTCTTCACCTTTCCGATGCTGCCGCTCTCTCCGGCTCCCGGAGCCGAAGAAGCGGCTTCTTCGCGCAAAGACGATTGTACCGCTCACAGTGCTCTCTTAGCGCCGCTTCTGCCGAAAGAAGCCCGGGAGCGGCTCTTAGCTCCGGAGAGCATCGTACCTTCGTCTTTAGCGTCTTTTGTGGTCTACATCCTAGCAGAAAGCTTTTCCACTCTGTCTGGCAAGGAAAACCTGCGGGAGCACAGAAAACATCTCCCATCGTGTTCTGGACGTTGCACGGAGGTCTGCCAAGTGCTTGGCATGAAGGAAAGAAAAGTTGTCCAAAACAGCTTCCAATCGAATATTCATGTGATTGGAAACGTCAGGAAAGTGTAAGGTACTGTTTTCTATCAGTTGGCAAGCTGCGCACACAATCCCAGTGTTGTACAGCTTCCTTCTTCACCTTTGCGATGCTGCCGCTCTCTCCGGCTCCCGGAGCCGAAGAAGCGGCTTCTTCGCGCAAAGACGATTGTACCGCTCACAGTGCTCTCTTAGCGCCGCTTCTGCCGAAAGAAGCCCGGGAGCGGCGCTTAGCTCCGGAGAGCATCGTACCTTCGTCTTTAGCGTCTTTTGTGGTCTACATCCTAGCAGAAAGCTTTTCCACTCTGTCTGGCAAGGAAAACCTGCGGGAGCACAGAGAACATCTCCCATCGTGTTCTAAACGTTGCACGGAGGTCTGCCAAGTGTTTGGCATGAAGGAAAGAAAAGTTGTCCAAAACAGCTTCCAATCGAATATTCATGTGATTGGAAACGTCAGGAAAGTGTAAGGTACTGTTTTCTATCAGTTGGCAAGCTGCGCACACAATCCCAGTGTTGTACAGCTTCCTTCTTCACCTTTCCGATGCTGCCGCTCTCTCCGGCTCCCGGAGCCGAAGAAGCGGCTTCTTCGCGCAAAGACGATTGTACCGCTCACAGTGCTCTCTTAGCGCCGCTTCTGCCGAAAGAAGCCCGGGAGCGGCGCTTGGCTCCGGAGAGCATCGTACCTTCGTCTTTAGCGTCTTTTGTGGTCTACATCCTAGCAGAAAGCTTTTCCACTCTGTCTGGCAAGGAAAACCTGCGGGAGCACAGCAAACATCTCCCATCGTGTTCTGGACGTTGCACGGAGGTCTGCCAAGTGCTTGGCATGAAGGAAAGAAAAGTTGTCCAAAACAGCTTCCAATCGAATATTCATGTGATTGGAAACGTCAGGAAAGTGTAAGGTACTGTTTTCTATCAGTTGGCAAGCTGCGCACACAATCCCAGTGTTGTACAGCTTCCTTCTTCACCTTTCCGATGCTGCCGCTCTCTCCGGCTCCCGGAGCCGAAGAAGCGGCTTCTTCTCTGTGCAAAGACGATTGTACCGCTCACAGTGCTCTCTTAGTGCCGCTTCTGCCGAAAGAAGCCCGGGAGCGGCGCTTAGCTCCGGAGAGCATCGTAACTTCGTCTTTAGCGTCTTTTGTGGTCTACATCCTAGCAGAAAGCTTTTCCACTCTGTCTGGCAAGGAAAACCTGCGGGAGCACAGAGAACATCTCCCATCGTGTTCTAAACGTTGCACGGAGGTCTGCCAAGTGTTTGGCATGAAGGAAAGAAAAGTTGTCCAAAACAGCTTCCAATCGAATATTCATGTGATTGGAAACGTCAGGAAAGTGGTAAGGTACTGTTTTCTATCAGTTGGCAAGCTGCGCACACAATGCCAGTGTTGTACAGCTTCCTTCTTCACCTTTCCGATGCTGCCGCTCTCTCCGGCTCCCGGAGCCGAAGAAGCGGCTTCTTCGCGCAAAGACGATTGTACCGCTCACAGTGCTCTCTTAGCGCCGCTTCTGCCGAAAGAAGCCCGGGAGCGGCGCTTAGCTCCGGAGAGCATCGTACCTTCGTCTTTAGCGTCTTTTGTGGTCTACATCCTAGCAGAAAGCTTTTCCACTCTGTCTGGCAAGGAAAACCTGCGGGAGCACAGAAAACATCTCCCATCGTGTTCTGGACGTTGCACGGAGGTCTGCCAAGTGTTTGGCATGAAGGAAAGAAAAGTTGTCCAAAACAGCTTCCAATCGAATATTCATGTGATTGGAAACGTCAGGAAAGTGTAAGGTACTGTTTTCTATCAGTTGGCAAGCTGCGCACACAATGCCAGTGTTGTACAGCTTCCTTCTTCACCTTTCCGATGCTGCCGCTCTCTCCGGCTCCCGGAGCCGAAGAAGCGGCTTCTTCGCGCAAAGACGATTGTACCGCTCACAGTGCTCTCTTAGCGCCGCTTCTGCCGAAAGAAGCCCGGGAGCGGCGCTTAGCTCCGGAGAGCATCGTACCTTCGTCTTTAGCGTCTTTTGTGGTCTACATCCTAGCAGAAAGCTTTTCCACTCTGTCTGGCAAGGAAAACCTGCGGGAGCACAGAAAACATCTCCCATCGTGTTCTGGACGTTGCACGGAGGTCTGCCAAGTGTTTGGCATGAAGGAAAGAAAAGTTGTCCAAAACAGCTTCCAATCGAATATTCATGTGATTGGAAACGTCAGGAAAGTGTAAGGTACTGTTTTCTACCAGTTGGCAAGCTGCGCACACAATCCCAGTGTTGTACAGCTTCCTTCTTCACCTTTCCGATGCTGCCGCTCTCTCCGGCTCCCGGAGCCGAAGAAGCGGCTTCTTCGCGCAAAGACGATTGTACCGCTCACAGTGCTCTCTTAGCGCCGCTTCTGCCGAAAGAAGCCCGGCAGCGGCTCTTAGCTCCGGAGAGCATCGTACCTTCGTCTTTAGCGTCTTTTGTGGTCTACATCCTAGCAGAAAGCTTTTCCACTCTGTCTGGCAAGGAAAACCTGCGGGAGCACAGAGAACATCTCCCATCGTGTTCTAAACGTTGCACGGAGGTCTGCCAAGTGTTTGGCATGAAGGAAAGAAAAGTTGTCCAGAACAGCTTCCAATCGAATATTCATGTGATTGGAAACGTCAGGAAAGTGTAAGGTACTGTTTTCTATCAGTTGGCAAGCTGCGCACACAATCCCAGTGTTGTACAGCTTCCTTCTTCACCTTTCCGATGCTGCCGCTCTCTCCGGCTCCCGGAGCCGAAGAAGCGGCTTCTTCGCGCAAAGACGATTGTACCGCTCACAGTGCTCTCTTAGCGCCGCTTCTGCCGAAAGAAGCCCGGGAGCGGCGCTTAGCTCCGGAGAGCATCGTACCTTCGTCTTTAGCGTCTTTTGTGGTCTACATCCTAGCAGAAAGCTTTTCCACTCTGTCTGGCAAGGAAAACCTGCGGGAGCACAGAAAACATCTCCCATCGTGTTCTGGACGTTGCACGGAGGTCTGCCAAGTGTTTGGCATGAAGGAAAGAAAAGTTGTCCAAAACAGCTTCCAATCGAATATTCATGTGATTGGAAACGTCAGGAAAGTGTAAGGTACTGTTTTCTATCAGTTGGCAAGCTGCGCACACAATCCCAGTGTTGTACAGCTTCCTTCTTCACCTTTCCGATGCTGCCGCTCTCTCCGGCTCCCGGAGCCGAAGAAGTGGCTTCTTCGCGCAAAGACGATTGTACCGCTCACAGTGCTCTCTTAGCGCCGCTTCTGCCGAAAGAAGCCCGGGAGCGGCTCTTAGCTTCGGAGAGCATCGTACCTTCGTCTTTAGCGTCTTTTGTGGTCTACATCCTAGCAGAAAGCTTTTCCACTCTGTCTGGCAAGGAAAACCTGCGGGAGCACAGAAAACATCTCCCATCATGTTCTAGACTTTGCACGGAGGTCTGCAAAGTGTTTGGCATGAAGGAAAGAAAAGTTGTCCAAAACAGCTTCCAATCGAATATTCATGTGATTGGAAACGTCAGGAAAGTGTAAGGTACTGTTTTCTATCAGTTGGCAAGCTGCGCACACAATCCCAGTGTTGTACAGCTTCCTTCTTCACCTTTCCGATGCTGCCGCTCTCTCCGGCTCCCGGAGCCGAAGAAGCGGCTTCTTCGCGCAAAGACGATTGTACCGCTCACAGTGCTCTCTTAGCGCCGCTTCTGCCGAAAGAAGCCCGGCAGCGGCTCTTAGCTCCGGAGAGCATCGTACCTTCGTCTTTAGCGTCTTTTGTGGTCTACATCCTAGCAGAAAGCTTTTCCACTCTGTCTGGCAAGGAAAACCTGCGGGAGCACAGAAAACATCTCCCATCGTGTTCTGGACGTTGCACAGAGGTCTGCCAAGTGCTTGGCATGAAGGAAAGAAAAGTTGTCCAAAACAGCTTCCAATCGAATATTCATGTGATTGGAAACGTCAGGAAAGTGTAAGGTACTGTTTTCTATCAGTTGGCAAGCTGCGCACACAATCCCAGTGTTGTACAGCTTCCTTCTTCACCTTTCCGATGCTGCCGCTCTCTCCGGCTCCCGGAGCCGAAGAAGCGGCTTCTTCGCGCAAAGACGATTGTACCGCTCACAGTGCTCTCTTAGCGCCGCTTCTGCCGAAAGAAGCCCGGGAGCGGCGCTTAGCTCCGGAGAGCATCGTACCTTCGTCTTTAGCGTCTTTTGTGGTCTACATCATAGCAGAAAGCTTTTCCACTCTGTCTGGCAAGGAAAACCTGCGGGAGCACAGAAAACATCTCACATCGTGTTCTAAACGTTGCACGGAGGTCTGCCAAGTGTTTGGCATGAAGGAAAGAAAAGTTGTCCAAAACAGCTTCCAATCGAATATTCATGTGATTGGAAACGTCAGGAAAGTGGTAAGGTACTGTTTTCTATCAGTTGGCAAGCTGCGCACACAATCCCAGTGTTGTACAGCTTCCTTCTTCACCTTTCCGATGCTGCCGCTCTCTCCGGCTCCCGGAGCCGAAGAAGCGGCTTCTTCTTTGTGCAAAGACGATTGTACCGCTCACAGTGCTCTCTTAGCGCCGCTTCTGCCGAAAGAAGCCCGGGAGCGGCGCTTAGCTCCGGAGAGCATCGTACCTTCGTCTTTAGCGTCTTTTGTGGTCTACATCCTAGCAGAAAGCTTTTCCACTCTGTCTGGCAAGGAAAACCTGCGGGAGCACAGAAAACATCTCCCATCGTGTTCTGGACGTTGCACGGAGGTCTGCCAAGTGTTTGGCATGAAGGAAAGAAAAGTTGTCCAAAACAGCTTCCAATCGAATATTCATGTGATTGGAAACGTCAGGAAAGTGGTAAGGTACTGTTTTCTATCAGTTGGCAAGCTGCGCACACAATCCCAGTGTTGTACAGCTTCCTTCTTCACCTTTCCGATGCTGCCGCTCTCTCCGGCTCCCGGAGCCGAAGAAGCGGCTTCTTCGCGCAAAGACGATTGTACCGCTCACAGTGCTCTCTTAGCGCCGCTTCTGCCGAAAGAAGCCCGGGAGCGGCTCTTAGCTCCGGAGAGCATCGTACCTTCGTCTTTAGCGTCTTTTGTGGTCTACATCCTAGCAGAAAGCTTTTCCACTCTGTCTGGCAAGGAAAACCTGCGGGAGCACAGAAAACATCTCCCATCATGTTCTAGACGTTGCACGGAGGTCTGCAAAGTGTTTGGCATGAAGGAAAGAAAAGTTGTCCAAAACAGCTTCCAATCGAATATTCATGTGATTGGAAACGTCAGGAAAGTGTAAGGTACTGTTTTCTATCAGTTGGCAAGCTGCGCACACAATCCCAGTGTTGTACAGCTTCCTTCTTCACCTTTCCGATGCTGCCGCTCTCTCCGGCTCCCGGAGCCGAAGAAGCGGCTTCTTCGCGCAAAGACGATTGTACCGCTCACAGTGCTCTCTTAGCGCCGCTTCTGCCGAAAGAAGCCCGGCAGCGGCGCTTAGCTCCGGAGAGCATCGTACCTTCGTCTTTAGCGTCTTTTGTGGTCTACATCCTAGCAGAAAGCTTTTCCACTCTGTCTGGCAAGGAAAACTTGCGGGAGCACAGAAAACATCTCCCATCGAGTTCTGGACGTTGCACGGAGGTCTGCAAAGTGTTTGGCATGAAGGAAAGAAAAGTTGTCCAAAACAGCTTCCAATCGAATATTCATGTGATTGGAAATGTCAGGAAAGTGGTAAGGTACTGTTTTCTATCAGTTGGCAAGCTGCGCACACAATGCCAGTGTTGTGCAGCTTCCTTCTTCACCTTTCCGATGCTGCCGCTCTCTCCGGCTCCCGGAGCCGAAGAAGCGGCTTCTTCGCGCAAAGACGATTGTACCGCTCACAGTGCTCTCTTAGCGCCGCTTCTGCCGAAAGAAGCCCGGGAGCGGCGCTTAGGTCCGGAGAGCATCGTACCTTCGTCTTTAGCGTCTTTTGTGGTCTACATCCTAGCAGAAAGCTTTTCCACTCTGTCTGGCAAGGAAAACCTGCGGGAGCACAGAAAACATCTCCCATCGTGTTCTGGACGTTGCACGGAGGTCTGCCAAGTGTTTGGCATGAAGGAAAGAAAAGTTGTCCAAAACAGCTTCCAATGGCATATTCATGTGATTGGAAACGTCAGGAAAGTGTAAGGTACTGTTTTCTATCAGTTGGCAAGCTGCGCACACAATCCCAGTGTTGTACAGCTTCCTTCTTCACCTTTCCGATGCTGCCGCTCTCTCCGGCTCCCGGAGCCGAAGAAGCGGCTTCTTCGCGCAAAGACGATTGTACCGCTCACAGTGCTCTCTTAGCGCGGCTTCTGCCGAAAGAAGCCCGGGAGCGGCTCTTAGCTCCGGAGAGCATCGTACCTTCGTCTTTAGCGTCTTTTGTGGTCTACATCCTAGCAGAAAGCTTTTCCACTCTGTCTGGCAAGGAAAACCTGCGGGAGCACAGAAAACATCTCCCATCGTGTTCTGGACGTTGCACGGAGGTCTGCCAAGTGCTTGGCATGAAGGAAAGAAAAGTTGTCCAAAACAGCTTCCAATCGAATATTCATGTGATTGGAAACGTCAGGAAAGTGTAAGGTACTGTTTTCTATCAGTTGGCAAGCTGCGCACACAATCCCAGTGTTGTACAGCTTCCTTCTTCACCTTTGCGATGCTGCCGCTCTCTCCGGCTCCCGGAGCCGAAGAAGCGGCTTCTTCGCGCAAAGACGATTGTACCGCTCACAGTGCTCTCTTAGCGCCGCTTCTGCCGAAAGAAGCCCGGGAGCGGCGCTTAGCTCCGGAGAGCATCGTACCTTCGTCTTTAGCGTCTTTTGTGGTCTACATCCTAGCAGAAAGCTTTTCCACTCTGTCTGGCAAGGAAAACCTGCGGGAGCACAGAAAACATCTCCCATCGTGTTCTAGACGTTGCACGGAGGTCTGCCAAGTGTTTGGCATGAAGGAAAGAAAAGTTGTCCAAAACAGCTTCCAATCGAATATTCATGTGATTGGAAACGTCAGGAAAGTGGTAAGGTACTGTTTTCTATCAGTTGGCAAGCTGCGCACACAATCCCAGTGTTGTACAGCTTCCTTCTTCACCTTTCCGATGCTGCCGCTCTCTCCGGCTCCCGGAGCCGAAGAAGCGGCTTCTTCGCGCAAAGACGATTGTACAGCTCACAGTGCTCTCTTAGCGCCGCTTCTGCCGAAAGAAGCCCGGGAGCGGCTCTTAGCTCCGGACAGCATCGTACCTTCGTCTTTAGCGTCTTTTGTGGTCTACATCCTAGCAGAAAGCTTTTCCACTCTGTCTGGCAAGGAAAACCTGCGGGAGCACAGAAAACATCTCCCCTCCTGTTCTAGACTTTGCACGGAGGTCTGCCAAGTGTTTGGCATGAAGGAAAGAAAAGTTGTCCAAAACAGCTTCCAATCGAATATTCATGTGATTGGAAACGTCAGGAAAGTGTAAGGTACTGTTTTCTATCAGTTGGCAAGCTGCGCACACAATCCCAGTGTTGTACAGCTTCCTTCTTCACCTTTCCGATGCTGCCGCTCTCTCCGGCTCCCGGAGCCGAAGAAGCGGCTTCTTCGCGCAAAGACGATTGTACCGCTCACAGTGCTCTCTTAGCGCCGCTTCTGCCGAAAGAAGCCCGGGAGCGGCGCTTAGCTCCGGAGAGCATCGTACCTTCGTCTTTAGCGTCTTTTGTGGTCTACATCCTAGCAGAAAGCTTTTCCACTCTGTCTGGCAAGGAAAACCTGCGGGAGCACAGAGAACATCTCCCATCGTGTTCTAAACGTTGCACGGAGGTCTGCAAAGTGTTTGGCATGAAGGAAAGTAAAGTTGTCCAAAACAGCTTCCAATCGAATATTCATGTGATTGGAAACGTCAGGAAAGTGGTAAGGTACTGTTTTCTATCAGTTGGCAAGCTGCGCACACAATCCCAGTGTTGTACAGCTTCCTTCTTCACCTTTGCGATGCTGCCGCTCTCTCCGGCTCCCGGAGCCGAAGAAGCGGCTTCTTCGCGCAAAGACGATTGTACCGCTCACAGTGCTCTCTTAGCGCCGCTTCTGCCGAAAGAAGCCCGGCAGCGGCTCTTAGCTCCGGAGAGCATCGTACCTTCGTCTTTAGCGTCTTTTGTGGTCTACATCCTAGCAGAAAGCTTTTCCACTCTGTCTGGCAAGGAAAACTTGCGGGAGCACAGAAAACATCTCCCATCGAGTTCTGGACGTTGCACGGAGGTCTGCCAAGTGTTTATCATGAAGGAAAGAAAAGTTGTCCAAAACAGCTTCCAATCGAATATTCATGTGATTGGAAACGTCAGGAAAGTGGTAAGGTACTGTTTTCTATCAGTTGGCAAGCTGCGCACACAATGCCAGTGTTGTACAGCTTCCTTCTTCACCTTTCCGATGCTGCCGCTCTCTCCAGCTCCCGGAGCCGAAGAAGCGGCTTCTTCGCGCAAAGACGATTGTACCGCTCACAGTGCTCTCTTAGCGCCGCTTCTGCCGAAAGAAGCCCGGGAGCGGCGCTTAGCTCCGGAGAGCATCGTACCTTCGTCTTTAGCGTCTTTTGTGGTCTACATCCTAGCAGAAAGCTTTTCCACTCTGTCTGGCAAGGAAAACCTGCGGGAGCACAGAAAACATCTCCCATCGTGTTCTGGACGTTGCACGGAGGTCTGCCAAGTGTTTGGCATGAAGGAAAGAAAAGTTGTCCAAAACAGCTTCCAATCGAAGATTCATGTGATTGGAAACGTCAGGAAAGTGTAAGGTACTGTTTTCTATCAGTTGGCAAGCTGCGCACACAATCCTAGTGTTGTACAGCTTCCTTCTTCACCTTTCCGATGCTGCCGCTCTCTCCGGCTCCCGGAGCCGAAGAAGCGGCTTCTTCGCGCAAAGACGATTGTACCGCTCACAGTGCTCTCTTAGCGCCGCTTCTGCCGAAAGAAGCCCGGGAGCGGCGCTTAGCTCCGGAGAGCATCGTACCTTCGTCTTTAGCGTCTTTTGTGGTCTACATCCTAGCAGAAAGCTTTTCCACTCTGTCTGGCAAGGAAAACCTGCGGGAGCACAGAAAACATCTCCCATCGTGTTCTGGACGTTGCACGGAGGTCTGCCAAGTGCTTGGCATGAAGGAAAGAAAAGTTGTCCAAAACAGCTTCCAATCGAATATTCATGTGATTGGAAACGTCAGGAAAGTGTAAGGTACTGTTTTCTATCAGTTGGCAAGCTGCGCACACAATCCCAGTGTTGTACAGCTTCCTTCTTCACCTTTGCGATGCTGCCGCTCTCTCCGGCTCCCGGAGCCGAAGAAGCGGCTTCTTCGCGCAAAGACGATTGTACCGCTCACAGTGCTCTCTTAGCGCCGCTTCTGCCGAAAAAAGCCCGGCAGCGGCGCTTAGCTCCGGAGAGCATCGTAACTTCGTCTTTAGCGTCTTTTGTGGTCTACATCCTAGCAGAAAGCTTTTCCACTCTGTCTGGCAAGGAAAACCTGCGGGAGCACAGAGAACATCTCCCATCGTGTTCTAAACGTTGCACGGAGGTCTGCCAAGTGTTTGGCATGAAGGAAAGAAAAGTTGTCCAAAACAGCTTCCAATCGAATATTCATGTGATTGGAAACGTCAGGAAAGTGTAAGGTACTGTTTTCTATCAGTTGGCAAGCTGCGCACACAATCCCAGTGTTGTACAGCTTCCTTCTTCACCTTTCCGATGCTGCCGCTCTCTCCGGCTCCCGGAGCCGAAGAAGCGGCTTCTTCGCGCAAAGACGATTGTACCGCTCACAGTGCTCTCTTAGCGCCGCTTCTGCCGAAAGAAGCCCGGGAGCGGCGCTTAGCTCCGGAGAGCATCGTACCTTCGTCTTTAGCGTCTTTTGTGGTCTACATCCTAGCAGAAAGCTTTTCCACTCTGTCTGGCAAGGAAAACCTGCGGGAGCACAGAAAACATCTCCCATCGTGTTCTAGACGTTGCACGGAGGTCTGCCAAGTGTTTGGCATGAAGGAAAGAAAAGTTGTCCAAAACAGCTTCCAATGGCATATTCATGTGATTGGAAACGTCAGGAAAGTGTAAGGTACTGTTTTCTATCAGTTGGCAAGCTGCGCACACAATCCCAGTGTTGTACAGCTTCCTTCTTCACCTTTCCGATGCTGCCGCTCTCTCCGGCTCCCGGAGCCGAAGAAGCGGCTTCTTCGCGCAAAGACGATTGTACCGCTCACAGTGCTCTCTTAGCGCGGCTTCTGCCGAAAGAAGCCCGGGAGCGGCTCTTAGCTCCGGAGAGCATCGTACCTTCGTCTTTAGCGTCTTTTGTGGTCTACATCCTAGCAGAAAGCTTTTCCACTCTGTCTGGCAAGGAAAACCTGCGGGAGCACAGAAAACATCTCCCATCGTGTTCTGGACGTTGCACGGAGGTCTGCCAAGTGCTTGGCATGAAGGAAAGAAAAGTTGTCCAAAACAGCTTCCAATCAAATATTCATGTGATTGGAAACGTCAGGAAAGTGTAAGGTACTGTTTTCTATCAGTTGGCAAGCTGCGCACACAATCCCAGTGTTGTACAGCTTCCTTCTTCACCTTTGCGATGCTGCCGCTCTCTCCGGCTCCCGGAGCCGAAGAAGCGGCTTCTTCGCGCAAAGACGATTGTACCGCTCACAGTGCTCTCTTAGCGCCGCTTCTGCCGAAAGAAGCCCGGGAGCGGCGCTTAGCTCCGGAGAGCATCGTACCTTCGTCTTTAGCGTCTTTTGTGGTCTACATCCTAGCAGAAAGCTTTTCCACTCTGTCTGGCAAGGAAAACCTGCGGGAGCACAGAAAACATCTCCCATCGTGTTCTAGACGTTGCACGGAGGTCTGCCAAGTGTTTGGCATGAAGGAAAGAAAAGTTGTCCAAAACAGCTTCCAATGGCATATTCATGTGATTGGAAACGTCAGGAAAGTGGTAATGTACTGTTTTCTATCAGTTGGCAAGCTGCGCACACAATCCCAGTGTTGTACAGCTTCCTTCTTCACCTTTCCGATGCTGCCGCTCTCTCCGGCTCCCGGAGCCGAAGAAGCGGCTTCTTCGCGCAAAGACGATTGTACAGCTCACAGTGCTCTCTTAGCGCCGCTTCTGCCGAAAGAAGCCCGGGAGCGGCTCTTAACTCCGGACAGCATCGTACCTTCGTCTTTAGCGTCTTTTGTGGTCTACATCCTAGCAGAAAGCTTTTCCACTCTGTCTGGCAAGGAAAACCTGCGGGAGCACAGAAAACATCTCCCCTCCTGTTCTAGACGTTGCACGGAGGTCTGCCAAGTGTTTGGCATGAAGGAAAGAAAAGTTGTCCAAAACAGCTTCCAATCGAATATTCATGTGATTGGAAACGTCAGGAAAGTGTAAGGTACTGTTTTCTATCAGTTGGCAAGCTGCGCACACAATCCCAGTGTTGTACAGCTTCCTTCTTCACCTTTCCGATGCTGCCGCTCTCTCCGGCTCCCGGAGCCGAAGAAGCGGCTTCTTCGCGCAAAGACGATTGTACCGCTCACAGTGCTCTCTTAGCGCCGCTTCTGCCGAAAGAAGCCCGGGAGCGGCGCTTAGCTCCGGAGAGCATCGTACCTTCGTCTTTAGCGTCTTTTGTGGTCTACATCCTAGCAGAAAGCTTTTCCACTCTGTCTGGCAAGGAAAACCTGCGGGAGCACAGAGATCATCACCCATCGTGTTCTAAACGTTGCACGGAGGTCTGCAAAGTGTTTGGCATGAAGGAAAGTAAAGTTGTCCAAAACAGCTTCCAATCGAATATTCATGTGATTGGAAACGTCAGGAAAGTGGTAAGGTACTGTTTTCTATCAGTTGGCAAGCTGCGCACACAATCCCAGTGTTGTACAGCTTCCTTCTTCACCTTTCCGATGCTGCCGCTCTCTCCGGCTCCCGGAGCCGAAGAAGCGGCTTCTTCGCGCAAAGACGATTGTACCGCTCACAGTGCTCTCTTAGCGCCGCTTCTGCCGAAAGAAGCCCGGCAGCGGCTCTTAGCTCCGGAGAGCATCGTACCTTCGTCTTTAGCGTCTTTTGTGGTCTACATCCTAGCAGAAAGCTTTTCCACTCTGTCTGGCAAGGAAAACTTGCGGGAGCACAGAAAACATCTCCCATCGAGTTCTGGACGTTGCACGGAGGTCTGCCAAGTGTTTGGCATGAAGGAAAGAAAAGTTGTCCAAAACAGCTTCCAATCGAATATTCATGTGATTGGAAACGTCAGGAAAGTGGTAAGGTACTGTTTTCTATCAGTTGGCAAGCTGCGCACACAATGCCAGTGTTGTACAGCTTCCTTCTTCACCTTTCCGATGCTGCCGCTCTCTCCAGCTCCCGGAGCCGAAGAAGCGGCTTCTTCGCGCAAAGACGATTGTACCGCTCACAGTGCTCTCTTAGCGCCGCTTCTGCCGAAAGAAGCCCGGGAGCGGCGCTTAGCTCCGGAGAGCATCGTACCTTCGTCTTTAGCGTCTTTTGTGGTCTACATCCTAGCAGAAAGCTTTTCCACTCTGTCTGGCAAGGAAAACCTGCGGGAGCACAGAAAACATCTCCCATCGTGTTCTGGACGTTGCACGGAGGTCTGCCAAGTGTTTGGCATGAAGGAAAGAAAAGTTGTCCAAAACAGCTTCCAATCGAAGATTCATGTGATTGGAAACGTCAGGAAAGTGTAAGGTACTGTTTTCTATCAGTTGGCAAGCTGCGCACACAATCCTAGTGTTGTACAGCTTCCTTCTTCACCTTTCCGATGCTGCCGCTCTCTCCGGCTCCCGGAGCCGAAGAAGCGGCTTCTTCGCGCAAAGACGATTGTACCGCTCACAGTGCTCTCTTAGCGCCGCTTCTGCCGAAAGAAGCCCGGGAGCGGCTCTTAGCTCCGGAGAGCATCGTACCTTCGTCTTTAGCGTCTTTTGTGGTCTACATCCTAGCAGAAAGCTTTTCCACTCTGTCTGGCAAGGAAAACCTGCGGGAGCACAGAAAACATCTCCCATCGTGTTCTGGACGTTGCACGGAGGTCTGCCAAGTGCTTGGCATGAAGGAAAGAAAAGTTGTCCAAAACAGCTTCCAATCGAATATTCATGTGATTGGAAACGTCAGGAAAGTGTAAGGTACTGTTTTCTATCAGTTGGCAAGCTGCGCACACAATCCCAGTGTTGTACAGCTTCCTTCTTCACCTTTCCGATGCTGCCGCTCTCTCCGGCTCCCGGAGCCGAAGAAGCGGCTTCTTTGCGCAAAGACGATTGTACCGCTCACAGTGCTCTCTTAGCGCCGCTTCTGCCGAAAGAAGCCCGGGAGCGGCGCTTAGCTCCGGAGAGCATCGTAACTTCGTCTTTAGCGTCTTTTGTGGTCTACATCCTAGCAGAAAGCTTTTCCACTCTGTCTGGCAAGGAAAACCTGCGGGAGCACAGAGAACATCTCCCATCGTGTTCTAAACGTTGCACGGAGGTCTGCCAAGTGTTTGGCATGAAGGAAAGAAAAGTTGTCCAAAACAGCTTCCAATGGCATATTCATGTGATTGGAAACGTCAGGAAAGTGTAAGGTACTGTTTTCTATCAGTTGGCAAGCTGCGCACACAATCCCAGTGTTGTACAGCTTCCTTCTTCACCTTTCCGATGCTGCCGCTCTCTCCGGCTCCCGGAGCCGAAGAAGCGGCTTCTTCGCGCAAAGACGATTGTACCGCTCACAGTGCTCTCTTAGCGCGGCTTCTGCCGAAAGAAGCCCGGGAGCGGCTCTTAGCTCCGGAGAGCATCGTACCTTCGTCTTTAGCGTCTTTTGTGGTCTACATCCTAGCAGAAAGCTTTTCCACTCTGTCTGGCAAGGAAAACCTGCGGGAGCACAGAAAACATCTCCCATCGTGTTCTGGACGTTGCACGGAGGTCTGCCAAGTGCTTGGCATGAAGGAAAGAAAAGTTGTCCAAAACAGCTTCCAATGGCATATTCATGTGATTGGAAACGTCAGGAAAGTGTAAGGTACTGTTTTCTATCAGTTGGCAAGCTGCGAACACAATCCCAGTGTTGTACAGCTTCCTTCTTCACCTTTGCGATGCTGCCGCTCTCTCCGGCTCCCGGAGCCGAAGAAGCGGCTTCTTCGCGCAAAGACGATTGTACCGCTCACAGTGCTCTCTTAGCGCCGCTTCTGCCGAAAGAAGCCCGGGAGCGGCGCTTGGCTCCGGAGAGCATCGTACCTTCGTCTGTAGCGTCTTTTGTGGTCTACATCCTAGCAGAAAGCTTTTCCACTCTGTCTGGCAAGGAAAACCTGCGGGAGCACAGAAAACATCTCCCATCGTGTTCTGGACGTTGCACGGAGGTCTGCCAAGTGTTTGGCATGAAGGAAAGAAAAGTTGTCCAAAACAGCTTCCAATGGCATATTCATGTGTTTGGAAACGTCAGGAAAGTGTAAGGTACTGTTTTCTATCAGTTGGCAAGCTGCGCACACAATCCCAGTGTTGTACAGCTTCCTTCTTCACCTTTGCGATGCTGCCGCTCTCTCCGGCTCCCGGAGCCGAAGAAGCGGCTTCTTCGCGCAAAGACGATTGTACCGCTCACAGTGCTCTCTTAGCGCCGCTTCTGCCGAAAGAAGCCCGGGAGCGGCGCTTAGCTCCGGAGAGCATCGTAACTTCGTCTTTAGCGTCTTTTGTGGTCTACATCCTAGCAGAAAGCTTTTCCACTCTGTCTGGCAAGGAAAACCTGCGGGAGCACAGAGAACATCTCCCATCGTGTTCTAAACGTTGCACGGAGGTCTGCCAAGTGTTTGGCATGAAGGAAAGAAAAGTTGTCCAAAACAGCTTCCAATCGAATATTCATGTGATTGGAAACGTCAGGAAAGTGTAAGGTACTGTTTTCTATCAGTTGGCAAGCTGCGCACACAATCCCAGTGTTGTACAGCTTCCTTCTTCACCTTTCCGATGCTGCCGCTCTCTCCGGCTCCCGGAGCCGAAGAAGCGGCTTCTTCGCGCAAAGACGATTGTACCGCTCACAGTGCTCTCTTAGCGCCGCTTCTGCCGAAAGAAGCCCGGGAGCGGCGCTTAGCTCCGGACAGCATCGTACCTTCGTCTTTAGCGTCTTTTGTGGTCTACATCCTAGCAGAAAGCTTTTCCACTCTGTCTGGCAAGGAAAACCTGCGGGAGCACAGAAAACATCTCCCATCGTGTTCTAGACGTTGCACGGAGGTCTGCCAAGTGTTTGGCATGAAGGAAAGAAAAGTTGTCCAAAACAGCTTCCAATGGCATATTCATGTGATTGGAAACGTCAGGAAAGTGGTAATGTACTGTTTTCTATCAGTTGGCAAGCTGCGCACACAATCCCAGTGTTGTACAGCTTCCTTCTTCACCTTTCCGATGCTGCCGCTCTCTCCGGCTCCCGGAGCCGAAGAAGCGGCTTCTTCGCGCATAGACGATTGTACCGCTCACAGTGCTCTCTTAGCGCCGCTTCTGCCGAAAGAAGCCCGGGAGCGGCTCTTAGCTCCGGACAGCATCGTACCTTCGTCTTTAGCGTCTTTTGTGGTCTACATCCTAGCAGAAAGCTTTTCCACTCTGTCTGGCAAGGAAAACCTGCGGGAGCACAGAAAACATCTCCCCTCCTGTTCTAGACGTTGCACGGAGGTCTGCCAAGTGTTTGGCATGAAGGAAAGAAAAGTTGTCCAAAACAGCTTCCAATCGAATATTCATGTGATTGGAAACGTCAGGAAAGTGTAAGGTACTGTTTTCTATCAGTTGGCAAGCTGCGCACACAATCCCAGTGTTGTACAGCTTCCTTCTTCACCTTTGCGATGCTGCCGCTCTCTCCGGCTCCCGGAGCCGAAGAAGCGGCTTCTTCGCGCAAAGACGATTGTACCGCTCACAGTGCTCTCTTAGCGCCGCTTCTGCCGAAAGAAGCCCGGGAGCGGCGCTTAGCTCCGGAGAGCATCGTACCTTCGTCTTTAGCGTCTTTTGTGGTCTACATCCTAGCAGAAAGCTTTTCCACTCTGTCTGGCAAGGAAAACCTGCGGGAGCACAGAGAACATCTCCCATCGTGTTCTAAACGTTGCACGGAGGTCTGCCAAGTGTTTGGCATGAAGGAAAGAAAAGTTGTCCAAAAGAGCTTCCAATCGAATATTCATGTGATTGGAAACGTCAGGAAAGTGGTAAGGTACTGTTTTCTATCAGTTGGCAAGCTGCGCACACAATCCCAGTGTTGTACAGCTTCCTTCTTCACCTTTGCGATGCTGCCGCTCTCTCCGGCTCCCGGAGCCGAAGAAGAGGCTTCTTTGCGCAAAGACGATTGTACCGCTCACAGTGCTCTCTTAGCGCCGCTTCTGCCGAAAGAAGCCCGGGAGCGGCGCTTGGCTCCGGAGAGCATCGTACCTTCGTCTTTAGCGTCTTTTGTGGTCTACATCCTAGCAGAAAGCTTTTCCACTCTGTCTGGCAAGGAAAACCTGCGGGAGCACAGAAAACATCTCCCATCGTGTTCTGGACGTTGCACGGAGGTCTGCCAAGTGCTTGGCATGAAGGAAAGAAAAGTTGTCCAAAACAGCTTCCAATCGAATATTCATGTGATTGGAAACGTCAGGAAAGTGGTAAGGTACTGTTTTCTATCAGTTGGCAAGCTGCGCACACAATGCCAGTGTTGTACAGCTTCCTTCTTCACCTTTCCGATGCTGCCGCTCTCTCCAGCTCCCGGAGCCGAAGAAGCGGCTTCTTCGCGCAAAGACGATTGTACCGCTCACAGTGCTCTCTTAGCGCCGCTTCTGCCGAAAGAAGCCCGGGAGCGGCGCTTAGCTCCGGAGAGCATCGTACCTTCGTCTTTAGCGTCTTTTGTGGTCTACATCCTAGCAGAAAGCTTTTCCACTCTGTCTGGCAAGGAAAACCTGCGGGAGCACAGAAAACATCTCCCATCATGTTCTGGACGTTGCACGGAGGTCTGCCAAGTGTTTGGCATGAAGGAAAGAAAAGTTGTCCAAAACAGCTTCCAATGGCATATTCATGTGATTGGAAACGTCAGGAAAGTGTAAGGTACTGTTTTCTATCAGTTGGCAAGCTGCGCACACAATCCCAGTGTTGTACAGCTTCCTTCTTCACCTTTCCGATGCTGCCGCTCTCTCCGGCTCCCGGAGCCGAAGAAGCGGCTTCTTCGCGCAAAGACGATTGTACCGCTCACAGTGCTCTCTTAGCGCCGCTTCTGCCGAAAGAAGCCCGGGAGCGGCGCTTAGCTCCGGAGAGCATCGTACCTTCGTCTTTAGCGTCTTTTGTGGTCTACATCCTAGCAGAAAGCTTTTCCACTCTGTCTGGCAAGGAAAACCTGCGGGAGCACAGAGATCATCACCCATCGTGTTCTAAACGTTGCACGGAGGTCTGCGAAGTGTTTGGCATGAAGGAAAGTAAAGTTGTCCAAAACAGCTTCCAATCGAATATTCATGTGATTGGAAACGTCAGGAAAGTGGTAAGGTACTGTTTTCTATCAGTTGGCAAGCTGCGCACACAATCCCAGTGTTGTACAGCTTCCTTCTTCACCTTTCCGATGCTGCCGCTCTCTCCGGCTCCCGGAGCCGAAGAAGCGGCTTCTTCGCGCAAAGACGATTGTACCGCTCACAGTGCTCTCTTAGCGCCGCTTCTGCCGAAAGAAGCCCGGCAGCGGCTCTTAGCTCCGGAGAGCATCGTACCTTCGTCTTTAGCGTCTTTTGTGGTCTACATCCTAGCAGAAAGCTTTTCCACTCTGTCTGGCAAGGAAAACCTGCGGGAGCACAGAAAACATCTCCCATCGAGTTCTGGACGTTGCACGGAGGTCTGCCAAGTGTTTGGCATGAAGGAAAGAAAAGTTGTCCAAAACAGCTTCCAATCGAATATTCATGTGATTGGAAACGTCAGGAAAGTGGTAAGGTACTGTTTTCTATCAGTTGGCAAGCTGCGCACACAATGCCAGTGTTGTACAGCTTCCTTCTTCACCTTTCCGATGCTGCCGCTCTCTCCAGCTCCCGGAGCCGAAGAAGCGGCTTCTTCGCGCAAAGACGATTGTACCGCTCACAGTGCTCTCTTAGCGCCGCTTCTGCCGAAAGAAGCCCGGGAGCGGCGCTTAGCTCCGGAGAGCATCGTACCTTCGTCTTTAGCGTCTTTTGTGGTCTACATCCTAGCAGAAAGCTTTTCCACTCTGTCTGGCAAGGAAAACCTGCGGGAGCACAGAAAACATCTCCCATCGTGTTCTGGACGTTGCACGGAGGTCTGCCAAGTGTTTGGCATGAAGGAAAGAAAAGTTGTCCAAAACAGCTTCCAATCGAAGATTCATGTGATTGGAAACGTCAGGAAAGTGTAAGGTACTGTTTTCTATCAGTTGGCAAGCTGCGCACACAATCCTAGTGTTGTACAGCTTCCTTCTTCACCTTTCCGATGCTGCCGCTCTCTCCGGCTCCCGGAGCCGAAGAAGCGGCTTCTTCGCGCAAAGACGATTGTACCGCTCACAGTGCTCTCTTAGCGCCGCTTCTGCCGAAAGAAGCCCGGGAGCGGCTCTTAGCTCCGGAGAGCATCGTACCTTCGTCTTTAGCGTCTTTTGTGGTCTACATCCTAGCAGAAAGCTTTTCCACTCTGTCTGGCAAGGAAAACCTGCGGGAGCACAGAAAACATCTCCCATCGTGTTCTGGACGTTGCACGGAGGTCTGCCAAGTGCTTGGCATGAAGGAAAGAAAAGTTGTCCAAAACAGCTTCCAATCGAATATTCATGTGATTGGAAACGTCAGGAAAGTGTAAGGTACTGTTTTCTATCAGTTGGCAAGCTGCGCACACAATCCCAGTGTTGTACAGCTTCCTTCTTCACCTTTCCGATGCTGCCGCTCTCTCCGGCTCCCGGAGCCGAAGAAGCGGCTTCTTTGCGCAAAGACGATTGTACCGCTCACAGTGCTCTCTTAGCGCAGCTTCTACCGAAAGAAGCCCGGGAGCGGCGCTTGGCTCCGGAGAGCATCGTACCTTCGTCTTTAGCGTCTTTTGTGGTCTACATCCTAGCAGAAAGCTTTTCCACTCTGTCTGGCAAGGAAAACCTGCGGGAGCACAGAAAACATCTCCCATCGTGTTCTAAACGTTGCACGGAGGTCTGCCAAGTGTTTGGCATGAAGGAAAGAAAAGTTGTCCAAAACAGCTTCCAATCGAATATTCATGTGATTGGAAACGTCAGGAAAGTGTAAGGTACTGTTTTCTATCAGTTGGCAAGCTGCGCACACAATCCCAGTGTTGTACAGCTTCCTTCTTCACCTTTCCGATGCTGCCGCTCTCTCCGGCTCCCGGAGCCGAAGAAGCGGCTTCTTCGCGCAAAGACGATTGTACCGCTCACAGTGCTCTCTTAGCGCCGCTTCTGCCGAAAGAAGCCCGGGAGCGGCTCTTAGCTCCGGACAGCATCGTACCTTCGTCTTTAGCGTCTTTTGTGGTCTACATCCTAGCAGAAAGCTTTTCCACTCTGTCTGGCAAGGAAAACCTGCGGGAGCACAGAAAACATCTCCCCTCCTGTTCTAGACGTTGCACGGAGGTCTGCCAAGTGTTTGGCATGAAGGAAAGAAAAGTTGTCCAAAACAGCTTCCAATCGAATATTCATGTGATTGGAAACGTCAGGAAAGTGTAAGGTACTGTTTTCTATCAGTTGGCAAGCTGCGCACACAATCCCAGTGTTGTACAGCTTCCTTCTTCACCTTTGCGATGCTGCCGCTCTCTCCGGCTCCCGGAGCCGAAGAAGCGGCTTCTTCGCGCAAAGACGATTGTACCGCTCACAGTGCTCTCTTAGCGCCGCTTCTGCCGAAAGAAGCCCGGGAGCGGCGCTTAGCTCCGGAGAGCATCGTACCTTCGTCTTTAGCGTCTTTTGTGGTCTACATCCTAGCAGAAAGCTTTTCCACTCTGTCTGGCAAGGAAAACCTGCGGGAGCACAGAGAACATCTCCCATCGTGTTCTAAACGTTGCACGGAGGTCTGCCAAGTGTTTGGCATGAAGGAAAGAAAAGTTGTCCAAAAGAGCTTCCAATCGAATATTCATGTGATTGGAAACGTCAGGAAAGTGTAAGGTACTGTTTTCTATCAGTTGGCAAGCTGCGCACACAATCCCAGTGTTGTACAGCTTCCTTCTTCACCTTTCCGATGCTGCCGCTCTCTCCGGCTCCCGGAGCCGAAGAAGAGGCTTCTTTGCGCAAAGACGATTGTACCGCTCACAGTGCTCTCTTAGCGCCGCTTCTGCCGAAAGAAGCCCGGGAGCGGCGCTTGGCTCCGGAGAGCATCGTACCTTCGTCTTTAGCGTCTTTTGTGGTCTACATCCTAGCAGAAAGCTTTTCCACTCTGTCTGGCAAGGAAAACCTGCGGGAGCACAGAAAACATCTCCCATCGTGTTCTGGACGTTGCACGGAGGTCTGCCAAGTGCTTGGCATGAAGGAAAGAAAAGTTGTCCAAAACAGCTTCCAATCGAATATTCATGTGATTGGAAACGTCAGGAAAGTGGTAAGGTACTGTTTTCTATCAGTTGGCAAGCTGCGCACACAATGCCAGTGTTGTACAGCTTCCTTCTTCACCTTTCCGATGCTGCCGCTCTCTCCAGCTCCCGGAGCCGAAGAAGCGGCTTCTTCGCGCAAAGACGATTGTACCGCTCACAGTGCTCTCTTAGCGCCGCTTCTGCCGAAAGAAGCCCGGGAGCGGCGCTTAGCTCCGGAGAGCATCGTACCTTCGTCTTTAGCGTCTTTTGTGGTCTACATCCTAGCAGAAAGCTTTTCCACTCTGTCTGGCAAGGAAAACCTGCGGGAGCACAGAAAACATCTCCCATCGTGTTCTGGACGTTGCACGGAGGTCTGCCAAGTGTTTGGCATGAAGGAAAGAAAAGTTGTCCAAAACAGCTTCCAATGGCATATTCATGTGATTGGAAACGTCAGGAAAGTGTAAGGTACTGTTTTCTATCAGTTGGCAAGCTGCGCACACAATCCCAGTGTTGTACAGCTTCCTTCTTCACCTTTCCGATGCTGCCGCTCTCTCCGGCTCCCGGAGCCGAAGAAGCGGCTTCTTCGCGCAAAGACGATTGTACCGCTCACAGTGCTCTCTTAGCGCGGCTTCTGCCGAAAGAAGCCCGGGAGCGGCTCTTAGCTCCGGAGAGCATCGTACCTTCGTCTTTAGCGTCTTTTGTGGTCTACATCCTAGCAGAAAGCTTTTCCACTCTGTCTGGCAAGGAAAACCTGCGGGAGCACAGAAAACATCTCCCATCGTGTTCTGGACGTTGCACGGAGGTCTGCCAAGTGCTTGGCATGAAGGAAAGAAAAGTTGTCCAAAACAGCTTCCAATCGAATATTCATGTGATTGGAAACGTCAGGAAAGTGTAAGGTACTGTTTTCTATCAGTTGGCAAGCTGCGCACTCAATCCCAGTGTTGTACAGCTTCCTTCTTCACCTTTCCGATGCTGCCGCTCTCTCCGGCTCCCGGAGCCGAAGAAGCGGCTTCTTCGCGCAAAGACGATTGTACCGCTCACAGTGCTCTCTTAGCGCCGCTTCTGCCGAAAGAAGCCCGGGAGCGGCGCTTAGCTCCGGAGAGCATCGTAACTTCGTCTTTAGCGTCTTTTGTGGTCTACATCCTAGCAGAAAGCTTTTCCACTCTGTCTGGCAAGGAAAACCTGCGGGAGCACAGAGAACATCTCCCATCGTGTTCTAAACGTTGCACGGAGGTCTGCCAAGTGTTTGGCATGAAGGAAAGAAAAGTTGTCCAAAACAGCTTCCAATCGAATATTCATGTGATTGGAAACGTCAGGAAAGTGTAAGGTACTGTTTTCTATCAGTTGGCAAGCTGCGCACACAATCCCAGTGTTGTACAGCTTCCTTCTTCACCTTTCCGATGCTGCCGCTCTCTCCGGCTCCCGGAGCCGAAGAAGCGGCTTCTTCGCGCAAAGACGATTGTACCGCTCACAGTGCTCTCTTAGCGCCGCTTCTGCCGAAAGAAGCCCGGCAGCGGCGCTTAGCTCCGGACAGCATCGTACCTTCGTCTTTAGCGTCTTTTGTGGTCTACATCCTAGCAGAAAGCTTTTCCACTCTGTCTGGCAAGGAAAACCTGCGGGAGCACAGAAAACATCTCCCATCGTGTTCTAGACGTTGCACGGAGGTCTGCCAAGTGTTTGGCATGAAGGAAAGAAAAGTTGTCCAAAACAGCTTCCAATGGCATATTCATGTGATTGGAAACGTCAGGAAAGTGGTAATGTACTGTTTTCTATCAGTTGGCAAGCTGCGCACACAATCCCAGTGTTGTACAGCTTCCTTCTTCACCTTTCCGATGCTGCCGCTCTCTCCGGCTCCCGGAGCCGAAGAAGCGGCTTCTTCGCGCAAAGACGATTGTACCGCTCACAGTGCTCTCTTAGCGCCGCTTCTGCCGAAAGAAGCCCGGGAGCGGCTCTTAGCTCCGGACAGCATCGTACCTTCGTCTTTAGCGTCTTTTGTGGTCTACATCCTAGCAGAAAGCTTTTCCACTCTGTCTGGCAAGGAAAACCTGCGGGAGCACAGAAAACATCTCCCCTCCTGTTCTAGACGTTGCACGGAGGTCTGCCAAGTGTTTGGCATGAAGGAAAGAAAAGTTGTCCAAAACAGCTTCCAATCGAATATTCATGTGATTGGAAACGTCAGGAAAGTGTAAGGTACTGTTTTCTATCAGTTGGCAAGCTGCGCACACAATCCCAGTGTTGTACAGCTTCCTTCTTCACCTTTGCGATGCTGCCGCTCTCTCCGGCTCCCGGAGCCGAAGAAGCGGCTTCTTCGCGCAAAGACGATTGTACCGCTCACAGTGCTCTCTTAGCGCCGCTTCTGCCGAAAGAAGCCCGGGAGCGGCGCTTAGCTCCGGAGAGCATCGTACCTTCGTCTTTAGCGTCTTTTGTGGTCTACATCCTAGCAGAAAGCTTTTCCACTCTGTCTGGCAAGGAAAACCTGCGGGAGCACAGAGAACATCTCCCATCGTGTTCTAAACGTTGCACGGAGGTCTGCCAAGTGCTTGGCATGAAGGAAAGAAAAGTTGTCCAAAACAGCTTCCAATCGAATATTCATGTGATTGGAAACGTCAGGAAAGTGTAAGGTACTGTTTTCTATCAGTTGGCAAGCTGCGCACACAATCCCAGTGTTGTACAGCTTCCTTCTTCACCTTTCCGATGCTGCCGCTCTCTCCGGCTCCCGGAGCCGAAGAAGAGGCTTCTTTGTGCAAAGACGATTGTACCGCTCACAGTGCTCTCTTAGCGCCGCTTCTGCCGAAAGAAGCCCGGGAGCGGCGCTTGGCTCCGGAGAGCATCGTACCTTCGTCTTTAGCGTCTTTTGTGGTCTACATCCTAGCAGAAAGCTTTTCCACTCTGTCTGGCAAGGAAAACCTGCGGGAGCACAGAAAACATCTCCCATCGTGTTCTGGACGTTGCACGGAGGTCTGCCAAGTGCTTGGCATGAAGGAAAGAAAAGTTGTCCAAAACAGCTTCCAATCGAATATTCATGTGATTGGAAACGTCAGGAAAGTGGTAAGGTACTGTTTTCTATCAGTTGGCAAGCTGCGCACACAATGCCAGTGTTGTACAGCTTCCTTCTTCACCTTTCCGATGCTGCCGCTCTCTCCAGCTCCCGGAGCCGAAGAAGCGGCTTCTTCGCGCAAAGACGATTGTACCGCTCACAGTGCTCTCTTAGCGCCGCTTCTGCCGAAAGAAGCCCGGGAGCGGCGCTTAGCTCCGGAGAGCATCGTACCTTCGTCTTTAGCGTCTTTTGGGGTCTACATCCTAGCAGAAAGCTTTTCCACTCTGTCTGGCAAGGAAAACCTGCGGGAGCACAGAAAACATCTCCCATCGTGTTCTGGACGTTGCACGGAGGTCTGCCAAGTGTTTGGCATGAAGGAAAGAAAAGTTGTCCAAAACAGCTTCCAATGGCATATTCATGTGATTGGAAACGTCAGGAAAGTGTAAGGTACTGTTTTCTATCAGTTGGCAAGCTGCGCACACAATCCCAGTGTTGTACAGCTTCCTTCTTCACCTTTCCGATGCTGCCGCTCTCTCCGGCTCCCGGAGCCGAAGAAGCGGCTTCTTCGCGCAAAGACGATTGTACCGCTCACAGTGCTCTCTTAGCGCGGCTTCTGCCGAAAGAAGCCCGGGAGCGGCTCTTAGCTCCGGAGAGCATCGTACCTTCGTCTTTAGCGTCTTTTGTGGTCTACATCCTAGCAGAAAGCTTTTCCACTCTGTCTGGCAAGGAAAACCTGCGGGAGCACAGAAAACATCTCCCATCGTGTTCTGGACGTTGCACGGAGGTCTGCCAAGTGCTTGGCATGAAGGAAAGAAAAGTTGTCCAAAACAGCTTCCAATCGAATATTCATGTGATTGGAAACGTCAGGAAAGTGGTAAGGTACTGTTTTCTATCAGTTGGCAAGCTGCGCACACAATGCCAGTGTTGTACAGCTTCCTTCTTCACCTTTCCGATGCTGCCGCTCTCTCCAGCTCCCGGAGCCGAAGAAGCGGCTTCTTCGCGCAAAGACGATTGTACCGCTCACAGTGCTCTCTTAGCGCCGCTTCTGCCGAAAGAAGCCCGGGAGCGGCGCTTAGCTCCGGAGAGCATCGTACCTTCGTCTTTAGCGTCTTTTGTGGTCTACATCCTAGCAGAAAGCTTTTCCACTCTGTCTGGCAAGGAAAACCTGCGGGAGCACAGAAAACATCTCCCATCGTGTTCTGGACGTTGCACGGAGGTCTGCCAAGTGTTTGGCATGAAGGAAAGAAAAGTTGTCCAAAACAGCTTCCAATGGCATATTCATGTGATTGGAAACGTCAGGAAAGTGTAAGGTACTGTTTTCTATCAGTTGGCAAGCTGCGCACACAATCCCAGTGTTGTACAGCTTCCTTCTTCACCTTTCCGATGCTGCCGCTCTCTCCGGCTCCCGGAGCCGAAGAAGCGGCTTCTTCGCGCAAAGACGATTGTACCGCTCACAGTGCTCTCTTAGCGCGGCTTCTGCCGAAAGAAGCCCGGGAGCGGCTCTTAGCTCCGGAGAGCATCGTACCTTCGTCTTTAGCGTCTTTTGTGGTCTACATCCTAGCAGAAAGCTTTTCCACTCTGTCTGGCAAGGAAAACCTGCGGGAGCACAGAAAACATCTCCCATCGTGTTCTGGACGTTGCACGGAGGTCTGCCAAGTGCTTGGCATGAAGGAAAGAAAAGTTGTCCAAAACAGCTTCCAATCGAATATTCATGTGATTGGAAACGTCAGGAAAGTGTAAGGTACTGTTTTCTATCAGTTGGCAAGCTGCGCACACAATCCCAGTGTTGTACAGCTTCCTTCTTCACCTTTCCGATGCTGCCGCTCTCTCCGGCTCCCGGAGCCGAAGAAGCGGCTTCTTCGCGCAAAGACGATTGTACCGCTCACAGTGCTCTCTTAGCGCCGCTTCTGCCGAAAGAAGCCCGGGAGCGGCGCTTAGCTCCGGAGAGCATCGTAACTTCGTCTTTAGCGTCTTTTGTGGTCTACATCCTAGCAGAAAGCTTTTCCACTCTGTCTGGCAAGGAAAACCTGCGGGAGCACAGAGAACATCTCCCATCGTGTTCTAAACGTTGCACGGAGGTCTGCCAAGTGTTTGGCATGAAGGAAAGAAAAGTTGTCCAAAACAGCTTCCAATCGAATATTCATGTGATTGGAAACGTCAGGAAAGTGTAAGGTACTGTTTTCTATCAGTTGGCAAGCTGCGCACACAATCCCAGTGTTGTACAGCTTCCTTCTTCACCTTTCCGATGCTGCCGCTCTCTCCGGCTCCCGGAGCCGAAGAAGCGGCTTCTTCGCGCAAAGACGATTGTACCGCTCACAGTGCTCTCTTAGCGCCGCTTCTGCCGAAAGAAGCCCGGCAGCGGCGCTTAGCTCCGGACAGCATCGTACCTTCGTCTTTAGCGTCTTTTGTGGTCTACATCCTAGCAGAAAGCTTTTCCACTCTGTCTGGCAAGGAAAACCTGCGGGAGCACAGAAAACATCTCCCATCGTGTTCTAGACGTTGCACGGAGGTCTGCCAAGTGTTTGGCATGAAGGAAAGAAAAGTTGTCCAAAACAGCTTCCAATGGCATATTCATGTGATTGGAAACGTCAGGAAAGTGGTAATGTACTGTTTTCTATCAGTTGGCAAGCTGCGCACACAATCCCAGTGTTGTACAGCTTCCTTCTTCACCTTTCCGATGCTGCCGCTCTCTCCGGCTCCCGGAGCCGAAGAAGCGGCTTCTTCGCGCAAAGACGATTGTACCGCTCACAGTGCTCTCTTAGCGCCGCTTCTGCCGAAAGAAGCCCGGGAGCGGCTCTTAGCTCCGGACAGCATCGTACCTTCGTCTTTAGCGTCTTTTGTGGTCTACATCCTAGCAGAAAGCTTTTCCACTCTGTCTGGCAAGGAAAACCTGCGGGAGCACAGAAAACATCTCCCCTCCTGTTCTAGACGTTGCACGGAGGTCTGCCAAGTGTTTGGCATGAAGGAAAGAAAAGTTGTCCAAAACAGCTTCCAATCGAATATTCATGTGATTGGAAACGTCAGGAAAGTGTAAGGTACTGTTTTCTATCAGTTGGCAAGCTGCGCACACAATCCCAGTGTTGTACAGCTTCCTTCTTCACCTTTGCGATGCTGCCGCTCTCTCCGGCTCCCGGAGCCGAAGAAGCGGCTTCTTCGCGCAAAGACGATTGTACCGCTCACAGTGCTCTCTTAGCGCCGCTTCTGCCGAAAGAAGCCCGGGAGCGGCGCTTAGCTCCGGAGAGCATCGTACCTTCGTCTTTAGCGTCTTTTGTGGTCTACATCCTAGCAGAAAGCTTTTCCACTCTGTCTGGCAAGGAAAACCTGCGGGAGCACAGAGAACATCTCCCATCGTGTTCTAAACGTTGCACGGAGGTCTGCCAAGTGCTTGGCATGAAGGAAAGAAAAGTTGTCCAAAACAGCTTCCAATCGAATATTCATGTGATTGGAAACGTCAGGAAAGTGTAAGGTACTGTTTTCTATCAGTTGGCAAGCTGCGCACACAATCCCAGTGTTGTACAGCTTCCTTCTTCACCTTTCCGATGCTGCCGCTCTCTCCGGCTCCCGGAGCCGAAGAAGAGGCTTCTTTGTGCAAAGACGATTGTACCGCTCACAGTGCTCTCTTAGCGCCGCTTCTGCCGAAAGAAGCCCGGGAGCGGCGCTTGGCTCCGGAGAGCATCGTACCTTCGTCTTTAGCGTCTTTTGTGGTCTACATCCTAGCAGAAAGCTTTTCCACTCTGTCTGGCAAGGAAAACCTGCGGGAGCACAGAAAACATCTCCCATCGTGTTCTGGACGTTGCACGGAGGTCTGCCAAGTGCTTGGCATGAAGGAAAGAAAAGTTGTCCAAAACAGCTTCCAATCGAATATTCATGTGATTGGAAACGTCAGGAAAGTGGTAAGGTACTGTTTTCTATCAGTTGGCAAGCTGCGCACACAATGCCAGTGTTGTACAGCTTCCTTCTTCACCTTTCCGATGCTGCCGCTCTCTCCAGCTCCCGGAGCCGAAGAAGCGGCTTCTTCGCGCAAAGACGATTGTACCGCTCACAGTGCTCTCTTAGCGCCGCTTCTGCCGAAAGAAGCCCGGGAGCGGCGCTTAGCTCCGGAGAGCATCGTACCTTCGTCTTTAGCGTCTTTTGTGGTCTACATCCTAGCAGAAAGCTTTTCCACTCTGTCTGGCAAGGAAAACCTGCGGGAGCACAGAAAACATCTCCCATCGTGTTCTGGACGTTGCACGGAGGTCTGCCAAGTGTTTGGCATGAAGGAAAGAAAAGTTGTCCAAAACAGCTTCCAATGGCATATTCATGTGATTGGAAACGTCAGGAAAGTGTAAGGTACTGTTTTCTATCAGTTGGCAAGCTGCGCACACAATCCCAGTGTTGTACAGCTTCCTTCTTCACCTTTCCGATGCTGCCGCTCTCTCCGGCTCCCGGAGCCGAAGAAGCGGCTTCTTCGCGCAAAGACGATTGTACCGCTCACAGTGCTCTCTTAGCGCGGCTTCTGCCGAAAGAAGCCCGGGAGCGGCTCTTAGCTCCGGAGAGCATCGTACCTTCGTCTTTAGCGTCTTTTGTGGTCTACATCCTAGCAGAAAGCTTTTCCACTCTGTCTGGCAAGGAAAACCTGCGGGAGCACAGAAAACATCTCCCATCGTGTTCTGGACGTTGCACGGAGGTCTGCCAAGTGCTTGGCATGAAGGAAAGAAAAGTTGTCCAAAACAGCTTCCAATCGAATATTCATGTGATTGGAAACGTCAGGAAAGTGTAAGGTACTGTTTTCTATCAGTTGGCAAGCTGCGCACACAATCCCAGTGTTGTACAGCTTCCTTCTTCACCTTTGCGATGCTGCCGCTCTCTCCGGCTCCCGGAGCCGAAGAAGCGGCTTCTTCGCGCAAAGACGATTGTACCGCTCACAGTGCTCTCTTAGCGCCGCTTCTGCCGAAAGAAGCCCGGGAGCGGCGCTTAGCTCCGGAGAGCATCGTAACTTCGTCTTTAGCGTCTTTTGTGGTCTACATCCTAGCAGAAAGCTTTTCCACTCTGTCTGGCAAGGAAAACCTGCGGGAGCACAGAGAACATCTCCCATCGTGTTCTAAACGTTGCACGGAGGTCTGCCAAGTGTTTGGCATGAAGGAAAGAAAAGTTGTCCAAAACAGCTTCCAATCGAATATTCATGTGATTGGAAACGTCAGGAAAGTGTAAGGTACTGTTTTCTATCAGTTGGCAAGCTGCGCACACAATCCCAGTGTTGTACAGCTTCCTTCTTCACCTTTCCGATGCTGCCGCTCTCTCCGGCTCCCGGAGCCGAAGAAGCGGCTTCTTTGCGCAAAGACGATTGTACCGCTCACAGTGCTCTCTTAGCGCCGCTTCTACCGAAAGAAGCCCGGGAGCGGCGCTTGGCTCCGGAGAGCATCGTACCTTCGTCTTTAGCGTCTTTTGTGGTCTACATCCTAGCAGAAAGCTTTTCCACTCTGTCTGGCAAGGAAAACCTGCGGGAGCACAGAAAACATCTCCCATCGTGTTCTGGACGTTGCACGGAGGTCTGCCAAGTGCTTGGCATGAAGGAAAGAAAAGTTGTCCAAAACAGCTTCCAATCGAATATTCATGTGATTGGAAACGTCAGGAAAGTGTAAGGTACTGTTTTCTATCAGTTGGCAAGCTGCGCACACAATCCCAGTGTTGTACAGCTTCCTTCTTCACCTTTGCGATGCTGCCGCTCTCTCCGGCTCCCGGAGCCGAAGAAGCGGCTTCTTCGCGCAAAGACGATTGTACCGCTCACAGTGCTCTCTTAGCGCCGCTTCTGCCGAAAGAAGCCCGGGAGCGGCGCTTAGCTCCGGAGAGCATCGTAACTTCCTCTTTAGCGTCTTTTGTGGTCTACATCCTAGCAGAAAGCTTTTCCACTCTGTCTGGCAAGGAAAACCTGCGGGAGCACAGAGAACATCTCCCATCGTGTTCTAAACGTTGCACGGAGGTCTGCCAAGTGTTTGGCATGAAGGAAAGAAAAGTTGTCCAAAACAGCTTCCAATCGAATATTCATGTGATTGGAAACGTCAGGAAAGTGTAAGGTACTGTTTTCTATCAGTTGGCAAGCTGCGCACACAATCCCAGTGTTGTACAGCTTCCTTCTTCACCTTTCCGATGCTGCCGCTCTCTCCGGCTCCCGGAGCCGAAGAAGCGGCTTCTTCGCGCAAAGACGATTGTACCGCTCACAGTGCTCTCTTAGCGCCGCTTCTGCCGAAAGAAGCCCGGCAGCGGCGCTTAGCTCCGGACAGCATCGTACCTTCGTCTTTAGCGTCTTTTGTGGTCTACATCCTAGCAGAAAGCTTTTCCACTCTGTCTGGCAAGGAAAACCTGCGGGAGCACAGAAAACATCTCCCATCGTGTTCTAGACGTTGCACGGAGGTCTGCCAAGTGTTTGGCATGAAGGAAAGAAAAGTTGTCCAAAACAGCTTCCAATGGCATATTCATGTGATTGGAAACGTCAGGAAAGTGGTAATGTACTGTTTTCTATCAGTTGGCAAGCTGCGCACACAATCCCAGTGTTGTACAGCTTCCTTCTTCACCTTTCCGATGCTGCCGCTCTCTCCGGCTCCCGGAGCCGAAGAAGCGGCTTCTTCGCGCATAGACGATTGTACCGCTCACAGTGCTCTCTTAGCGCCGCTTCTGCCGAAAGAAGCCCGGGAGCGGCTCTTAGCTCCGGACAGCATCGTACCTTCGTCTTTAGCGTCTTTTGTGGTCTACATCCTAGCAGAAAGCTTTTCCACTCTGTCTGGCAAGGAAAACCTGCGGGAGCACAGAAAACATCTCCCCTCCTGTTCTAGACGTTGCACGGAGGTCTGCCAAGTGTTTGGCATGAAGGAAAGAAAAGTTGTCCAAAACAGCTTCCAATCGAATATTCATGTGATTGGAAACGTCAGGAAAGTGTAAGGTACTGTTTTCTATCAGTTGGCAAGCTGCGCACACAATCCCAGTGTTGTACAGCTTCCTTCTTCACCTTTGCGATGCTGCCGCTCTCTCCGGCTCCCGGAGCCGAAGAAGCGGCTTCTTCGCGCAAAGACGATTGTACCGCTCACAGTGCTCTCTTAGCGCCGCTTCTGCCGAAAGAAGCCCGGGAGCGGCGCTTAGCTCCGGAGAGCATCGTACCTTCGTCTTTAGCGTCTTTTGTGGTCTACATCCTAGCAGAAAGCTTTTCCACTCTGTCTGGCAAGGAAAACCTGCGGGAGCACAGAGAACATCTCCCATCGTGTTCTAAACGTTGCACGGAGGTCTGCCAAGTGTTTGGCATGAAGGAAAGAAAAGTTGTCCAAAAGAGCTTCCAATCGAATATTCATGTGATTGGAAACGTCAGGAAAGTGTAAGGTACTGTTTTCTATCAGTTGGCAAGCTGCGCACACAATCCCAGTGTTGTACAGCTTCCTTCTTCACCTTTGCGATGCTGCCGCTCTCTCCGGCTCCCGGAGCGGAAGAAGAGGCTTCTTTGCGCAAAGACGATTGTACCGCTCACAGTGCTCTCTTAGCGCCGCTTCTGCCGAAAGAAGCCCGGGAGCGGCGCTTGGCTCCGGAGAGCATCGTACCTTCGTCTTTAGCGTCTTTTGTGGTCTACATCCTAGCAGAAAGCTTTTCCACTCTGTCTGGCAAGGAAAACCTGCGGGAGCACAGAAAACATCTCCCATCGTGTTCTGGACGTTGCACGGAGGTCTGCCAAGTGCTTGGCATGAAGGAAAGAAAAGTTGTCCAAAACAGCTTCCAATCGAATATTCATGTGATTGGAAACGTCAGGAAAGTGGTAAGGTACTGTTTTCTATCAGTTGGCAAGCTGCGCACACAATGCCAGTGTTGTACAGCTTCCTTCTTCACCTTTCCGATGCTGCCGCTCTCTCCAGCTCCCGGAGCCGAAGAAGCGGCTTCTTCGCGCAAAGACGATTGTACCGCTCACAGTGCTCTCTTAGCGCCGCTTCTGCCGAAAGAAGCCCGGGAGCGGCGCTTAGCTCCGGAGAGCATCGTACCTTCGTCTTTAGCGTCTTTTGTGGTCTACATCCTAGCAGAAAGCTTTTCCACTCTGTCTGGCAAGGAAAACCTGCGGGAGCACAGAAAACATCTCCCATCGTGTTCTGGACGTTGCACGGAGGTCTGCCAAGTGTTTGGCATGAAGGAAAGAAAAGTTGTCCAAAACAGCTTCCAATGGCATATTCATGTGATTGGAAACGTCAGGAAAGTGTAAGGTACTGTTTTCTATCAGTTGGCAAGCTGCGCACACAATCCCAGTGTTGTACAGCTTCCTTCTTCACCTTTCCGATGCTGCCGCTCTCTCCGGCTCCCGGAGCCGAAGAAGCGGCTTCTTCGCGCAAAGACGATTGTACCGCTCACAGTGCTCTCTTAGCGCGGCTTCTGCCGAAAGAAGCCCGGGAGCGGCTCTTAGCTCCGGAGAGCATCGTACCTTCGTCTTTAGCGTCTTTTGTGGTCTACATCCTAGCAGAAAGCTTTTCCACTCTGTCTGGCAAGGAAAACCTGCGGGAGCACAGCAAACATCTCCCATCGTGTTCTGGACGTTGCACGGAGGTCTGCCAAGTGTTTGGCATGAAGGAAAGAAAAGTTGTCCAAAACAGCTTCCAATCGAATATTCATGTGATTGGAAACGTCAGGAAAGTGTAAGGTACTGTTTTCTATCAGTTGGCAAGCTGCGCACACAATCCCAGTGTTGTACAGCTTCCTTCTTCACCTTTCCGATGCTGCCGCTCTCTCCGGCTCCCGGAGCCGAAGAAGCGGCTTCTTCGCGCAAAGACGATTGTACCGCTCACAGTGCTCTCTTAGCGCCGCTTCTGCCGAAAGAAGCCCGGGAGCGGCGCTTATCTCCGGAGAGCATCGTACCTTCGTCTTTAGCGTCTTTTGTGGTCTACATCCTAGCAGAAAGCTTTTCCACTCTGTCTGGCAAGGAAAACCTGCGGGAGCACAGAAAACATCTCCCATCGTGTTCTAGACGTTGCACGGAGGTCTGCCAAGTGTTTGGCATGAAGGAAAGAAAAGTTGTCCAAAACAGCTTCCAATCGAATATTCATGTGATTGGAAACGTCAGGCAAGTGGTAAGGTACTGTTTTCTATCAGTTGGCAAGCTGCGCACACAATCCCAGTGTTGTACAGCTTCCTTCTTCACCTTTCCGATGCTGCCGCTCTCTCCGGCTCCCGGAGCCGAAGAAGCGGCTTCTTCGCGCAAAGACGATTGTACCGCTCACAGTGCTCTCTTAGCGCCGCTTCTGCCGAAAGAAGCCCGGGAGCGGCTCTTAGCTCCGGACAGCATCGTACCTTCGTCTTTAGCGTCTTTTGTGGTCTACATCCTAGCAGAAAGCTTTTCCACTCTGTCTGGCAAGGAAAACCTGCGGGAGCACAGAAAACATCTCCCCTCCTGTTCTAGACGTTGCACGGAGGTCTGCCAAGTGTTTGGCATGAAGGAAAGAAAAGTTGTCCAAAACAGCTTCCAATCGAATATTCATGTGATTGGAAACGTCAGGAAAGTGTAAGGTACTGTTTTCTATCAGTTGGCAAGCTGCGCACACAATCCCAGTGTTGTACAGCTTCCTTCTTCACCTTTCCGATGCTGCCGCTCTCTCCGGCTCCCGGAGCCGAAGAAGCGGCTTCTTCGCGCAAAGACGATTGTACCGCTCACAGTGCTCTCTTAGCGCCGCTTCTGCCGAAAGAAGCCCGGGAGCGGCGCTTAGCTCCGGAGAGCATCGTACCTTCGTCTTTAGCGTCTTTTGTGGTCTACATCCTAGCAGAAAGCTTTTCCACTCTGTCTGGCAAGGAAAACCTGCGGGAGCACAGAGAACATCTCCCATCGTGTTCTAAACGTTGCACGGAGGTCTGCCAAGTGTTTGGCATGAAGGAAAGAAAAGTTGTCCAAAACAGCTTCCAATCGAATATTCATGTGATTGGAAACGTCAGGAAAGTGTAAGGTACTGTTTTCTATCAGTTGGCAAGCTGCGCACACAATCCCAGTGTTGTACAGCTTCCTTCTTCACCTTTCCGATGCTGCCGCTCTCTCCGGCTCCCGGAGCCGAAGAAGAGGCTTCTTTGCGCAAAGACGATTGTACCGCTCACAGTGCTCTCTTAGCGCCGCTTCTGCCGAAAGAAGCCCGGGAGCGGCGCTTGGCTCCGGAGAGCATCGTACCTTCGTCTTTAGCGTCTTTTGTGGTCTACATCCTAGCAGAAAGCTTTTCCACTCTGTCTGGCAAGGAAAACCTGCGGGAGCACAGAAAACATCTCCCATCGTGTTCTGGACGTTGCACGGAGGTCTGCCAAGTGCTTGGCATGAAGGAAAGGAAAGTTGTCCAAAACAGCTTCCAATCGAATATTCATGTGATTGGAAACGTCAGGAAAGTGTAAGGTACTGTTTTCTATCAGTTGGCAAGCTGCGCACACAATCCCAGTGTTGTACAGCTTCCTTCTTCACCTTTCCGATGCTGCCGCTCTCTCCGGCTCCCGGAGCCGAAGAAGCGGCTTCTTCGCGCAAAGACGATTGTACCGCTCACAGTGCTCTCTTAGCGCCGCTTCTGCCGAAAGAAGCCCGGGAGCGGCGCTTAGCTCCGGAGAGCATCGTAACTTCGTCTTTAGCGTCTTTTGTGGTCTACATCCTAGCAGAAAGCTTTTCCACTCTGTCTGGCAAGGAAAACCTGCGGGAGCACAGAGAACATCTCCCATCGTGTTCTAAACGTTGCACGGAGGTCTGCCAAGTGTTTGGCATGAAGGAAAGAAAAGTTGTCCAAAACAGCTTCCAATCGAATATTCATGTGATTGGAAACGTCAGGAAAGTGGTAAGGTACTGTTTTCTATCAGTTGGCAAGCTGCGCACACAATCCCAGTGTTGTACAGCTTCCTTCTTCACCTTTCCGATGCTGCCGCTCTCTCCGGCTCCCGGAGCCGAAGAAGCGGCTTCTTCGCGCAAAGACGATTGTACAGCTCACAGTGCTCTCTTAGCGCCGCTTCTGCCGAAAGAAGCCCGGGAGCGGCGCTTAGCTCCGGAGAGCATCGTACCTTCGTCTTTAGCGTCTTTTGTGGTCTACATCCTAGCAGAAAGCTTTTCCACTCTGTCTGGCAAGGAAAACCTGCGGGAGCACAGAAAACATCTCCCATCGTGTTCTGGACGTTGCACGGAGGTCTGCCAAGTGTTTGGCATGAAGGAAAGAAAAGTTGTCCAAAACAGCTTCCAATCGAAGATTCATGTGATTGGAAACGTCAGGAAAGTGTAAGGTACTGTTTTCTATCAGTTGGCAAGCTGCGCACACAATCCCAGTGTTGTACAGCTTCCTTCTTCACCTTTCCGATGCTGCCGCTCTCTCCGGCTCCCGGAGCCGAAGAAGCGGCTTCTTCGCGCAAAGACGATTGTACCGCTCACAGTGCTCTCTTAGCGCAGCTTCTGCCGAAAGAAGCCCGGGAGCGGCTCTTAGCTCCGGAGAGCATCGTACCTTCGTCTTTAGCGTCTTTTGTGGTCTACATCCTAGCAGAAAGCTTTTCCACTCTGTCTGGCAAGGAAAACCTGCGGGAGCACAGCAAACATCTCCCATCGTGTTCTGGACGTTGCACGGAGGTCTGCCAAGTGTTTGGCATGAAGGAAAGAAAAGTTGTCCAAAACAGCTTCCAATCGAATATTCATGTGATTGGAAACGTCAGGAAAGTGGTAAGGTACTGTTTTCTATCAGTTGGCAAGCTGCGCACACAATCCCAGTGTTGTACAGCTTCCTTCTTCACCTTTCCGATGCTGCCGCTCTCTCCGGCTCCCGGAGCCGAAGAAGCGGCTTCCTCGCGCAAAGACGATTGTTCCGCTCACAGTGCTTTCTTAGCGCCGCTTCTGCCGAAAGAAGCCCGGGAGCGGCGCTTAGCTCCGGAGAGCATCGTACCTTCGTCTTTAGCGTCTTTTGTGGTCTACATCCTAGCAGAAAGCTTTTCCACTCTGTCTGGCAAGGAAAACCTGCGAGAGCACAGAAAACATCTCCCATCGTGTTCTGGACGTTGCACGGAGGTCTGCCAAGTGTTTGGCATGAAGGAAAGAAAAGTTGTCCAAAACAGCTTCCAATCGAATATTCATGTGATTGGAAACGTCAGGAAAGTGTAAGGTACTGTTTTCTATCAGTTGGCAAGCTGCGCACACAATCCCAGTGTTGTACAGATTCCTTCTTCACCTTTGCGATGCTGCCGCTCTCTCCGGCTCCCGGAGCCGAAGAAGCGGCTTCTTCGCGCAAAGACGATTGTACCGCTCACAGTGCTCTCTTAGCGCCGCTTCTGCCGAAAGAAGCCCGGGAGCGGCTCTTAGCTCCGGAGAGCATCGTACCTTCTTCTTTAGCGTCTTTTGTGGTCTACATCCTAGCAGAAAGCTTTTCCACTCTGTCTGGCAAGGAAAACCTGCGGGAGCACAGAAAACATCTCCCATCATGTTCTAGACGTTGCACGGATGTCTGCCAAGTGTTTGGCATGAAGGAAAGAAAAGTTGTCCAAAACAGCTTCCAATCGAATATTCATGTGATTGGAAACGTCAGGAAAGTGTAAGGTACTGTTTTCTATCAGTTGGCAAGCTGCGCACACAATCCCAGTGTTGTACAGCTTCCTTCTTCACCTTTCCGATGCTGCCGCTCTCTCCGGCTCCCGGAGCCGAAGAAGCGGCTTCTTCGCGCAAAGACGATTGTACCGCTCACAGTGCTCTCTTAGCGCCGCTTCTGCCGAAAGAAGCCCGGGAGCGGCTCTTAACTCCGGAGAGCATCGTAACTTCGTCTTTAGCGTCTTTTGTGGTCTACATCCTAGCAGAAAGCTTTTCCACTCTGTCTGGCAAGGAAAACCTGCGGGAGCACAGAAAACATCTCCCATCGTGTTCTGGACGTTGCACGGAGGTCTGCCAAGTGTTTGGCATGAAGGAAAGAAAAGTTGTCCAAAACAGCTTCCAATCGAAGATTCATGTGATTGGAAACGTCAGGAAAGTGTAAGGTACTGTTTTCTATCAGTTGGCAAGCTGCGCACACAATCCCAGTGTTGTACAGCTTCCTTCTTCACCTTTCCGATGCTGCCGCTCTCTCCGGCTCCCGGAGCCGAAGAAGCGGCTTCTTCGCGCAAAGACGATTGTACCGCTCACAGTGCTCTCTTAGCGCCGCTTCTGCCGAAAGAAGCCCGGGAGCGGCGCTTAGCTCCGGAGAGCATCGTACCTTCGTCTTTAGCGTCTTTTGTGGTCTACATCCTAGCAGAAAGCTTTTCCACTCTGTCTGGCAAGGAAAACCTGCGGGAGCACAGAAAACATCTCCCATCGTGTTCTGGACGTTGCACGGAGGTCTGCCAAGTGTTTGGCATGAAGGAAAGAAAAGTTGTCCAAAACAGCTTCCAATCGAATATTCATGTGATTGGAAACGTCAGGAAAGTGGTAAGGTACTGTTTTCTATCAGTTGGCAAGCTGCGCACACAATCCCAGTGTTGTACAGCTTCCTTCTTCACCTTTGCGATGCTGCCGCTCTCTCCGGCTCCCGGAGCCGAAGAAGCGGCTTCTTCTTTGTGCAAAGGCGATTGTACCGCTCACAGTGCTCTCTTAGCGCCGCTTCTGCCGAAAGAAGCCCGGGAGCGGCTCTTAGCTCCGGAGAGCATCGTACCTTCGTCTTTAGCGTCTTTTGTGGTCTACATCCTAGCAGAAAGCTTTTCCACTCTGTCTGGCAAGGAAAACCTGCGGGAGCACAGAAAACATCTCCCATCGTGTTCTGGACGTTGCACGGAGGTCTGCCAAGTGTTTGGCATGAAGGAAAGAAAAGTTGTCCAAAACAGCTTCCAATCGAATATTCATGTGATTGGAAACGTCAGGAAAGTGTAAGGTACTGTTTTCTATCAGTTGGCAAGCTGCGCACACAATCCCAGTGTTGTACAGCTTCCTTCTTCACCTTTCCGATGCTGCCGCTCTCTCCGGCTCCCGGAGCCGAAGAAGCGGCTTCTTCGCGCAAAGACGATTGTACCGCTCACAGTGCTCTCTTAGCGCCGCTTCTGCCGAAAGAAGCCCGGGAGCGGCTCTTAGCTCCGGAGAGCATCGTACCTTCGTCTTTAGCGTCTTTTGTGGTCTACATCCTAGCAGAAAGCTTTTCCACTCTGTCTGGCAAGGAAAACCTGCGGGAGCACAGAAAACATCTCCCATCGTGTTCTGGACGTTGCACGGAGGTCTGCCAAGTGTTTGGCATGAAGGAAAGAAAAGTTGTCCAAAATAGCTTCCAATCGAATATTCATGTGATTGGAAACATCAGGAAAGTGTAAGGTATTGTTTTCTATCAGTTGGCAAGCTGCGCACACAATCCCAGTGTTGTACAGCTTCCTTCTTCACCTTTCCGATGCTGCCGCTCTCTCCGGCTCCCGGAGCCGAAGAAGCGGCTTCTTCGCGCAAAGACGATTGTACCGCTCACAGTGCTCTCTTAGCGCCGCTTCTGCCGAAAGAAGCCCGGGAGCGGCGCTTAGCTCCGGAGAGCATCGTAACTTCGTCTTTAGCGTCTTTTGTGGTCTACATCCTAGCAGAAAGCTTTTCCACTCTGTCTGGCAAGGAAAACCTGCGGGAGCACAGAGAACATCTCCCATCGTGTTCTAAACGTTGCACGGAGGTCTGCCAAGTGTTTGGCATGAAGGAAAGAAACGTTGTCCAAAACAGCTTCCAATCGAATATTCATGTGATTGGAAACGTCAGGAAAGTGTAAGGTACTGTTTTCTATCAGTTGGCAAGCTGCGCACACAATCCCAGTGTTGTACAGCTTCCTTCTTCACCTTTCCGATGCTGCCGCTCTCTCCGGCTCCCGGAGCCGAAGAAGCGGCTTCTTCGCGCAAAGACGATTGTACCGCTCACAGTGCTCTCTTAGCGCCGCTTCTGCCGAAAGAAGCCCGGGAGCGGCGCTTAGCTCCGGAGAGCATCGTACCTTCGTCTTTAGCGTCTTTTGTGGTCTACATCCTAGCAGAAAGCTTTTCCACTCTGTCTGGCAAGGAAAACCTGCGGGAGCACAGAAAACATCTCCCATCGTGTTCTAGACGTTGCACGGAGGTCTGCCAAGTGTTTGGCATGAAGGAAAGAAAAGTTGTCCAAAACAGCTTCCAATGGCATATTCATGTGATTGGAAACGTCAGGAAAGTGGTAAGGTACTGTTTTCTATCAGTTGGCAAGCTGCGCACACAATCCCAGTGTTGTACAGCTTCCTTCTTCACCTTTCCGATGCTGCCGCTCTCTCCGGCTCCCGGAGCCGAAGAAGCGGCTTCTTCGCGCAAAGACGATTGTACCGCTCACAGTGCTCTCTTAGCGCCGCTTCTGCCGAAAGAAGCCCGGGAGCGGCGCTTGGCTCCGGAGAGCATCGTACCTTCGTCTTTAGCGTCTTTTGTGGTCTACATCCTAGCAGAAAGCTTTTCCACTCTGTCTGGCAAGGAAAACCTGCGGGAGCACAGAAAACATCTCCCATCGTGTTCTGGACGTTGCACGGAGGTCTGCCAAGTGCTTGGCATGAAGGAAAGAAAAGTTGTCCAAAACAGCTTCCAATCGAATATTCATGTGATTGGAAACGTCAGGAAAGTGTAAGGTACTGTTTTCTATCAGTTGGCAAGCTGCGCACACAATCCCAGTGTTGTACAGCTTCCTTCTTCACCTTTCCGATGCTGCCGCTCTCTCCGGCTCCCGGAGCCGAAGAAGCGGCTTCTTCGCGCAAAGACGATTGTACCGCTCACAGTGCTCTCTTAGCGCAGCTTCTGCCGAAAGAAGCCCGGGAGCGGCTCTTAGCTCCGGAGAGCATCGTACCTTCGTCTTTAGCGTCTTTTGTGGTCTACATCCTAGCAGAAAGCTTTTCCACTCTGTCTGGCAAGGAAAACCTGCGGGAGCACAGCAAACATCTCCCATCGTGTTCTGGACGTTGCACGGAGGTCTGCCAAGTGTTTGGCATGAAGGAAAGAAAAGTTGTCCAAAACAGCTTCCAATCGAATATTCATGTGATTGGAAACGTCAGGAAAGTGGTAAGGTACTGTTTTCTATCAGTTGGCAAGCTGCGCACACAATCCCAGTGTTGTACAGCTTCCTTCTTCACCTTTCCGATGCTGCCGCTCTCTCCGGCTCCCGGAGCCGAAGAAGCGGCTTCTTCGCGCAAAGACGATTGTTCCGCTCACAGTGCTTTCTTAGCGCCGCTTCTGCCGAAAAAAGCCCGGGAGCGGCGCTTAGCTCCGGAGAGCATCGTACCTTCGTCTTTAGCGTCTTTTGTGGTCTACATCCTAGCAGAAAGCTTTTCCACTCTGTCTGGCAAGGAAAACCTGCGAGAGCACAGAAAACATCTCCCATCGTGTTCTGGACGTTGCACGGAGGTCTGCCAAGTGTTTGGCATGAAGGAAAGAAAAGTTGTCCAAAAGAGCTTCCAATCGAATATTCATGTGATTGGAAACGTCAGGAAAGTGTAAGGTACTGTTTTCTATCAGTTGGCAAGCTGCGCACACAATCCCAGTGTTGTACAGCTTCCTTCTTCACCTTTCGGATGCTGCCGCTCTCTCCGGCTCCCGGAGCCGAAGAAGCGGCTTCTTCTTTGTGCAAATACGATTGTACCGCTCACAGTGCTCTCTTAGCGCCGCTTCTGCCGAAAGAAGCCCGGGAGCGGCTCTTAGCTCCGGAGAGCATCGTACCTTCTTCTTTAGCGTCTTTTGTGGTCTACATCCTAGCAGAAAGCTTTTCCACTCTGTCTGGCAAGGAAAACCTGCGGGAGCACAGAAAACATCTCCCATCATGTTCTAGACGTTGCACGGATGTCTGCCAAGTGTTTGGCATGAAGGAAAGAAAAGTTGTCCAAAACAGCTTCCAATCGAATATTCATGTGATTGGAAACGTCAGGAAAGTGTAAGGTACTGTTTTCTATCAGTTGGCAAGCTGCGCACACAATCCCAGTGTTGTACAGCTTCCTTCTTCACCTTTCCGATGCTGCCGCTCTCTCCGGCTCCCGGAGCCGAAGAAGCGGCTTCTTCGCGCAAAGACGATTGTACCGCTCACAGTGCTCTCTTAGCGCCGCTTCTGCCGAAAGAAGCCCGGGAGCGGCGCTTATCTCCGGAGAGCATCGTACCTTCGTCTTTAGCGTCTTTTGTGGTCTACATCCTAGCAGAAAGCTTTTCCACTCTGTCTGGCAAGGAAAACCTGCGGGAGCACAGAAAACATCTCCCATCGTGTTCTGGACGTTGCACGGAGGTCTGCCAAGTGTTTGGCATGAAGGAAAGAAAAGTTGTCCAAAACAGCTTCCAATCGAAGATTCATGTGATTGGAAACGTCAGGAAAGTGTAAGGTACTGTTTTCTATCAGTTGGCAAGCTGCGCACACAATCCCAGTGTTGTACAGCTTCCTTCTTCACCTTTCCGATGCTGCCGCTCTCTCCGGCTCCCGGAGCCGAAGAAGCGGCTTCTTCGCGCAAAGACGATTGTACCGCTCACAGTGCTCTCTTAGCGCCGCTTCTGCCGAAAGAAGCCCGGGAGCGGCGCTTAGCTCCGGAGAGCATCGTACCTTCGTCTTTAGCGTCTTTTGTGGTCTACATCCTAGCAGAAAGCTTTTCCACTCTGTCTGGCAAGGAAAACCTGCGGGAGCACAGCAAACATCTCCCATCGTGTTCTAAACGTTGCACGGAGGTCTGCCAAGTGTTTGGCATGAAGGAAAGAAAAGTTGTCCAAAACAGCTTCCAATCGAATATTCATGTGATTGGAAACGTCAGGAAAGTGGTAAGGTACTGTTTTCTATCAGTTGGCAAGCTGCGCACACAATCCCAGTGTTGTACAGCTTCCTTCTTCACCTTTCCGATGCTGCCGCTCTCTCCGGCTCCCGGAGCCGAAGAAGCGGCTTCTTCTTTGTGCAAAGGCGATTGTACCGCTCACAGTGCTCTCTTAGCGCCGCTTCTGCCGAAAGAAGCCCGGGAGCGGCGCTTAGCTCCGGAGAGCATCGTACCTTCGTCTTTAGCGTCTTTTGTGGTCTACATCCTAGCAGAAAGCTTTTCCACTCTGTCTGGCAAGGAAAACCTGCGGGAGCACAGAAAACATCTCCCATCGTGTTCTGGACGTTGCACGGAGGTCTGCCAAGTGTTTGGCATGAAGGAAAGAAAAGTTGTCCAAAACAGCTTCCAATCGAATATTCATGTGATTGGAAACGTCAGGAAAGTGTGAGGTACTGTTTTCTATCAGTTGGCAAGCTGCGCACACAATCCCAGTGTTGTACAGCTTCCTTCTTCACCTTTCCGATGCTGCCGCTCTCTCCGGCTCCCGGAGCCGAAGAAGCGGCTTCTTCGCGCAAAGACGATTGTACCGCTCACAGTGCTCTCTTAGCGCCGCTTCTGCCGAAAGAAGCCCGGGAGCGGCTCTTAGCTCCGGAGAGCATCGTACCTTCGTCTTTAGCGTCTTTTGTGGTCTACATCCTAGCAGAAAGCTTTTCCACTCTGTCTGGCAAGGAAAACCTGCGGGAGCACAGAAAACATCTCCCATCGTGTTCTGGACGTTGCACGGAGGTCTGCCAAGTGTTTGGCATGAAGGAAAGAAAAGTTGTCCAAAACAGCTTCCAATCGAATATTCATGTGATTGGAAACGTCAGGAAAGTGTAAGGTACTGTTTTCTATCAGTTGGCAAGCTGCGCACACAATCCCAGTGTTGTACAGCTTCCTTCTTCACCTTTCCGATGCTGCCGCTCTCTCCGGCTCCCGGAGCCGAAGAAGCGGCTTCTTCGCGCAAAGACGATTGTACCGCTCACAGTGCTCTCTTAGCGCCGCTTCTGCCGAAAGAAGCCCGGGAGCGGCTCTTAGCTCCGGAGAGCATCGTACCTTCCTCTTTAGCGTCTTTTGTGGTCTACATCCTAGCAGAAAGCTTTTCCACTCTGTCTGGCAAGGAAAACCTGCGGGAGCACAGAAAACATCTCCCATCGTGTTCTGGACGTTGCACGGAGGTCTGCCAAGTGCTTGGCATGAAGGAAAGAAAAGTTGTCCAAAACAGCTTCCAATCGAATATTCATGTGATTGGAAACGTCAGGAAAGTGTAAGGTATTGTTTTCTATCAGTTGGCAAGCTGCGCACACAATCCCAGTGTTGTACAGCTTCCTTCTTCACCTTTCCGATGCTGCCGCTCTCTCCGGCTCCCGGAGCCGAAGAAGCGGCTTCTTCGCGCAAAGACGATTGTACCGCTCACAGTGCTCTCTTAGCGCCGCTTCTGCCGAAAGAAGCCCGGGAGCGGCGCTTAGCTCCGGAGAGCATCGTAACTTCGTCTTTAGCGTCTTTTGTGGTCTACATCCTAGCAGAAAGCTTTTCCACTCTGTCTGGCAAGGAAAACCTGCGGGAGCACAGAGAACATCTCCCATCGTTTTCTAAACGTTGCACGGAGGTCTGCCAAGTGTTTGGCATGAAGGAAAGAAAAGTTGTCCAAAACAGCTTCCAATCGAAGATTCATGTGATTGGAAACGTCAGGAAAGTGTAAGGTACTGTTTTCTATCAGTTGGCAAGCTGCGCACACAATCCCAGTGTTGTACAGCTTCCTTCTTCACCTTTCCGATGCTGCCGCTCTCTCCGGCTCCCGGAGCCGAAGAAGCGGCTTCTTCGCGCAAAGACGATTGTACCGCTCACAGTGCTCTCTTAGCGCCGCTTCTGCCGAAAGAAGCCCGGGAGCGGCGCTTAGCTCCGGAGAGCATCGTACCTTCGTCTTTAGCGTCTTTTGTGGTCTACATCCTAGCAGAAAGCTTTTCCACTCTGTCTGGCAAGGAAAACCTGCGGGAGCACAGAGAACATCTCCCATCGTGTTCTAAACGTTGCACGGAGGTCTGCCAAGTGTTTGGCATGAAGGAAAGAAAAGTTGTCCAAAACAGCTTCCAATCGCATATTCATGTGATTGGAAACGTCAGGAAAGTGTAAGGTACTGTTTTCTATCAGTTGGCAAGCTGCGCACACAATCCCAGTGTTGTACAGCTTCCTTCTTCACCTTTCCGATGCTGCCGCTCTCTCTGGCTCCCGGAGCCGAAGAAGAGGCTTCTTCGCGCAAAGACGATTGTACCGCTCACAGTGCTCTCTTAGCGCCGCTTCTGCCGAAAGAAGCCCGGGAGCGGCGCTTGGCTCCGGAGAGCATCGTACCTTCGTCTTTAGCGTCTTTTGTGGTCTACATCCTAGCAGAAAGCTTTTCCACTCTGTCTGGCAAGGAAAACCTGCGGGAGCACAGAAAACATCTCCCATCGTGTTCTGGACGTTGCACGGAGGTCTGCCAAGTGCTTGGCATGAAGGAAAGAAAAGTTGTCCAAAACAGCTTCCAATCGAATATTCATGTGATTGGAAACGTCAGGAAAGTGTAAGGTACTGTTTTCTATCAGTTGGCAAGCTGCGCACACAATCCCAGTGTTGTACAGCTTCCTTCTTCACCTTTGCGATGCTGCCGCTCTCTCCGGCTCCCGGAGCCGAAGAAGCGGCTTCTTCGCGCAAAGACGATTGTACCGCTCACAGTGCTCTCTTAGCGCCGCTTCTGCCGAAAGAAGCCCGGGAGCGGCGCTTAGCTCCGGAGAGCATCGTACCTTCGTCTTTAGCGTCTTTTGTGGTCTACATCCTAGCAGAAAGCTTTTCCACTCTGTCTGGCAAGGAAAACCTGCGGGAGCACAGAGAACATCTCCCATCGTGTTCTAAACGTTGCACGGAGGTCTGCCAAGTGTTTGGCATGAAGGAAAGAAAAGTTGTCCAAAACAGCTTCCAATCGAATATTCATGTGATTGGAAACGTCAGGAAAGTGGTAAGGTACTGTTTTCTATCAGTTGGCAAGCTGCGCACACAATCCCAGTGTTGTACAGCTTCCTTCTTCACCTTTCCGATGCTGCCGCTCTCTCCGGCTCCCGGAGCCGAAGAAGCGGCTTCTTCGCGCAAAGACGATTGTACCGCTCACAGTGCTCTCTTAGCGCCGCTTCTGCCGAAAGAAGCCCGGGAGCGGCGCTTAGCTCCGGAGAGCATCGTACCTTCGTCTTTAGCGTCTTTTGTGGTCTACATCCTAGCAGAAAGCTTTTCCACTCTGTCTGGCAAGGAAAACCTGCGGGAGCACAGAAAACATCTCCCATCGTGTTCTGGACGTTGCACGGAGGTCTGCCAAGTGTTTGGCATGAAGGAAAGAAAAGTTGTCCAAAACAGCTTCCAATCGAATATTCATGTGATTGGAAACGTCAGGAAAGTGTAAGGTACTGTTTTCTATCAGTTGGCAAGCTGCGCACACAATCCCAGTGTTGTACAGCTTCCTTCTTCACCTTTGCGATGCTGCCGCTCTCTCCGGCTCCCGGAGCCGAAGAAGCGGCTTCTTCGCGCAAAGACGATTGTACCTCTCACAGTGCTCTCTTAGCGCCGCTTCTGCCGAAAGAAGCCCGGGAGCGGCTCTTAGCTCCGGAGAGCATCGTACCTTCGTCTTTAGCGTCTTTTGTGGTCTACATCCTAGCAGAAAGCTTTTCCACTCTGTCTGGCAAGGAAAACCTGCGGGAGCACAGAAAACATCTCCCATCATGTTCTAGACGTTGCACGGAGGTCTGCAAAGTGTTTGGCATGAAGGAAAGAAAAGTTGTCCAAAACAGCTTCCAATCGAATATTCATGTGATTGGAAACGTCAGGAAAGTGTAAGGTATTGTTTTCTATCAGTTGGCAAGCTGCGCACACAATCCCAGTGTTGTACAGCTTCCTTCTTCACCTTTCCGATGCTGCCGCTCTCTCCGGCTCCCGGAGCCGAAGAAGCGGCTTCTTCGCGCAAAGACGATTGTACCGCTCACAGTGCTCTCTTAGCGCCGCTTCTGCCGAAAGAAGCCCGGCAGCGGCTCTTAGCTCCGGAGAGCATCGTACCTTCGTCTTTAGCGTCTTTTGTGGTCTACATCCTAGCAGAAAGCTTTTCCACTCTGTCTGGCAAGGAAAACCTGCGGGAGCACAGAAAACATCTCCATCGTGTTCTGGACATTGCACAGAGGTCTGCCAAGTGCTTGGCATGAAGGAAAGAAAAGTTGTCCAAAACAGCTTCCAATCGAATATTCATGTGATTGGAAAGGTCAGGAAAGTGTAAGGTACTGTTTTCTATCAGTTGGCAAGCTGCGCACACAATCCCAGTGTTGTACAGCTTCCTTCTTCACCTTTCCGATGCTGCCGCTCTCTCCGGCTCCCGGAGCCGAAGAAGCGGCTTCTTCGCGCAAAGACGATTGTACCGCTCACAGTGCTCTCTTAGCGCCGCTTCTGCCGAAAGAAGCCCGGGAGCGGCGCTTAGCTCCGGAGAGCATCGTAACTTCGTCTTTAGCGTCTTTTGTGGTCTACATCCTAGCAGAAAGCTTTTCCACTCTGTCTGGCAAGGAAAACCTGCGGGAGCACAGAAAACATCTCCCATCGTGTTCTGGACGTTGCACGGAGGTCTGCCAAGTGTTTGGCATGAAGGAAAGAAAAGTTGTCCAAAACAGCTTCCAATTGAATATTCATGTGATTGGAAACGTCAGGAAAGTGTAAGGTACTGTTTTCTATCAGTTGGCAAGCTGCGCACACAATCCCAGTGTTGTACAGCTTCCTTCTTCACCTTTCCGATGCTGCCGCTCTCTCCGGCTCCCGGAGCCGAAGAAGCGGCTTCTTCTTTGTGCAAAGACGATTGTACCGCTCACAGTGCTCTCTTAGCGCCGCTTCTGCCGAAAGAAGCCCGGGAGCGGTGCTTAGCTCCGGAGAGCATCGTACCTTCGTCTTTAGCGTCTTTTGTGGTCTACATCCTAGCAGAAAGCTTTTCCACTCTGTCTGGCAAGGAAAACCTGCGGGAGCACAGAAAACATCTCCCATCGTGTTCTGGACGTTGCACGGAGGTCTGCCAAGTGCTTGGCATGAAGGAAAGAAAAGTTGTCCAAAACAGCTTCCAATCGAATATTCATGTGATTGGAAACGTCAGGAAAGTGTAAGGTACTGTTTTCTATCAGTTGGCAAGCTGCGCACACAATCCCAGTGTTGTACAGCTTCCTTCTTCACCTTTGCGATGCTGCCGCTCTCTCCGGCTCCCGGAGCCGAAGAAGCGGCTTCTTCGCGCAAAGACGATTGTACCGCTCACAGTGCTCTCTTAGCGCCGCTTCTGCCGAAAGAAGCCCGGGAGCGGCTCTTAGCTCCGGAGAGCATCGTACCTTCGTCTTTAGCGTCTTTTGTGGTCTACATCCTAGCAGAAAGCTTTTCCACTCTGTCTGGCAAGGAAAACCTGCGGGAGCACAGAAAACATCTCCCATCATGTTCTAGACGTTGCACGGAGGTCTGCAAAGTGTTTGGCATGAAGGAAAGAAAAGTTGTCCAAAACAGCTTCCAATCGAATATTCATGTGATTGGAAACGTCAGGAAAGTGTAAGGTACTGTTTTCTATCAGTTGGCAAGCTGCGCACACAATCCCAGTGTTGTACAGCTTCCTTCTTCACCTTTCCGATGCTGCCGCTCTCTCCGGCTCCCGGAGCCGAAGAAGCGGCTTCTTCGCGCAAAGACGATTGTACCGCTCACAGTGCTCTCTTAGCGCCGCTTCTGCCGAAAGAAGCCCGGGAGCGGCGCTTAGCTCCGGAGAGCATCGTACCTTCGTCTTTAGCGTCTTTTGTGGTCTACATCCTAGCAGAAAGCTTTTCCACTCTGTCTGGCAAGGAAAACTTGCGGGAGCACAGAAAACATCTCCCATCGAGTTCTGGACGTTGCACGGAGGTCTGCCAAGTGTTTGGCATGAAGGAAAGAAAAGTTGTCCAAAACAGCTTCCAATCGAATATTCATGTGATTGGAAACGTCAGGAAAGTGGTAAGGTACTGTTTTCTATCAGTTGGCAAGCTGCGCACACAATCCCAGTGTTGTACAGCTTCCTTCTTCACCTTTCCGATGCTGCCGCTCTCTCCGGCTCCCGGAGCCGAAGAAGCGGCTTCTTCTTTGTGCAAAGACGATTGTACCGCTCACAGTGCTCTCTTAGCGCCGCTTCTGCCGAAAGAAGCCCGGGAGCGGCGCTTAGCTCCGGAGAGCATCGTACCTTCGTCTTTAGCGTCTTTTGTGGTCTACATCCTAGCAGAAAGCTTTTCCACTCTGTCTGGCAAGGAAAACCTGCGGGAGCACAGAAAACATCTCCCATCGTGTTCTGGACGTTGCACGGAGGTCTGCCAAGTGCTTGGCATGAAGGAAAGAAAAGTTGTCCAAAACAGCTTCCAATCGAATATTCATGTGATTGGAAACGTCAGGAAAGTGTAAGGTACTGTTTTCTATCAGTTGGCAAGCTGCGCACACAATCCCAGTGTTGTACAGCTTCCTTCTTCACCTTTCCGATGCTGCCGCTCTCTCCGGCTCCCGGAGCCGAAGAAGCGGCTTCTTCGCGCAAAGACGATTGTACCGCTCACAGTGCTCTCTTAGCGCCGCTTCTGCCGAAAGAAGCCCGGGAGCGGCTCTTAGCTCCGGAGAGCATCGTACCTTCGTCTTTAGCGTCTTTTGTGGTCTACATCCTAGCAGAAAGCTTTTCCACTCTGTCTGGCAAGGAAAACCTGCGGGAGCACAGAAAACATCTCCCATCATGTTCTAGACGTTGCACGGAGGTCTGCAAAGTGTTTGGCATGAAGGAAAGAAAAGTTGTCCAAAACAGCTTCCAATCGAATATTCATGTGATTGGAAACGTCAGGAAAGTGTAAGGTACTGTTTTCTATCAGTTGGCAAGCTGCGCACACAATCCCAGTGTTGTACAGCTTCCTTCTTCACCTTTCCGATGCTGCCGCTCTCTCCGGCTCCCGGAGCCGAAGAAGCGGCTTCTTCGCGCAAAGACGATTGTACCGCTCACAGTGCTCTCTTAGCGCCGCTTCTGCCGAAAGAAGCCCGGGAGCGGCGCTTAGCTCCGGAGAGCATCGTACCTTCGTCTTTAGCGTCTTTTGTGGTCTACATCCTAGCAGAAAGCTTTTCCACTCTGTCTGGCAAGGAAAACTTGCGGGAGCACAGAAAACATCTCCCATCGAGTTCTGGACGTTGCACGGAGGTCTGCCAAGTGTTTGGCATGAAGGAAAGAAAAGTTGTCCAAAACAGCTTCCAATCGAATATTCATGTGATTGGAAACGTCAGGAAAGTGGTAAGGTACTGTTTTCTATCAGTTGGCAAGCTGCGCACACAATCCCAGTGTTGTACAGCTTCCTTCTTCACCTTTCCGATGCTGCCGCTCTCTCCGGCTCCCGGAGCCGAAGAAGCGGCTTCTTCGCGCAAAGACGATTGTACCGCTCACAGTGCTCTCTTAGCGCCGCTTCTGCCGAAAGAAGCCCGGGAGCGGCGCTTAGCTCCGGAGAGCATCGTACCTTCGTCTTTAGCGTCTTTTGTGGTCTACATCCTAGCAGAAAGCTTTTCCACTCTGTCTGGCAAGGAAAACCTGCGGGAGCACAGAAAACATCTCCCATCGTGTTCTGGACGTTGCACGGAGGTCTGCCAAGTGTTTGGCATGAAGGAAAGAAAAGTTGTCCAAAACAGCTTCCAATGGCATATTCATGTGATTGGAAACGTCAGGAAAGTGTAAGGTACTGTTTTCTATCAGTTGGCAAGCTGCGCACACAATCCCAGTGTTGTACAGCTTCCTTCTTCACCTTTCCGATGCTGCCGCTCCCTCCGGCTCCCGGAGCCGAAGAAGCGGCTTCTTCGCGCAAAGACGATTGTACCGCTCACAGTGCTCTCTTAGCGCCGCTTCTGCCGAAAGTAGCCCGGGAGCGGCTCTTAGCTCCGGAGAGCATCGTACCTTCGTCTTTAGCGTCTTTTGTGGTCTACATCCTAGCAGAAAGCTTTTCCACTCTGTCTGGCAAGGAAAACCTGCGGGAGCACAGAAAACATCTCCCATCGTGTTCTGGACGTTGCACGGAGGTCTGCCAAGTGCTTGGCATGAAGGAAAGAAAAGTTGTCCAAAACAGCTTCCAATCGAATATTCATGTGATTGGAAACGTCAGGAAAGTGTAAGGTACTGTTTTCTATCAGTTGGCAAGCTGCGCACACAATCCCAGTGTTGTACAGCTTCCTTCTTCACCTTTCCGATGCTGCCGCTCTCTCCGGCTCCCGGAGCCGAAGAAGCGGCTTCTTCGCGCAAAGACGATTGTACCGCTCACAGTGCTCTCTTAGCGCCGCTTCTGCCGAAAGAAGCCCGGGAGCGGCGCTTAGCTCCGGAGAGCATCGTACCTTCGTCTTTAGCGTCTTTTGTGGTCTACATCCTAGCAGAAAGCTTTTCCACTCTGTCTGGCAAGGAAAACCTGCGGGAGCACAGAAAACATCTCCCATCGTGTTCTAGACGTTGCACGGAGGTCTGCCAAGTGTTTGGCATGAAGGAAAGAAAAGTTGTCCAAAACAGCTTCCAATCGAATATTCATGTGATTGGAAACGTCAGGAAAGTGGTAAGGTACTGTTTTCTATCAGTTGGCAAGCTGCGCACACAATCCCAGTGTTGTACAGCTTCCTTCTTCACCTTTCCGATGCTGCCGCTCTCTCCGGCTCCCGGAGCCGAAGAAGCGGCTTCTTCGCGCAAAGACGATTGTACCGCTCACAGTGCTCTCTTAGCGCCGCTTCTGCCGAAAGAAGCCCGGGAGCGGCTCTTAGCTCCGGAGAGCATCGTACCTTCGTCTTTAGCGTCTTTTGTGGTCTACATCCTAGCAGAAAGCTTTTCCACTCTGTCTGGCAAGGAAAACCTGCGGGAGCACAGAAAACATCTCCCATCGTGTTCTGGACGTTGCACGGAGGTCTGCCAAGTGTTTGGCATGAAGGAAAGAAAAGTTGTCCAAAACAGCTTCCAATCGAATATTCATGTGATTGGAAACGTCAGGAAAGTGTAAGGTACTGTTTTCTATCAGTTGGCAAGCTGCGCACACAATCCCAGTGTTGTACAGCTTCCTTCTTCACCTTTGCGATGCTGCCGCTCTCTCCGGCTCCCGGAGCCGAAGAAGCGGCTTCTTCGCGCAAAGACGATTGTACCGCTCACAGTGCTCTCTTAGCGCCGCTTCTGCCGAAAGAAGCCCGGGAGCGGCGCTTAGCTCCGGAGAGCATCGTAACTTCGTCTTTAGCGTCTTTTGTGGTCTACATCCTAGCAGAAAGCTTTTCCACTCTGTCTGGCAAGGAAAACCTGCGGGAGCACAGAGAACATCTCCCATCGTGTTCTAAACGTTGCACGGAGGTCTGCCAAGTGTTTGGCATGAAGGAAAGAAAAGTTGTCCAAAACAGCTTCCAATCGAATATTCATGTGATTGGAAACGTCAGGAAAGTGTAAGGTACTGTTTTCTATCAGTTGGCAAGCTGCGCACACAATCCCAGTGTTGTACAGCTTCCTTCTTCACCTTTCCGATGCTGCCGCTCTCTCCGGCTCCCGGAGCCGAAGAAGCGGCTTCTTCGCGCAAAGACGATTGTACCGCTCACAGTGCTCTCTTAGCGCCGCTTCTGCCGAAAGAAGCCCGGGAGCGGCGCTTAGCTCCGGAGAGCATCGTACCTTCGTCTTTAGCGTCTTTTGTGGTCTACATCCTAGCAGAAAGCTTTTCCACTCTGTCTGGCAAGGAAAACCTGCGGGAGCACAGAAAACATCTCCCATCGTGTTCTAGACGTTGCACGGAGGTCTGCCAAGTGTTTGGCATGAAGGAAAGAAAAGTTGTCCAAAACAGCTTCCAATGGCATATTCATGTGATTGGAAACGTCAGGAAAGTGGTAAGGTACTGTTTTCTATCAGTTGGCAAGCTGCGCACACAATCCCAGTGTTGTACAGCTTCCTTCTTCACCTTTCTGATGCTGCCGCTCTCTCCGGCTCCCGGAGCCGAAGAAGCGGCTTCTTCGCGCAAAGACGATTGTACCGCTCACAGTGCTCTCTTAGCGCCGCTTCTGCCGAAAGAAGCCCGGGAGCGGCTCTTAGCTCCGGAGAGCATCGTACCTTCCTCTTTAGCGTCTTTTGTGGTCTACATCCTAGCAGAAAGCTTTTCCACTCTGTCTGGCAAGGAAAACCTGCGGGAGCACAGAAAACATCTCCCATCGTGTTCTAAACGTTGCACGGAGGTCTGCCAAGTGTTTGGCATGAAGGAAAGAAAAGTTGTCCAAAACATCTTCCAATCGAATATTCATGTGATTGGAAACGTCAGGAAAGTGTAAGGTACTGTTTTCTATCAGTTGGCAAGCTGCGCACACAATCCCAGTGTTGTACAGCTTCCTTCTTCACCTTTCCGATGCTGCCGCTCTCTCCGGCTCCCGGAGCCGAAGAAGCGGCTTCTTCGCGCAAAGACGATTGTACCGCTCACAGTGCTCTCTTAGCGCCGCTTCTGCCGAAAGAAGCCCGGGAGCGGCGCTTAGCTCCGGAGAGCATCGTACCTTCGTCTTTAGCGTCTTTTGTGGTCTACATCCTAGCAGAAAGCTTTTCCACTCTGTCTGGCAATGAAAACCTGCGGGAGCACAGAAAACATCTCCCATCGTGTTCTAGACGTTGCACGGAGGTCTGCCAAGTGTTTGGCATGAAGGAAAGAAAAGTTGTCCAAAACAGCTTCCAATCGAATATTCATGTGATTGGAAACGTCAGGAAAGTGGTAAGGTACTGTTTTCTATCAGTTGGCAAGCTGCGCACACAATGCCAGTGTTGTACAGCTTCCTTCTTCACCTTTCCGATGCTGCCGCTCTCTCCAGCTCCCGGAGCCGAAGAAGCGGCTTCTTCGCGCAAAGACGATTGTACCGCTCACAGTGCTCTCTTAGCGCTGCTTCTGCCGAAAGAAGCCCGGGAGCGGCGCTTAGCTCCGGAGAGCATCGTACCTTCGTCTTTAGCGTATTTTGTGGTCTACATCCTAGCAGAAAGCTTTTCCACTCTGTCTGGCAAGGAAAACCTGCGGGAGCACAGAAAACATCTCCCATCGTGTTCTGGACGTTGCACGGAGGTCTGCCAAGTGTTTGGCATGAAGGAAAGAAAGTTGTCCAAAACAGCTTCCAATGGCATATTCATGTGATTGGAAACGTCAGGAAAGTGTAAGGTACTGTTTTCTATCAGTTGGCAAGCTGCGCACACAATCCCAGTGTTGTACAGCTTCCTTCTTCACCTTTCCGATGCTGCCGCTCTCTCCGGCTCCCGGAGCCGAAGAAGCGGCTTCTTCGCGCAAAGACGATTGTACCGCTCACAGTGCTCTCTTAGCGCCGCTTCTGCCGAAAGAAGCCCGGGAGCGGCTCTTAGCTCCGGAGAGCATCGTACCTTCGTCTTTAGCGTCTTTTGTGGTCTACATCCTAGCAGAAAGCTTTTCCACTCTGTCTGGCAAGGAAAACCTGCGGGAGCACAGAAAACATCTCCCATCGTGTTCTGGACGTTGCACGGAGGTCTGCCAAGTGTTTGGCATGAAGGAAAGAAAAGTTGTCCAAAACAGCTTCCAATCGAATATTCATGTGATTGGAAACGTCAGGAAAGTGTAAGGTACTGTTTTCTATCAGTTGGCAAGCTGCGCACACAATCCCTGTGTTGTACAGCTTCCTTCTTCACCTTTGCGATGCTGCCGCTCTCTCCGGCTCCCGGAGCCGAAGAAGCGGCTTCTTCGCGCAAAGACGATTGTACCGCTCACAGTGCTCTCTTAGCGCCGCTTCTGCCGAAAGAAGCCCGGGAGCGGCGCTTAGCTCCGGAGAGCATCGTAACTTCGTCTTTAGCGTCTTTTGTGGTCTACATCCTAGCAGAAAGCTTTTCCACTCTGTCTGGCAAGGAAAACCTGCGGGAGCACAGAGAACATCTCCCATCGTGTTCTAAACGTTGCACGGAGGTCTGCCAAGTGTTTGGCATGAAGGAAAGAAAAGTTGTCCAAAACAGCTTCCAATCGAATATTCATGTGATTGGAAACGTCAGGAAAGTGTAAGGTACTGTTTTCTATCAGTTGGCAAGCTGCGCACACAATCCCAGTGTTGTACAGCTTCCTTCTTCACCTTTCCGATGCTGCCGCTCTCTCCGGCTCCCGGAGCCGAAGAAGCGGCTTCTTCGCGCAAAGACGATTGTACCGCTCACAGTGCTCTCTTAGCGCCGCTTCTGCCGAAAGAAGCCCGGGAGCGGCGCTTAGCTCCGGAGAGCATCGTACCTTCGTCTTTAGCGTCTTTTGTGGTCTACATCCTAGCAGAAAGCTTTTCCACTCTGTCTGGCAAGGAAAACCTGCGGGAGCACAGAAAACATCTCCCATCGTGTTCTAGACGTTGCACGGAGGTCTGCCAAGTGTTTGGCATGAAGGAAAGAAAAGTTGTCCAAAACAGCTTCCAATGGCATATTCATGTGATTGGAAACGTCAGGAAAGTGGTAAGGTACTGTTTTCTATCAGTTGGCAAGCTGCGCACACAATCCCAGTGTTGTACAGCTTCCTTCTTCACCTTTCCGATGCTGCCGCTCTCTCCGGCTCCCGGAGCCGAAGAAGCGGCTTCTTCGCGCAAAGACGATTGTACCGCTCACAGTGCTCTCTTAGCGCCGCTTCTGCCGAAAGAAGCCCGGGAGCGGCTCTTAGCTCCGGACAGCATCGTACCTTCCTCTTTAGCGTCTTTTGTGGTCTACATCCTAGCAGAAAGCTTTTCCACTCTGTCTGGCAAGGAAAACCTGCGGGAGCACAGAAAACATCTCCCATCGTGTTCTAAACGTTGCACGGAGGTCTGCCAAGTGTTTGGCATGAAGGAAAGAAAAGTTGTCCAAAACATCTTCCAATCGAATATTCATGTGATTGGAAACGTCAGGAAAGTGTAAGGTACTGTTTTCTATCAGTTGGCAAGCTGCGCACACAATCCCAGTGTTGTACAGCTTCCTTCTTCACCTTTCCGATGCTGCCGCTCTCTCCGGCTCCCGGAGCCGAAGAAGCGGCTTCTTCGCGCAAAGACGATTGTACCGCTCACAGTGCTCTCTTAGCGCCGCTTCTGCCGAAAGAAGCCCGGGAGCGGCGCTTAGCTCCGGAGAGCATCGTACCTTCGTCTTTAGCGTCTTTTGTGGTCTACATCCTAGCAGAAAGCTTTTCCACTCTGTCTGGCAATGAAAACCTGCGGGAGCACAGAAAACATCTCCCATCGTGTTCTAGACGTTGCACGGAGGTCTGCCAAGTGTTTGGCAGGAAGGAAAGAAAAGTTGTCCAAAACAGCTTCCAATGGCATATTCATGTGATTGGAAACGTCAGGAAAGTGGTAAGGTACTGTTTTCTATCAGTTGGCAAGCTGCGCACACAATCCCAGTGTTGTACAGCTTCCTTCTTCACCTTTCCGATGCTGCCGCTCTCTCCAGCTCCCGGAGCCGAAGAAGCGGCTTCTTCGCGCAAAGACGATTGTACCGCTCACAGTGCTCTCTTAGCGCCGCTTCTGCCGAAAGAAGCCCGGGAGCGGCTCTTAGCTCCGGACAGCATCGTACCTTCGTCTTTAGCGTCTTTTGTGGTCTACATCCTAGCAGAAAGCTTTTCCACTCTGTCTGGCAAGGAAAACCTGCGGGAGCACAGAAAACATCTCCCCTCCTGTTCTAGACGTTGCACGGAGGTCTGCCAAGTGTTTGGCATGAAGGAAAGAAAAGTTGTCCAAAACAGCTTCCAATCGAATATTCATGTGATTGGAAACGTCAGGAAAGTGTAAGGTACTGTTTTCTATCAGTTGGCAAGCTGCGCACACAATCCCAGTGTTGTACAGCTTCCTTCTTCACCTTTGCGATGCTGCCGCTCTCTCCGGCTCCTGGAGCCGAAGAAGAGGCTTCTTTGCGCAAAGACGATTGTACCGCTCACAGTGCTCTCTTAGCGCCGCTTCTGCCGAAAGAAGCCCGGGAGCGGCGCTTGGCTCCGGAGAGCATCGTACCTTCGTCTTTAGCGTCTTTTGTGGTCTACATCCTAGCAGAAAGCTTTTCCACTCTGTCTGGCAAGGAAAACCTGCGGGAGCACAGAAAACATCTCCCATCGTGTTCTGGACGTTGCACGGAGGTCTGCCAAGTGCTTGGCATGAAGGAAAGAAAAGTTGTCCAAAACAGCTTCCAATCGAATATTCATGTGATTGGAAACGTCAGGAAAGTGTAAGGTACTGTTTTCTATCAGTTGGCAAGCTGCGCACACAATCCCAGTGTTGTACAGCTTCCTTCTTCACCTTTGCGATGCTGCCGCTCTCTCCGGCTCCCGGAGCCGAAGAAGCGGCTTCTTCGCGCAAAGACGATTGTACCGCTCACAGTGCTCTCTTAGCGCCGCTTCTGCCGAAAGAAGCCCGGGAGCGGCGCTTAGCTCCGGACAGCATCGTACCTTCGTCTTTAGCGTCTTTTGTGGTCTACATCCTAGCAGAAAGCTTTTCCACTCTGTCTGGCAAGGAAAACCTGCGGGAGCACAGAGAACATCTCCCATCGTGTTCTAAACGTTGCACGGAGGTCTGCCAAGTGTTTGGCATGAAGGAAAGAAAAGTTGTCCAAAACAGCTTCCAATCGAATATTCATGTGATTGGAAACGTCAGGAAAGTGGTAAGGTACTGTTTTCTATCAGTTGGCAAGCTGCGCACACAATCCCAGTGTTGTACAGCTTCCTTCTTCACCTTTCCGATGCTGCCGCTCTCTCCGGCTCCCGGAGCCGAAGAAGCGGCTTCTTCGCGCAAAGACGATTGTACCGCTCACAGTGCTCTCTTAGCGCCGCTTCTGCCGAAAGAAGCCCGGGAGCGGCGCTTAGCTCCGGAGAGCATCGTACCTTCGTCTTTAGCGTCTTTTGTGGTCTACATCCTAGCAGAAAGCTTTTCCACTCTGTCTGGCAAGGAAAACCTGCGGGAGCACAGAAAACATCTCCCATCGTGTTCTGGACGTTGCACGGAGGTCTGCCAAGTGTTTGGCATGAAGGAAAGAAAAGTTGTCCAAAACAGCTTCCAATGGCATATTCATGTGATTGGAAACGTCAGGAAAGTGGTAAGGTACTGTTTTCTATCAGTTGGCAAGCTGCGCACACAATCCCAGTGTTGTACAGCTTCCTTCTTCACCTTTCCGATGCTGCCGCTCTCTCCGGCTCCCGGAGCCGAAGAAGCGGCTTCTTCACGCAAAGACGATTGTACCGCTCACAGTGCTCTCTTAGCGCAGCTTCTGCCGAAAGAAGCCCGGGAGCGGCTCTTAGCTCCGGAGAGCATCGTACCTTCGTCTTTAGCGTCTTTTGTGGTCTACATCCTAGCAGAAAGCTTTTCCACTCTGTCTGGCAAGGAAACCCTGCGGGAGCACAGCAAACATCTCCCATCGTGTTCTGGACGTTGCACGGAGGTCTGCCAAGTGTTTGGCATGAAGGAAAGGAAAGTTGTCCAAAACAGCTTCCAATCGAATATTCATGTGATTGGAAACGTCAGGAAAGTGGTAAGGTACTGTTTTCTATCAGTTGGCAAGCTGCGCACACAATCCCAGTGTTGTACAGCTTCCTTCTTCACCTTTCCGATGCTGCCGCTCTCTCCGGCTCCCGGAGCCGAAGAAGCGGCTTCTTCGCGCAAAGACGATTGTACCGCTCACAGTGCTCTCTTAGCGCCGCTTCTGCCGAAAGAAGCCCGGGAGCGGCTCTTAGCTCCGGAGAGCATCGTACCTTCGTCTTTAGCGTCTTTTGTGGTCTACATCCTAGCAGAAAGCTTTTCCACTCTGTCTGGCAAGGAAAACCTGCGGAAGCACAGAAAACATCTCCCATCGTGTTCTGGACGTTGCACGGAGGTCTGCCAAGTGCTTGGCATGAAGGAAAGAAAAGTTGTCCAAAACAGCTTCCAATCGAATATTCATGTGATTGGAAACGTCAGGAAAGTGTAAGGTACTGTTTTCTATCAGTTGGCAAGCTGCGCACACAATCCCAGTGTTGTACAGCTTCCTTCTTCACCTTTGCGATGCTGCCGCTCTCTCCGGCTCCCGGAGCCGAAGAAGCGGCTTCTTCGCGCAAAGACGATTGTACCGCTCACAGTGCTCTCTTAGCGCCGCTTCTGCCGAAAGAAGCCCGGGAGCGGCGCTTAGCTCCGGAGAGCATCGTAACTTCGTCTTTAGCGTCTTTTGTGGTCTACATCCTAGCAGAAAGCTTTTCCACTCTGTCTGGCAAGGAAAACCTGCGGGAGCACAGAGAACATCTCCCAACGTGTTCTAAACGTTGCACGGAGGTCTGCCAAGTGTTTGGCATGAAGGAAAGAAAAGTTGTCCAAAACAGCTTCCAATCGAATATTCATGTGATTGGAAACGTCAGGAAAGTGTAAGGTACTGTTTTCTATCAGTTGGCAAGCTGCGCACACAATCCCAGTGTTGTACAGCTTCCTTCTTCACCTTTCCGATGCTGCCGCTCTCTCCGGCTCCCGGAGCCGAAGAAGCGGCTTCTTCGCGCAAAGACGATTGTACCGCTCACAGTGCTCTCTTAGCGCCGCTTCTGCCGAAAGAAGCCCGGGAGCGGCGCTTAGCTCCGGAGAGCATCGTACCTTCGTCTTTAGCGTCTTTTGTGGTCTACATCCTAGCAGAAAGCTTTTCCACTCTGTCTGGCAAGGAAAACCTGCGGGAGCACAGAAAACATCTCCCATCGTGTTCTGGACGTTGCACGGAGGTCTGCCAAGTGTTTGGCATGAAGGAAAGAAAAGTTGTCCAAAACAGCTTCCAATGGCATATTCATGTGATTGGAAACGTCAGGAAAGTGGTAAGGTACTGTTTTCTATCAGTTGGCAAGCTGCGCACACAATCCCAGTGTTGTACAGCTTCCTTCTTCACCTTTCCGATGCTGCCGCTCTCTCCGGCTCCCGGAGCCGAAGAAGCGGCTTCTTCGCGCAAAGACGATTGTACCGCTCACAGTGCTCTCTTAGCGCCGCTTCTGCCGAAAGAAGCCCGGGAGCGGCTCTTAGCTCCGGACAGCATCGTACCTTCGTCTTTAGCGTCTTTTGTGGTCTACATCCTAGCAGAAAGCTTTTCCACTCTGTCTGGCAAGGAAAACCTGCGGGAGCACTGAAAACATCTCCCCTCCTGTTCTAGACGTTGCACGGAGGTCTGCCAAGTGTTTGGCATGAAGGAAAGAAAAGTTGTCCAAAACAGCTTCCAATCGAATATTCATGTGATTGGAAACGTCAGGAAAGTGTAAGGTACTGTTTTCTATCAGTTGGCAAGCTGCGCACACAATCCCAGTGTTGTACAGCTTCCTTCTTCACCTTTGCGATGCTGCCGCTCTCTCCGGCTCCCGGAGCCGAAGAAGCGGCTTCTTCGCGCAAAGACGATTGTACCGCTCACAGTGCTCTCTTAGCGCCGCTTCTGCCGAAAGAAGCCCGGGAGCGGCGCTTAGCTCCGGAGAGCATCGTACCTTCGTCTTTAGCGTCTTTTGTGGTCTACATCCTAGCAGAAAGCTTTTCCACTCTGTCTGGCAAGGAAAACCTGCGGGAGCACAGAAAACATCTCCCATCGTGTTCTGGACGTTGCACGGAGGTCTGCCAAGTGTTTGGCATGAAGGAAAGAAAAGTTGTCCAAAACAGCTTCCAATCGAAGATTCATGTGATTGGAAACGTCAGGAAAGTGTAAGGTACTGTTTTCTATCAGTTGGCAAGCTGCGCACACAATCCCAGTGTTGTACAGCTTCCTTCTTCACCTTTCCGATGCTGCCGCTCTCTCCGGCTCCCGGAGCCGAAGAAGCGGCTTCTTCGCGCAAAGACGATTGTACCGCTCACAGTGCTCTCTTAGCGCAGCTTCTGCCGAAAGAAGCCCGGGAGCGGCTCTTAGCTCCGGAGAGCATCGTACCTTCGTCTTTAGCGTCTTTTGTGGTCTACATCCTAGCAGAAAGCTTTTCCACTCTGTCTGGCAAGGAAAACCTGCGGGAGCACAGCAAACATCTGCCATCGTGTTCTGGACGTTGCACGGAGGTCTGCCAAGTGTTTGGCATGAAGGAAAGAAAAGTTGTCCAAAACAGCTTCCAATCGAATATTCATGTGATTGGAAACGTCAGGAAAGTGGTAAGGTACTGTTTTCTATCAGTTGGCAAGCTGCGCACACAATCCCAGTGTTGTACAGCTTCCTTCTTCACCTTTCCGATGCTGCCGCTCTCTCCGGCTCCCGGAGCCGAAGAAGCGGCTTCTTCGCGCAAAGACGATTGTACCTCTCACAGTGCTCTCTTAGCGCCGCTTCTGCCGAAAGAAGCCCGGGAGCGGCTCTTAGCTCCGGAGAGCATCGTACCTTCGTCTTTAGCGTCTTTTGTGGTCTACATCCTAGCAGAAAGCTTTTCCATTCTGTCTGGCAAGGAAAACCTGCGGGAGCACAGAAAACATCTCCCCTCCTGTTCTAGACGTTGCACGGAGGTCTGCCAAGTGTTTGGCATGAAGGAAAGAAAAGTTGTCCAAAACAGCTTCCAATCGAATATTCATGTGATTGGAAACGTCAGGAAAGTGTAAGGTACTGTTTTCTATCAGTTGGCAAGCTGCGCACACAATCCCAGTGTTGTACAGCTTCCTTCTTCACCTTTGCGATGCTGCCGCTCTCTCCGGCTCCCGGAGCCGAAGAAGAGGCTTCTTTGCGCAAAGACGATTGTACCGCTCACAGTGCCCTCTTAGCGCCGCTTCTGCCGAAAGAAGCCCGGGAGCGGCGCTTGGCTCCGGAGAGCATCGTACCTTCGTATTTAGCGTCTTTTGTGGTCTACATCCTAGCAGAAAGCTTTTCCACTCTGTCTGGCAAGGAAAACCTGCGGGAGCACAGAAAACATCTCCCATCGTGTTCTGGACGTTGCACGGAGGTCTGCCAAGTGCTTGGCATGAAGGAAAGAAAAGTTGTCCAAAACAGCTTCCAATCGAATATTCATGTGATTGGAAACGTCAGGAAAGTGTAAGGTACTGTTTTCTATCAGTTGGCAAGCTGCGCACACAATCCCAGTGTTGTACAGCTTCCTTCTTCACCTTTGCGATGCTGCCGCTCTCTCCGGCTCCCGGAGCCGAAGAAGCGGCTTCTTCGCGCAAAGACGATTGTACCGCTCACAGTGCTCTCTTAGCGCCGCTTCTGCCGAAAGAAGCCCGGGAGCGGCGCTTAGCTCCGGAGAGCATCGTAACTTCGTCTTTAGCGTCTTTTCTGGTCTACATCCTAGCAGAAAGCTTTTCCACTCTGTCTGGCAAGGAAAACCTGCGGGAGCACAGAGAACATCTCCCATCGTGTTCTAAACGTTGCACGGAGGTCTGCCAAGTGTTTGGCATGAAGGAAAGAAAAGTTGCCCAAAACAGCTTCCAATCGAATATTCATGTGATTGGAAACGTCAGGAAAGTGGTAAGGTACTGTTTTCTATCAGTTGGCAAGCTGCGCACACAATCCCAGTGTTGTACAGCTTCCTTCTTCACCTTTCCGATGCTGCCGCTCTCTCCGGCTCCCGGAGCCGAAGAAGCGGCTTCTTCGCGCAAAGACGATTGTACCGCTCACAGTGCTCTCTTAGCGCCGCTTCTGCCGAAAGAAGCCCGGGAGCGGCGCTTAGCTCCGGAGAGCATCGTACCTTCGTCTTTAGCGTCTTTTGTGGTCTACATCCTAGCAGAAAGCTTTTCCACTCTGTCTGGCAAGGAAAACCTGCGGGAGCACAGAAAACATCTCCCATCGTGTTCTGGACGTTGCACGGAGGTCTGCCAAGTGTTTGGCATGAAGGAAAGAAAAGTTTCCAAAACAGCTTCCAATCGAAGATTCATGTGATTGGAAACGTCAGGAAAGTGTAAGGTACTGTTTTCTATCAGTTGGCAAGCTGCGCACGCAATCCCAGTGTTGTACAGCTTCCTTCTTCACCTTTCCGATGCTGCCGCTCTCTCCGGCTCCCGGAGCCGAAGAAGCGGCTTCTTCGCGCAAAGACGATTGTACCGCTCACAGTGCTCTCTTAGCGCCGCTTCTGCCGAAAGAAGCCCGGGAGCGGCGCTTAGCTCCGGAGAGCATCGTACCTTCGTCTTTAGCGTCTTTTGTGGTCTACATCCTAGCAGAAAGCTTTTCCACTCTGTCTGGCAAGGAAAACCTGCGGGAGCACAGAAAACATCTCCCATCGTGTTCTGGACGTTGCACGGAGGTCTGCCAAGTGTTTGGCATGAAGGAAAGAAAAGTTGTCCAAAACAGCTTCCAATCGAAGATTCATGTGATTGGAAACGTCAGGAAAGTGTAAGGTACTGTTTTCTATCAGTTGGCAAGCTGCGCACACAATCCCAGTGTTGTACAGCTTCCTTCTTCACCTTTGCGATGCTGCCGCTCTCTCCGGCTCCCGGAGCCGAAGAAGCGGCTTCTTCGCGCAAAGACGATTGTACCGCTCACAGTGCTCTCTTAGCGCCGCTTCTGCCGAAAGAAGCCCGGGAGCGGCTCTTATCTCCAGAGAGCATCGTCCCTTCGTCTTTAGCGTCTTTTGTGGTCTACATCCTAGCAGAAAGCTTTTCCACTCTGTCTGGCAAGGAAAACCTGCGGGAGCACAGAAAACATCTCCCATCATGTTCTAGACGTTGCACGGAGGTCTGCAAAGTGTTTGGCATGAAGGAAAGTAAAGTTGTCCAAAACAGCTTCCAATCGAATATTCATGTGATTGGAAACGTCAGGAAAGTGGTAAGGTACTGTTTTCTATCAGTTGGCAAGCTGCGCACACAATCCCAGTGTTGTACAGCTTCCTTCTTCACCTTTCCGATGCTGCCGCTCTCTCCGGCTCCCGGAGCCGAAGAAGCGGCTTCTTCGCGCAAAGACGATTGTACCGCTCACAGTGCTCTCTTAGCGCCGCTTCTGCCGAAAGAAGCCCGGGAGCGGCGCTTAGCTCCGGAGAGCATCGTACCTTCGTCTTTAGCGTCTTTTGTGGTCTACATCCTAGCAGAAAGCTTTTCCACTCTGTCTGGCAAGGAAAACTTGCGGGAGCACAGAAAACATCTCCCATCGAGTTCTGGACGTTGCACGGAGGTCTGCCAAGTGTTTGGCATGAAGGAAAGAAAAGTTGTCCAAAACAGCTTCCAATCGAATATTCATGTGATTGGAAACGTCAGGAAAGTGGTAAGGTACTGTTTTCTATCAGTTGGCAAGCTGCGCACACAATGCCAGTGTTGTACAGCTTCCTTCTTCACCTTTCCGATGCTGCCGCTCTCTCCAGCTCCTGGAGCCGAAGAAGCGGCTTCTTCGCGCAAAGACGATTGTACCGCTCACAGTGCTCTCTTAGCGCCGCTTCTGCCGAAAGAAGCCCGGGAGCGGCGCTTAGCTCCGGAGAGCATCGTACCTTCGTCTTTAGCGTCTTTTGTGGTCTACATCCTAGCAGAAAGCTTTTCCACTCTGTCTGGCAAGGAAAACCTGCGGGAGCACAGAAAACATCTCCCATCGTGTTCTGGACGTTGCACGGAGGTCTGCCAAGTGTTTGGCATGAAGGAAAGAAAAGTTGTCCAAAACAGCTTCCAATGGCATATTCATGTGATTGGAAACGTCAGGAAAGTGTAAGGTACTGTTTTCTATCAGTTGGCAAGCTGCGCACACAATCCCAGTGTTGTACAGCTTCCTTCTTCACCTTTCCGATGCTGCCGCTCTCTCCGGCTCCCGGAGCCGAAGAAGCGGCTTCTTCGCGCAAAGACGATTGTACCGCTCACAGTGCTCTCTTAGCGCCGCTTCTGCCGAAAGAAGCCCGGCAGCGGCGCTTAGCTCCGGAGAGCATCGTACCTTCGTCTTTAGCGTCTTTTGTGGTCTACATCCTAGCAGAAAGCTTTTCCACTCTGTCTGGCAAGGAAACCCTGCGGGAGCACAGAAAACATCTCCCATCGTGTTCTGGACGTTGCACGGAGGTCTGCCAAGTGTTTGGCATGAAGGAAAGAAAAGTTGTCCAAAACAGCTTCCAATCGAAGATTCATGTGATTGGAAACGTCAGGAAAGTGTAAGGTACTGTTTTCTATCAGTTGGCAAGCTGCGCACACAATCCCAGTGTTGTACAGCTTCCTTCTTCACCTTTCCGATGCTGCCGCTCTCTCCGGCTCCCGGAGCCGAAGAAGCGGCTTCTTCGCGCAAAGACGATTGTACCGCTCACAGTGCTCTCTTAGCGCCGCTTCTGCCGAAAGAAGCCCGGGAGCGGCGCTTAGCTCCGGAGAGCATCGTACCTTCGTCTTTAGCGTCTTTTGTGGTCTACATCCTAGCAGAAAGCTTTTCCACTCTGTCTGGCAAGGAAAACCTGCGGGAGCACAGCAAACATCTCCCATCGTGTTCTGGACGTTGCACGGAGGTCTGCCAAGTGTTTGGCATGAAGGAAAGAAAAGTTGTCCAAAACAGCTTCCAATCGAATATTCATGTGATTGGAAACGTCAGGAAAGTGGTAAGGTACTGTTTTCTATCAGTTGGCAAGCTGCGCACACAATCCCAGTGTTGTACAGCTTCCTTCTTCACCTTTGCGATGCTGCCGCTCTCTCCGGCTCCCGGAGCCGAAGAAGCGGCTTCTTCTTTGTGCAAAGACGATTGTACCGCTCACAGTGCTCTCTTAGCGCCGCTTCTGCCGAAAGAAGCCCGGGAGCGGCGCTTAGCTCCGGAGAGCATCGTACCTTCGTCTTTAGCGTCTTTTGTGGTCTACATCCTAGCAGAAAGCTTTTCCACTCTGTCTGGCAAGGAAAACCTGCGGGAGCACAGAAAACATCTCCCATCGTGTTCTGGACGTTGCACGGAGGTCTGCCAAGTGCTTGGCATGAAGGAAAGAAAAGTTGTCCAAAACAGCTTCCAATCGAATATTCATGTGATTGGAAACGTCAGGAAAGTGTAAGGTACTGTTTTCTATCAGTTGGCAAGCTGCGCACACAATCCCAGTGTTGTACAGCTTCCTTCTTCACCTTTCCGATGCTGCCGCTCTCTCCGGCTCCCGGAGCCGAAGAAGCGGCTTCTTCGCGCAAAGACGATTGTACCGCTCACAGTGCTCTCTTAGCGCCGCTTCTGCCGAAAGAAGCCCGGGAGCGGCGCTTAGCTCCGGAGAGCATCGTACCTTCGTCTTTAGCGTCTTTTGTGGTCTACATCCTAGCAGAAAGCTTTTCCACTCTGTCTGGCAAGGAAAACCTGCGGGAGCACAGAAAACATCTCCCATCGTGTTCTGGACGTTGCACGGAGGTCTGCCAAGTGTTTGGCATGAAGGAAAGAAAAGTTGTCCAAAACAGCTTCCAATGGCATATTCATGTGATTGGAAACGTCAGGAAAGTGGTAAGGTACTGTTTTCTATCAGTTGGCAAGCTGCGCACACAATCCCAGTGTTGTACAGCTTCCTTCTTCACCTTTCCGATGCTGCCGCTCTCTCCGGCTCCCGGAGCCGAAGAAGCGGCTTCTTCGCGCAAAGACGATTGTACCGCTCACAGTGCTCTCTTAGCGCCGCTTCTGCCGAAAGAAGCCCGGGAGCGGCTCTTAGCTCCGGACAGCATCGTACCTTCGTCTTTAGCGTCTTTTGTGGTCTACATCCTAGCAGAAAGCTTTTCCACTCTGTCTGGCAAGGAAAACCTGCGGGAGCACTGAAAACATCTCCCCTCCTGTTCTAGACGTTGCACGGAGGTCTGCCAAGTGTTTGGCATGAAGGAAAGAAAAGTTGTCCAAAACAGCTTCCAATCGAATATTCATGTGATTGGAAACGTCAGGAAAGTGTAAGGTACTGTTTTCTATCAGTTGGCAAGCTGCGCACACAATCCCAGTGTTGTACAGCTTCCTTCTTCACCTTTGCGATGCTGCCGCTCTCTCCGGCTCCCGGAGCCGAAGAAGCGGCTTCTTCGCGCAAAGACGATTGTACCGCTCACAGTGCTCTCTTCGCGCCGCTTCTGCCGAAAGAAGCCCGGGAGCGGCGCTTAGCTCCGGAGAGCATCGTACCTTCGTCTTTAGCGTCTTTTGTGGTCTACATCCTAGCAGAAAGCTTTTCCACTCTGTCTGGCAAGGAAAACCTGCGGGAGCACAGAAAACATCTCCCATCGTGTTCTGGACGTTGCACGGAGGTCTGCCAAGTGTTTGGCATGAAGGAAAGAAAAGTTGTCCAAAACAGCTTCCAATGGCATATTCATGTGATTGGAAACGTCAGGAAAGTGTAAGGTACTGTTTTCTATCAGTTGGCAAGCTGCGCACACAATCCCAGTGTTGTACAGCTTCCTTCTTCACCTTTCCGATGCTGCCGCTCTCTCCGGCTCCCGGAGCCGAAGAAGCGGCTTCTTCGCGCAAAGACGATTGTACCGCTCACAGTGCTCTCTTAGCGCCGCTTCTGCCGAAAGAAGCCCGGCAGCGGCGCTTAGCTCCGGAGAGCATCGTACCTTCGTCTTTAGCGTCTTTTGTGGTCTACATCCTAGCAGAAAGCTTTTCCACTCTGTCTGGCAAGGAAACCCTGCGGGAGCACAGAAAACATCTCCCATCGTGTTCTGGACGTTGCACGGAGGTCTGCCAAGTGTTTGGCATGAAGGAAAGAAAAGTTGTCCAAAACAGCTTCCAATCGAAGATTCATGTGATTGGAAACGTCAGGAAAGTGTAAGGTACTGTTTTCTATCAGTTGGCAAGCTGCGCACACAATCCCAGTGTTGTACAGCTTCCTTCTTCACCTTTCCGATGCTGCCGCTCTCTCCGGCTCCCGGAGCCGAAGAAGCGGCTTCTTCGCGCAAAGACGATTGTACCGCTCACAGTGCTCTCTTAGCGCCGCTTCTGCCGAAAGAAGCCCGGGAGCGGCGCTTAGCTCCGGAGAGCATCGTACCTTCGTCTTTAGCGTCTTTTGTGGTCTACATCCTAGCAGAAAGCTTTTCCACTCTGTCTGGCAAGGAAAACCTGCGGGAGCACAGCAAACATCTCCCATCGTGTTCTGGACGTTGCACGGAGGTCTGCCAAGTGTTTGGCATGAAGGAAAGAAAAGTTGTCCAAAACAGCTTCCAATCGAATATTCATGTGATTGGAAACGTCAGGAAAGTGGTAAGGTACTGTTTTCTATCAGTTGGCAAGCTGCGCACACAATCCCAGTGTTGTACAGCTTCCTTCTTCACCTTTGCGATGCTGCCGCTCTCTCCGGCTCCCGGAGCCGAAGAAGCGGCTTCTTCTTTGTGCAAAGGCGATTGTACCGCTCACAGTGCTCTCTTAGCGCCGCTTCTGCCGAAAGAAGCCCGGGAGCGGCGCTTAGCTCCGGAGAGCATCGTACCTTCGTCTTTAGCGTCTTTTGTGGTCTACATCCTAGCAGAAAGCTTTTCCACTCTGTCTGGCAAGGAAAACCTGCGGGAGCACAGAAAACATCTCCCATCGTGTTCTGGACGTTGCACGGAGGTCTGCCAAGTGCTTGGCATGAAGGAAAGAAAAGTTGTCCAAAACAGCTTCCAATCGAATATTCATGTGATTGGAAACGTCAGGAAAGTGTAAGGTACTGTTTTCTATCAGTTGGCAAGCTGCGCACACAATCCCAGTGTTGTACAGCTTCCTTCTTCACCTTTGCGATGCTGCCGCTCTCTCCGGCTCCCGGAGCCGAAGAAGCGGCTTCTTCGCGCAAAGACGATTGTACCGCTCACAGTGCTCTCTTAGCGCCGCTTCTGCCGAAAGAAGCCCGGGAGCGGCGCTTAGCTCCGGAGAGCATCGTAACTTCGTCTTTAGCGTCTTTTGTGGTCTACATCCTAGCAGAAAGCTTTTCCACTCTGTCTGGCAAGGAAAACCTGCGGGAGCACAGAGAACATCTCCCAACGTGTTCTAAACGTTGCACGGAGGTCTGCCAAGTGTTTGGCATGAAGGAAAGAAAAGTTGTCCAAAACAGCTTCCAATCGAATATTCATGTGATTGGAAACGTCAGGAAAGTGTAAGGTACTGTTTTCTATCAGTTGGCAAGCTGCGCACACAATCCCAGTGTTGTACAGCTTCCTTCTTCACCTTTGCGATGCTGCCGCTCTCTCCGGCTCCCGGAGCCGAAGAAGCGGCTTCTTCGCGCAAAGACGATTGTACCGCTCACAGTGCTCTCTTAGCGCCGCTTCTGCCGAAAGAAGCCCGGGAGCGGCGCTTAGCTCCGGAGAGCATCGTACCTTCGTCTTTAGCGTCTTTTGTGGTCTACATCCTAGCAGAAAGCTTTTCCACTCTGTCTGGCAAGGAAAACCTGCGGGAGCACAGAAAACATCTCCCATCGTGTTCTGGACGTTGCACGGAGGTCTGCCAAGTGTTTGGCATGAAGGAAAGAAAAGTTGTCCAAAACAGCTTCCAATGGCATATTCATGTGATTGGAAACGTCAGGAAAGTGGTAAGGTACTGTTTTCTATCAGTTGGCAAGCTGCGCACACAATCCCAGTGTTGTACAGCTTCCTTCTTCACCTTTCCGATGCTGCCGCTCTCTCCGGCTCCCGGAGCCGAAGAAGCGGCTTCTTCGCGCAAAGACGATTGTACCGCTCACAGTGCTCTCTTAGCGCCGCTTCTGCCGAAAGAAGCCCGGGAGCGGCTCTTAGCTCCGGACAGCATCGTACCTTCGTCTTTAGCGTCTTTTGTGGTCTACATCCTAGCAGAAAGCTTTTCCACTCTGTCTGGCAAGGAAAACCTGCGGGAGCACTGAAAACATCTCCCCTCCTGTTCTAGACGTTGCACGGAGGTCTGCCAAGTGTTTGGCATGAAGGAAAGAAAAGTTGTCCAAAACAGCTTCCAATCGAATATTCATGTGATTGGAAACGTCAGGAAAGTGTAAGGTACTGTTTTCTATCAGTTGGCAAGCTGCGCACACAATCCCAGTGTTGTACAGCTTCCTTCTTCACCTTTGCGATGCTGCCGCTCTCTCCGGCTCCCGGAGCCGAAGAAGCGGCTTCTTCGCGCAAAGACGATTGTACCGCTCACAGTGCTCTCTTAGCGCCGCTTCTGCCGAAAGAAGCCCGGGAGCGGCGCTTAGCTCCGGAGAGCATCGTACCTTCGTCTTTAGCGTCTTTTGTGGTCTACATCCTAGCAGAAAGCTTTTCCACTCTGTCTGGCAAGGAAAACCTGCGGGAGCACAGAAAACATCTCCCATCGTGTTCTGGACGTTGCACGGAGGTCTGCCAAGTGTTTGGCATGAAGGAAAGAAAAGTTGTCCAAAACAGCTTCCAATCGAAGATTCATGTGATTGGAAACGTCAGGAAAGTGTAAGGTACTGTTTTCTATCAGTTGGCAAGCTGCGCACACAATCCCAGTGTTGTACAGCTTCCTTCTTCACCTTTCCGATGCTGCCGCTCTCTCCGGCTCCCGGAGCCGAAGAAGCGGCTTCTTCGCGCAAAGACGATTGTACCGCTCACAGTGCTCTCTTAGCGCAGCTTCTGCCGAAAGAAGCCCGGGAGCGGCTCTTAGCTCCGGAGAGCATCGTACCTTCGTCTTTAGCGTCTTTTGTGGTCTACATCCTAGCAGAAAGCTTTTCCACTCTGTCTGGCAAGGAAAACCTGCGGGAGCACAGCAAACATCTGCCATCGTGTTCTGGACGTTGCACGGAGGTCTGCCAAGTGTTTGGCATGAAGGAAAGAAAAGTTGTCCAAAACAGCTTCCAATCGAATATTCATGTGATTGGAAACGTCAGGAAAGTGGTAAGGTACTGTTTTCTATCAGTTGGCAAGCTGCGCACACAATCCCAGTGTTGTACAGCTTCCTTCTTCACCTTTCCGATGCTGCCGCTCTCTCCGGCTCCCGGAGCCGAAGAAGCGGCTTCTTCGCGCAAAGACGATTGTACCTCTCACAGTGCTCTCTTAGCGCCGCTTCTGCCGAAAGAAGCCCGGGAGCGGCTCTTAGCTCCGGAGAGCATCGTACCTTCGTCTTTAGCGTCTTTTGTGGTCTACATCCTAGCAGAAAGCTTTTCCATTCTGTCTGGCAAGGAAAACCTGCGGGAGCACAGAAAACATCTCCCCTCCTGTTCTAGACGTTGCACGGAGGTCTGCCAAGTGTTTGGCATGAAGGAAAGAAAAGTTGTCCAAAACAGCTTCCAATCGAATATTCATGTGATTGGAAACGTCAGGAAAGTGTAAGGTACTGTTTTCTATCAGTTGGCAAGCTGCGCACACAATCCCAGTGTTGTACAGCTTCCTTCTTCACCTTTGCGATGCTGCCGCTCTCTCCGGCTCCCGGAGCCGAAGAAGAGGCTTCTTTGCGCAAAGACGATTGTACCGCTCACAGTGCCCTCTTAGCGCCGCTTCTGCCGAAAGAAGCCCGGGAGCGGCGCTTGGCTCCGGAGAGCATCGTACCTTCGTCTTTAGCGTCTTTTGTGGTCTACATCCTAGCAGAAAGCTTTTCCACTCTGTCTGGCAAGGAAAACCTGCGGGAGCACAGAAAACATCTCCCATCGTGTTCTGGACGTTGCACGGAGGTCTGCCAAGTGCTTGGCATGAAGGAAAGAAAAGTTGTCCAAAACAGCTTCCAATCGAATATTCATGTGATTGGAAACGTCAGGAAAGTGTAAGGTACTGTTTTCTATCAGTTGGCAAGCTGCGCACACAATCCCAGTGTTGTACAGCTTCCTTCTTCACCTTTGCGATGCTGCCGCTCTCTCCGGCTCCCGGAGCCGAAGAAGCGGCTTCTTTGCGCAAAGACGATTGTACCGCTCACAGTGCTCTCTTAGCGCCGCTTCTGCCGAAAGAAGCCCGGGAGCGGCGCTTAGCTCCGGAGAGCATCGTAACTTCGTCTTTAGCGTCTTTTGTGGTCTACATCCTAGCAGAAAGCTTTTCCACTCTGTCTGGCAAGGAAAACCTGCGGGAGCACAGAGAACATCTCCCATCGTGTTCTAAACGTTGCACGGAGGTCTGCCAAGTGTTTGGCATGAAGGAAAGAAAAGTTGCCCAAAACAGCTTCCAATCGAATATTCATGTGATTGGAAACGTCAGGAAAGTGGTAAGGTACTGTTTTCTATCAGTTGGCAAGCTGCGCACACAATCCCAGTGTTGTACAGCTTCCTTCTTCACCTTTCCGATGCTGCCGCTCTCTCCGGCTCCCGGAGCCGAAGAAGCGGCTTCTTCGCGCAAAGACGATTGTACCGCTCACAGTGCTCTCTTAGCGCCGCTTCTGCCGAAAGAAGCCCGGGAGCGGCGCTTAGCTCCGGAGAGCATCGTACCTTCGTCTTTAGCGTCTTTTGTGGTCTACATCCTAGCAGAAAGCTTTTCCACTCTGTCTGGCAAGGAAAACCTGCGGGAGCACAGAAAACATCTCCCATCGTGTTCTGGACGTTGCACGGAGGTCTGCCAAGTGTTTGGCATGAAGGAAAGAAAAGTTGTCCAAAACAGCTTCCAATCGAAGATTCATGTGATTGGAAACGTCAGGAAAGTGTAAGGTACTGTTTTCTATCAGTTGGCAAGCTGCGCACACAATCCCAGTGTTGTACAGCTTCCTTCTTCACCTTTCCGATGCTGCCGCTCTCTCCGGCTCCCGGAGCCGAAGAAGCGGCTTCTTCGCGCAAAGACGATTGTACCGCTCACAGTGCTCTCTTAGCGCCGCTTCTGCCGAAAGAAGCCCGGCAGCGGCGCTTAGCTCCGGAGAGCATCGTACCTTCGTCTTTAGCGTCTTTTGTGGTCTACATCCTAGCAGAAAGCTTTTCCACTCTGTCTGGCAAGGAAACCCTGCGGGAGCACAGAAAACATCTCCCATCGTGTTCTGGACGTTGCACGGAGGTCTGCCAAGTGTTTGGCATGAAGGAAAGAAAAGTTGTCCAAAACAGCTTCCAATCGAAGATTCATGTGATTGGAAACGTCAGGAAAGTGTAAGGTACTGTTTTCTATCAGTTGGCAAGCTGCGCACACAATCCCAGTGTTGTACAGCTTCCTTCTTCACCTTTCCGATGCTGCCGCTCTCTCCGGCTCCCGGAGCCGAAGAAGCGGCTTCTTCGCGCAAAGACGATTGTACCGCTCACAGTGCTCTCTTAGCGCCGCTTCTGCCGAAAGAAGCCCGGGAGCGGCGCTTAGCTCCGGAGAGCATCGTACCTTCGTCTTTAGCGTCTTTTGTGGTCTACATCCTAGCAGAAAGCTTTTCCACTCTGTCTGGCAAGGAAAACCTGCGGGAGCACAGCAAACATCTCCCATCGTGTTCTGGACGTTGCACGGAGGTCTGCCAAGTGTTTGGCATGAAGGAAAGAAAAGTTGTCCAAAACAGCTTCCAATCGAATATTCATGTGATTGGAAACGTCAGGAAAGTGGTAAGGTACTGTTTTCTATCAGTTGGCAAGCTGCGCACACAATCCCAGTGTTGTACAGCTTCCTTCTTCACCTTTGCGATGCTGCCGCTCTCTCCGGCTCCCGGAGCCGAAGAAGCGGCTTCTTCTTTGTGCAAAGGCGATTGTACCGCTCACAGTGCTCTCTTAGCGCCGCTTCTGCCGAAAGAAGCCCGGGAGCGGCGCTTAGCTCCGGAGAGCATCGTACCTTCGTCTTTAGCGTCTTTTGTGGTCTACATCCTAGCAGAAAGCTTTTCCACTCTGTCTGGCAAGGAAAACCTGCGGGAGCACAGAAAACATCTCCCATCGTGTTCTGGACGTTGCACGGAGGTCTGCCAAGTGCTTGGCATGAAGGAAAGAAAAGTTGTCCAAAACAGCTTCCAATCGAATATTCATGTGATTGGAAACGTCAGGAAAGTGTAAGGTACTGTTTTCTATCAGTTGGCAAGCTGCGCACACAATCCCAGTGTTGTACAGCTTCCTTCTTCACCTTTGCGATGCTGCCGCTCTCTCCGGCTCCCGGAGCCGAAGAAGCGGCTTCTTCGCGCAAAGACGATTGTACCGCTCACAGTGCTCTCTTAGCGCCGCTTCTGCCGAAAGAAGCCCGGGAGCGGCGCTTAGCTCCGGAGAGCATCGTAACTTCGTCTTTAGCGTCTTTTGTGGTCTACATCCTAGCAGAAAGCTTTTCCACTCTGTCTGGCAAGGAAAACCTGCGGGAGCACAGAGAACATCTCCCAACGTGTTCTAAACGTTGCACGGAGGTCTGCCAAGTGTTTGGCATGAAGGAAAGAAAAGTTGTCCAAAACAGCTTCCAATCGAATATTCATGTGATTGGAAACGTCAGGAAAGTGTAAGGTACTGTTTTCTATCAGTTGGCAAGCTGCGCACACAATCCCAGTGTTGTACAGCTTCCTTCTTCACCTTTCCGATGCTGCCGCTCTCTCCGGCTCCCGGAGCCGAAGAAGCGGCTTCTTCGCGCAAAGACGATTGTACCGCTCACAGTGCTCTCTTAGCGCCGCTTCTGCCGAAAGAAGCCCGGGAGCGGCGCTTAGCTCCGGAGAGCATCGTACCTTCGTCTTTAGCGTCTTTTGTGGTCTACATCCTAGCAGAAAGCTTTTCCACTCTGTCTGGCAAGGAAAACCTGCGGGAGCACAGAAAACATCTCCCATCGTGTTCTGGACGTTGCACGGAGGTCTGCCAAGTGTTTGGCATGAAGGAAAGAAAAGTTGTCCAAAACAGCTTCCAATGGCATATTCATGTGATTGGAAACGTCAGGAAAGTGGTAAGGTACTGTTTTCTATCAGTTGGCAAGCTGCGCACACAATCCCAGTGTTGTACAGCTTCCTTCTTCACCTTTCCGATGCTGCCGCTCTCTCCGGCTCCCGGAGCCGAAGAAGCGGCTTCTTCGCGCAAAGACGATTGTACCGCTCACAGTGCTCTCTTAGCGCCGCTTCTGCCGAAAGAAGCCCGGGAGCGGCTCTTAGCTCCGGACAGCATCGTACCTTCGTCTTTAGCGTCTTTTGTGGTCTACATCCTAGCAGAAAGCTTTTCCACTCTGTCTGGCAAGGAAAACCTGCGGGAGCACTGAAAACATCTCCCCTCCTGTTCTAGACGTTGCACGGAGGTCTGCCAAGTGTTTGGCATGAAGGAAAGAAAAGTTGTCCAAAACAGCTTCCAATCGAATATTCATGTGATTGGAAACGTCAGGAAAGTGTAAGGTACTGTTTTCTATCAGTTGGCAAGCTGCGCACACAATCCCAGTGTTGTACAGCTTCCTTCTTCACCTTTGCGATGCTGCCGCTCTCTCCGGCTCCCGGAGCCGAAGAAGCGGCTTCTTCGCGCAAAGACGATTGTACCGCTCACAGTGCTCTCTTAGCGCCGCTTCTGCCGAAAGAAGCCCGGGAGCGGCGCTTAGCTCCGGAGAGCATCGTACCTTCGTCTTTAGCGTCTTTTGTGGTCTACATCCTAGCAGAAAGCTTTTCCACTCTGTCTGGCAAGGAAAACCTGCGGGAGCACAGAAAACATCTCCCATCGTGTTCTGGACGTTGCACGGAGGTCTGCCAAGTGTTTGGCATGAAGGAAAGAAAAGTTGTCCAAAACAGCTTCCAATCGAAGATTCATGTGATTGGAAACGTCAGGAAAGTGTAAGGTACTGTTTTCTATCAGTTGGCAAGCTGCGCACACAATCCCAGTGTTGTACAGCTTCCTTCTTCACCTTTCCGATGCTGCCGCTCTCTCCGGCTCCCGGAGCCGAAGAAGCGGCTTCTTCGCGCAAAGACGATTGTACCGCTCACAGTGCTCTCTTAGCGCAGCTTCTGCCGAAAGAAGCCCGGGAGCGGCTCTTAGCTCCGGAGAGCATCGTACCTTCGTCTTTAGCGTCTTTTGTGGTCTACATCCTAGCAGAAAGCTTTTCCACTCTGTCTGGCAAGGAAAACCTGCGGGAGCACAGCAAACATCTGCCATCGTGTTCTGGACGTTGCACGGAGGTCTGCCAAGTGTTTGGCATGAAGGAAAGAAAAGTTGTCCAAAACAGCTTCCAATCGAATATTCATGTGATTGGAAACGTCAGGAAAGTGGTAAGGTACTGTTTTCTATCAGTTGGCAAGCTGCGCACACAATCCCAGTGTTGTACAGCTTCCTTCTTCACCTTTCCGATGCTGCCGCTCTCTCCGGCTCCCGGAGCCGAAGAAGCGGCTTCTTCGCGCAAAGACGATTGTACCTCTCACAGTGCTCTCTTAGCGCCGCTTCTGCCGAAAGAAGCCCGGGAGCGGCTCTTAGCTCCGGAGAGCATCGTACCTTCGTCTTTAGCGTCTTTTGTGGTCTACATCCTAGCAGAAAGCTTTTCCATTCTGTCTGGCAAGGAAAACCTGCGGGAGCACAGAAAACATCTCCCCTCCTGTTCTAGACGTTGCACGGAGGTCTGCCAAGTGTTTGGCATGAAGGAAAGAAAAGTTGTCCAAAACAGCTTCCAATCGAATATTCATGTGATTGGAAACGTCAGGAAAGTGTAAGGTACTGTTTTCTATCAGTTGGCAAGCTGCGCACACAATCCCAGTGTTGTACAGCTTCCTTCTTCACCTTTGCGATGCTGCCGCTCTCTCCGGCTCCCGGAGCCGAAGAAGAGGCTTCTTTGCGCAAAGACGATTGTACCGCTCACAGTGCCCTCTTAGCGCCGCTTCTGCCGAAAGAAGCCCGGGAGCGGCGCTTGGCTCCGGAGAGCATCGTACCTTCGTCTTTAGCGTCTTTTGTGGTCTACATCCTAGCAGAAAGCTTTTCCACTCTGTCTGGCAAGGAAAACCTGCGGGAGCACAGAAAACATCTCCCATCGTGTTCTGGACGTTGCACGGAGGTCTGCCAAGTGCTTGGCATGAAGGAAAGAAAAGTTGTCCAAAACAGCTTCCAATCGAATATTCATGTGATTGGAAACGTCAGGAAAGTGTAAGGTACTGTTTTCTATCAGTTGGCAAGCTGCGCACACAATCCCAGTGTTGTACAGCTTCCTTCTTCACCTTTGCGATGCTGCCGCTCTCTCCGGCTCCCGGAGCCGAAGAAGCGGCTTCTTTGCGCAAAGACGATTGTACCGCTCACAGTGCTCTCTTAGCGCCGCTTCTGCCGAAAGAAGCCCGGGAGCGGCGCTTAGCTCCGGAGAGCATCGTAACTTCGTCTTTAGCGTCTTTTGTGGTCTACATCCTAGCAGAAAGCTTTTCCACTCTGTCTGGCAAGGAAAACCTGCGGGAGCACAGAGAACATCTCCCATCGTGTTCTAAACGTTGCACGGAGGTCTGCCAAGTGTTTGGCATGAAGGAAAGAAAAGTTGCCCAAAACAGCTTCCAATCGAATATTCATGTGATTGGAAACGTCAGGAAAGTGGTAAGGTACTGTTTTCTATCAGTTGGCAAGCTGCGCACACAATCCCAGTGTTGTACAGCTTCCTTCTTCACCTTTCCGATGCTGCCGCTCTCTCCGGCTCCCGGAGCCGAAGAAGCGGCTTCTTCGCGCAAAGACGATTGTACCGCTCACAGTGCTCTCTTAGCGCCGCTTCTGCCGAAAGAAGCCCGGGAGCGGCGCTTAGCTCCGGAGAGCATCGTACCTTCGTCTTTAGCGTCTTTTGTGGTCTACATCCTAGCAGAAAGCTTTTCCACTCTGTCTGGCAAGGAAAACCTGCGGGAGCACAGAAAACATCTCCCATCGTGTTCTGGACGTTGCACGGAGGTCTGCCAAGTGTTTGGCATGAAGGAAAGAAAAGTTGTCCAAAACAGCTTCCAATCGAAGATTCATGTGATTGGAAACGTCAGGAAAGTGTAAGGTACTGTTTTCTATCAGTTGGCAAGCTGCGCACGCAATCCCAGTGTTGTACAGCTTCCTTCTTCACCTTTCCGATGCTGCCGCTCTCTCCGGCTCCCGGAGCCGAAGAAGCGGCTTCTTCGCGCAAAGACGATTGTACCGCTCACAGTGCTCTCTTAGCGCCGCTTCTGCCGAAAGAAGCCCGGGAGCGGCGCTTAGCTCCGGAGAGCATCGTACCTTCGTCTTTAGCGTCTTTTGTGGTCTACATCCTAGCAGAAAGCTTTTCCACTCTGTCTGGCAAGGAAAACCTGCGGGAGCACAGAAAACATCTCCCATCGTGTTCTGGACGTTGCACGGAGGTCTGCCAAGTGTTTGGCATGAAGGAAAGAAAAGTTGTCCAAAACAGCTTCCAATCGAAGATTCATGTGATTGGAAACGTCAGGAAAGTGTAAGGTACTGTTTTCTATCAGTTGGCAAGCTGCGCACACAATCCCAGTGTTGTACAGCTTCCTTCTTCACCTTTGCGATGCTGCCGCTCTCTCCGGCTCCCGGAGCCGAAGAAGCGGCTTCTTCGCGCAAAGACGATTGTACCGCTCACAGTGCTCTCTTAGCGCCGCTTCTGCCGAAAGAAGCCCGGGAGCGGCTCTTAGCTCCGGAGAGCATCGTACCTTCGTCTTTAGCGTCTTTTGTGGTCTACATCCTAGCAGAAAGCTTTTCCACTCTGTCTGGCAAGGAAAACCTGCGGGAGCACAGAAAACATCTCCCATCATGTTCTAGACGTTGCACGGAGGTCTGCAAAGTGTTTGGCATGAAGGAAAGTAAAGTTGTCCAAAACAGCTTCCAATCGAATATTCATGTGATTGGAAACGTCAGGAAAGTGGTAAGGTACTGTTTTCTATCAGTTGGCAAGCTGCGCACACAATCCCAGTGTTGTACAGCTTCCTTCTTCACCTTTCCGATGCTGCCGCTCTCTCCGGCTCCCGGAGCCGAAGAAGCGGCTTCTTCGCGCAAAGACGATTGTACCGCTCACAGTGCTCTCTTAGCGCCGCTTCTGCCGAAAGAAGCCCGGGAGCGGCGCTTAGCTCCGGAGAGCATCGTACCTTCGTCTTTAGCGTCTTTTGTGGTCTACATCCTAGCAGAAAGCTTTTCCACTCTGTCTGGCAAGGAAAACTTGCGGGAGCACAGAAAACATCTCCCATCGAGTTCTGGACGTTGCACGGAGGTCTGCCAAGTGTTTGGCATGAAGGAAAGAAAAGTTGTCCAAAACAGCTTCCAATCGAATATTCATGTGATTGGAAACGTCAGGAAAGTGGTAAGGTACTGTTTTCTATCAGTTGGCAAGCTGCGCACACAATGCCAGTGTTGTACAGCTTCCTTCTTCACCTTTCCGATGCTGCCGCTCTCTCCGGCTCCCGGAGCCGAAGAAGCGGCTTCTTCGCGCAAAGACGATTGTACCGCTCACAGTGCTCTCTTAGCGCCGCTTCTGCCGAAAGAAGCCCGGGAGCGGCACTTAGCTCCGGAGAGCATCGTACCTTCGTCTTTAGCGTCTTTTGTGGTCTACATCCTAGCAGAAAGCTTTTCCACTCTGTCTGGCAAGGAAAACCTGCGGGAGCACAGAAAACATCTCCCATCGTGTTCTGGACGTTGCACGGAGGTCTGCCAAGTGTTTGGCATGAAGGAAAGAAAAGTTGTCCAAAACAGCTTCCAATGGCATATTCATGTGATTGGAAACGTCAGGAAAGTGTAAGGTACTGTTTTCTATCAGTTGGCAAGCTGCGCACACAATCCCAGTGTTGTACAGCTTCCTTCTTCACCTTTCCGATGCTGCCGCTCTCTCCGGCTCCCGGAGCCGAAGAAGCGGCTTCTTCGCGCAAAGACGATTGTACCGCTCACAGTGCTCTCTTAGCGCCGCTTCTGCCGAAAGAAGCCCGGCAGCGGCGCTTAGCTCCGGAGAGCATCGTACCTTCGTCTTTAGCGTCTTTTGTGGTCTACATCCTAGCAGAAAGCTTTTCCACTCTGTCTGGCAAGGAAACCCTGCGGGAGCACAGAAAACATCTCCCATCGTGTTCTGGACGTTGCACGGAGGTCTGCCAAGTGTTTGGCATGAAGGAAAGAAAAGTTGTCCAAAACAGCTTCCAATCGAAGATTCATGTGATTGGAAACGTCAGGAAAGTGTAAGGTACTGTTTTCTATCAGTTGGCAAGCTGCGCACACAATCCCAGTGTTGTACAGCTTCCTTCTTCACCTTTCCGATGCTGCCGCTCTCTCCGGCTCCCGGAGCCGAAGAAGCGGCTTCTTCGCGCAAAGACGATTGTACCGCTCACAGTGCTCTCTTAGCGCCGCTTCTGCCGAAAGAAGCCCGGGAGCGGCGCTTAGCTCCGGAGAGCATCGTACCTTCGTCTTTAGCGTCTTTTGTGGTCTACATCCTAGCAGAAAGCTTTTCCACTCTGTCTGGCAAGGAAAACCTGCGGGAGCACAGCAAACATCTCCCATCGTGTTCTGGACGTTGCACGGAGGTCTGCCAAGTGTTTGGCATGAAGGAAAGAAAAGTTGTCCAAAACAGCTTCCAATCGAATATTCATGTGATTGGAAACGTCAGGAAAGTGGTAAGGTACTGTTTTCTATCAGTTGGCAAGCTGCGCACACAATCCCAGTGTTGTACAGCTTCCTTCTTCACCTTTGCGATGCTGCCGCTCTCTCCGGCTCCCGGAGCCGAAGAAGCGGCTTCTTCTTTGTGCAAAGGCGATTGTACCGCTCACAGTGCTCTCTTAGCGCCGCTTCTGCCGAAAGAAGCCCGGGAGCGGCGCTTAGCTCCGGAGAGCATCGTACCTTCGTCTTTAGCGTCTTTTGTGGTCTACATCCTAGCAGAAAGCTTTTCCACTCTGTCTGGCAAGGAAAACCTGCGGGAGCACAGAAAACATCTCCCATCGTGTTCTGGACGTTGCACGGAGGTCTGCCAAGTGTTTGGCATGAAGGAAAGAAAAGTTGTCCAAAACAGCTTCCAATCGAATATTCATGTGATTGGAAACGTCAGGAAAGTGTAAGGTACTGTTTTCTATCAGTTGGCAAGCTGCGCACACAATCCCAGTGTTGTACAGCTTCCTTCTTCACCTTTCCGATGCTGCCGCTCTCTCCGGCTCCCGGAGCCGAAGAAGCGGCTTCTTCGCGCAAAGACGATTGTACCGCTCACAGTGCTCTCTTAGCGCCGCTTCTGCCGAAAGAAGCCCGGGAGCGGCTCTTAGCTCCGGAGAGCATCGTACCTTCGTCTTTAGCGTCTTTTGTGGTCTACATCCTAGCAGAAAGCTTTTCCACTCTGTCTGGCAAGGAAAACCTGCGGGAGCACAGAAAACATCTCCCATCGTGTTCTGGACGTTGCACGGAGGTCTGCCAAGTGTTTGGCATGAAGGAAAGAAAAGTTGTCCAAAACAGCTTCCAATCGAATATTCATGTGATTGGAAACGTCAGGAAAGTGTAAGGTACTGTTTTCTATCAGTTGGCAAGCTGCGCGCACAATGCCAGTGTTGTACAGCTTCCTTCTTCACCTTTCCGATGCTGCCGCTCTCTCCGGCTCCCGGAGCCGAAGAAGCGGCTTCTTCGCGCAAAGACGATTGTACCGCTCACAGTGCTCTCTTAGCGCCGCTTCTGCCGAAAGAAGCCCGGGAGCGGCTCTTAGCTCCGGAGAGCATCGTACCTTCGTCTTTAGCGTCTTTTGTGGTCTACATCCTAGCAGAAAGCTTTTCCATTCTGGCTGGCAAGGAAAACCTGCGGGAGCACAGAAAAAATCTCCCCTCCTGTTCTAGACGTTGCACGGAGGTCTGCCAAGTGTTTGGCATGAAGGAAAGAAAAGTTGTCCAAAACAGCTTCCAATCGAATATTCATGTGATTGGAAACGTCAGGAAAGTGTAAGGTACTGTTTTCTATCAGTTGGCAAGCTGCGCACACAATCCCAGTGTTGTACAGCTTCCTTCTTCACCTTTGCGATGCTGCCGCTCTCTCCGGCTCCCGGAGCCGAAGAAGAGGCTTCTTTGCGCAAAGACGATTGTACCGCTCACAGTGCTCTCTTAGCGCCGCTTCTGCCGAAAGAAGCCCGGGAGCGGCGCTTGGCTCCGGAGAGCATCGTACCTTCGTCTTTAGCGTCTTTTGTGGTCTACATCCTAGCAGAAAGCTTTTCCACTCTGTCTGGCAAGGAAAACCTGCGGGAGCACAGAAAACATCTCCCATCGTGTTCTGGACGTTGCACGGAGGTCTGCCAAGTGCTTGGCATGAAGGAAAGAAAAGTTGTCCAAAACAGCTTCCAATCGAAGATTCATGTGATTGGAAACGTCAGGAAAGTGTAAGGTACTGTTTTCTATCAGTTGGCAAGCTGCGCACACAATCCCAGTGTTGTACAGCTTCCTTCTTCACCTTTCCGATGCTGCCGCTCTCTCCGGCTCCCGGAGCCGAAGAAGCGGCTTCTTCGCGCAAAGACGATTGTACCGCTCACAGTGCTCTCTTAGCGCAGCTTCTGCCGAAAGAAGCCCGGGAGCGGCTCTTAGCTCCGGAGAGCATCGTACCTTCGTCTTTAGCGTCTTTTGTGGTCTACATCCTAGCAGAAAGCTTTTCCACTCTGTCTGGCAAGGAAAACCTGCGGGAGCACAGCAAACATCTGCCATCGTGTTCTGGACGTTGCACGGAGGTCTGCCAAGTGTTTGGCATGAAGGAAAGAAAAGTTGTCCAAAACAGCTTCCAATCGAATATTCATGTGATTGGAAACGTCAGGAAAGTGGTAAGGTACTGTTTTCTATCAGTTGGCAAGCTGCGCACACAATCCCAGTGTTGTACAGCTTCCTTCTTCACCTTTCCGATGCTGCCGCTCTCTCCGGCTCCCGGAGCCGAAGAAGCGGCTTCTTCGCGCAAAGACGATTGTACCTCTCACAGTGCTCTCTTAGCGCCGCTTCTGCCGAAAGAAGCCCGGGAGCGGCTCTTAGCTCCGGAGAGCATCGTACCTTCGTCTTTAGCGTCTTTTGTGGTCTACATCCTAGCAGAAAGCTTTTCCATTCTGTCTGGCAAGGAAAACCTGCGGGAGCACAGAAAACATCTCCCCTCCTGTTCTAGACGTTGCACGGAGGTCTGCCAAGTGTTTGGCATGAAGGAAAGAAAAGTTGTCCAAAACAGCTTCCAATCGAATATTCATGTGATTGGAAACGTCAGGAAAGTGTAAGGTACTGTTTTCTATCAGTTGGCAAGCTGCGCACACAATCCCAGTGTTGTACAGCTTCCTTCTTCACCTTTGCGATGCTGCCGCTCTCTCCGGCTCCCGGAGCCGAAGAAGAGGCTTCTTTGCGCAAAGACGATTGTACCGCTCACAGTGCCCTCTTAGCGCCGCTTCTGCCGAAAGAAGCCCGGGAGCGGCGCTTGGCTCCGGAGAGCATCGTACCTTCGTCTTTAGCGTCTTTTGTGGTCTACATCCTAGCAGAAAGCTTTTCCACTCTGTCTGGCAAGGAAAACCTGCGGGAGCACAGAAAACATCTCCCATCGTGTTCTGGACGTTGCACGGAGGTCTGCCAAGTGCTTGGCATGAAGGAAAGAAAAGTTGTCCAAAACAGCTTCCAATCGAATATTCATGTGATTGGAAACGTCAGGAAAGTGTAAGGTACTGTTTTCTATCAGTTGGCAAGCTGCGCACACAATCCCAGTGTTGTACAGCTTCCTTCTTCACCTTTGCGATGCTGCCGCTCTCTCCGGCTCCCGGAGCCGAAGAAGCGGCTTCTTCGCGCAAAGACGATTGTACCGCTCACAGTGCTCTCTTAGCGCCGCTTCTGCCGAAAGAAGCCCGGGAGCGGCGCTTAGCTCCGGAGAGCATCGTAACTTCGTCTTTAGCGTCTTTTGTGGTCTACATCCTAGCAGAAAGCTTTTCCACTCTGTCTGGCAAGGAAAACCTGCGGGAGCACAGAGAACATCTCCCATCGTGTTCTAAACGTTGCACGGAGGTCTGCCAAGTGTTTGGCATGAAGGAAAGAAAAGTTGCCCAAAACAGCTTCCAATCGAATATTCATGTGATTGGAAACGTCAGGAAAGTGGTAAGGTACTGTTTTCTATCAGTTGGCAAGCTGCGCACACAATCCCAGTGTTGTACAGCTTCCTTCTTCACCTTTCCGATGCTGCCGCTCTCTCCGGCTCCCGGAGCCGAAGAAGCGGCTTCTTCGCGCAAAGACGATTGTACCGCTCACAGTGCTCTCTTAGCGCCGCTTCTGCCGAAAGAAGCCCGGGAGCGGCGCTTAGCTCCGGAGAGCATCGTACCTTCGTCTTTAGCGTCTTTTGTGGTCTACATCCTAGCAGAAAGCTTTTCCACTCTGTCTGGCAAGGAAAACCTGCGGGAGCACAGAAAACATCTCCCATCGTGTTCTGGACGTTGCACGGAGGTCTGCCAAGTGTTTGGCATGAAGGAAAGAAAAGTTGTCCAAAACAGCTTCCAATCGAAGATTCATGTGATTGGAAACGTCAGGAAAGTGTAAGGTACTGTTTTCTATCAGTTGGCAAGCTGCGCACGCAATCCCAGTGTTGTACAGCTTCCTTCTTCACCTTTCCGATGCTGCCGCTCTCTCCGGCTCCCGGAGCCGAAGAAGCGGCTTCTTCGCGCAAAGACGATTGTACCGCTCACAGTGCTCTCTTAGCGCCGCTTCTGCCGAAAGAAGCCCGGGAGCGGCGCTTAGCTCCGGAGAGCATCGTACCTTCGTCTTTAGCGTCTTTTGTGGTCTACATCCTAGCAGAAAGCTTTTCCACTCTGTCTGGCAAGGAAAACCTGCGGGAGCACAGAAAACATCTCCCATCGTGTTCTGGACGTTGCACGGAGGTCTGCCAAGTGTTTGGCATGAAGGAAAGAAAAGTTGTCCAAAACAGCTTCCAATCGAAGATTCATGTGATTGGAAACGTCAGGAAAGTGTAAGGTACTGTTTTCTATCAGTTGGCAAGCTGCGCACACAATCCCAGTGTTGTACAGCTTCCTTCTTCACCTTTGCGATGCTGCCGCTCTCTCCGGCTCCCGGAGCCGAAGAAGCGGCTTCTTCGCGCAAAGACGATTGTACCGCTCACAGTGCTCTCTTAGCGCCGCTTCTGCCGAAAGAAGCCCGGGAGCGGCTCTTAGCTCCGGAGAGCATCGTACCTTCGTCTTTAGCGTCTTTTGTGGTCTACATCCTAGCAGAAAGCTTTTCCACTCTGTCTGGCAAGGAAAACCTGCGGGAGCACAGAAAACATCTCCCATCATGTTCTAGACGTTGCACGGAGGTCTGCAAAGTGTTTGGCATGAAGGAAAGTAAAGTTGTCCAAAACAGCTTCCAATCGAATATTCATGTGATTGGAAACGTCAGGAAAGTGGTAAGGTACTGTTTTCTATCAGTTGGCAAGCTGCGCACACAATCCCAGTGTTGTACAGCTTCCTTCTTCACCTTTCCGATGCTGCCGCTCTCTCCGGCTCCCGGAGCCGAAGAAGCGGCTTCTTCGCGCAAAGACGATTGTACCGCTCACAGTGCTCTCTTAGCGCCGCTTCTGCCGAAAGAAGCCCGGGAGCGGCGCTTAGCTCCGGAGAGCATCGTACCTTCGTCTTTAGCGTCTTTTGTGGTCTACATCCTAGCAGAAAGCTTTTCCACTCTGTCTGGCAAGGAAAACTTGCGGGAGCACAGAAAACATCTCCCATCGAGTTCTGGACGTTGCACGGAGGTCTGCCAAGTGTTTGGCATGAAGGAAAGAAAAGTTGTCCAAAACAGCTTCCAATCGAATATTCATGTGATTGGAAACGTCAGGAAAGTGGTAAGGTACTGTTTTCTATCAGTTGGCAAGCTGCGCACACAATGCCAGTGTTGTACAGCTTCCTTCTTCACCTTTCCGATGCTGCCGCTCTCTCCAGCTCCTGGAGCCGAAGAAGCGGCTTCTTCGCGCAAAGACGATTGTACCGCTCACAGTGCTCTCTTAGCGCCGCTTCTGCCGAAAGAAGCCCGGGAGCGGCGCTTAGCTCCGGAGAGCATCGTACCTTCGTCTTTAGCGTCTTTTGTGGTCTACATCCTAGCAGAAAGCTTTTCCACTCTGTCTGGCAAGGAAAACCTGCGGGAGCACAGAAAACATCTCCCATCGTGTTCTGGACGTTGCACGGAGGTCTGCCAAGTGTTTGGCATGAAGGAAAGAAAAGTTGTCCAAAACAGCTTCCAATGGCATATTCATGTGATTGGAAACGTCAGGAAAGTGTAAGGTACTGTTTTCTATCAGTTGGCAAGCTGCGCACACAATCCCAGTGTTGTACAGCTTCCTTCTTCACCTTTCCGATGCTGCCGCTCTCTCCGGCTCCCGGAGCCGAAGAAGCGGCTTCTTCGCGCAAAGACGATTGTACCGCTCACAGTGCTCTCTTAGCGCCGCTTCTGCCGAAAGAAGCCCGGCAGCGGCGCTTAGCTCCGGAGAGCATCGTACCTTCGTCTTTAGCGTCTTTTGTGGTCTACATCCTAGCAGAAAGCTTTTCCACTCTGTCTGGCAAGGAAACCCTGCGGGAGCACAGAAAACATCTCCCATCGTGTTCTGGACGTTGCACGGAGGTCTGCCAAGTGTTTGGCATGAAGGAAAGAAAAGTTGTCCAAAACAGCTTCCAATCGAAGATTCATGTGATTGGAAACGTCAGGAAAGTGTAAGGTACTGTTTTCTATCAGTTGGCAAGCTGCGCACACAATCCCAGTGTTGTACAGCTTCCTTCTTCACCTTTCCGATGCTGCCGCTCTCTCCGGCTCCCGGAGCCGAAGAAGCGGCTTCTTCGCGCAAAGACGATTGTACCGCTCACAGTGCTCTCTTAGCGCCGCTTCTGCCGAAAGAAGCCCGGGAGCGGCGCTTAGCTCCGGAGAGCATCGTACCTTCGTCTTTAGCGTCTTTTGTGGTCTACATCCTAGCAGAAAGCTTTTCCACTCTGTCTGGCAAGGAAAACCTGCGGGAGCACAGCAAACATCTCCCATCGTGTTCTGGACGTTGCACGGAGGTCTGCCAAGTGTTTGGCATGAAGGAAAGAAAAGTTGTCCAAAACAGCTTCCAATCGAATATTCATGTGATTGGAAACGTCAGGAAAGTGGTAAGGTACTGTTTTCTATCAGTTGGCAAGCTGCGCACACAATCCCAGTGTTGTACAGCTTCCTTCTTCACCTTTGCGATGCTGCCGCTCTCTCCGGCTCCCGGAGCCGAAGAAGCGGCTTCTTCTTTGTGCAAAGGCGATTGTACCGCTCACAGTGCTCTCTTAGCGCCGCTTCTGCCGAAAGAAGCCCGGGAGCGGCGCTTAGCTCCGGAGAGCATCGTACCTTCGTCTTTAGCGTCTTTTGTGGTCTACATCCTAGCAGAAAGCTTTTCCACTCTGTCTGGCAAGGAAAACCTGCGGGAGCACAGAAAACATCTCCCATCGAGTTGTGGACGTTGCACGGAGGTCTGCCAAGTGTTTGGCATGAAGGAAAGAAAAGTTGTCCAAAACAGCTTCCAATCGAATATTCATGTGATTGGAAACGTCAGGAAAGTGGTAAGGTACTGTTTTCTATCAGTTGGCAAGCTGCGCACACAATCCCAGTGTTGTACAGCTTCCTTCTTCACCTTTCCGATGCTGCCGCTCTCTCCGGCTCCCGGAGCCGAAGAAGCGGCTTCTTCGCGCAAAGACGATTGTACCGCTCACAGTGCTCTCTTAGCGCCGCTTCTGCCGAAAGAAGCCCGGGAGCGGCTCTTAGCTCCGGAGAGCATCGTACCTTCGTCTTTAGCGTCTTTTGTGGTCTACATCCTAGCAGAAAGCTTTTCCATTCTGTCTGGCAAGGAAAACCTGCGGGAGCACAGAAAAAATCTCCCCTCCTGTTCTAGACGTTGCACGGAGGTCTGCCAAGTGTTTGGCATGAAGGAAAGAAAAGTTGTCCAAAACAGCTTCCAATCGAATATTCATGTGATTGGAAACGTCAGGAAAGTGTAAGGTACTGTTTTCTATCAGTTGGCAAGCTGCGCACACAATCCCAGTGTTGTACAGCTTCCTTCTTCACCTTTGCGATGCTGCCGCTCTCTCCGGCTCCCGGAGCCGAAGAAGAGGCTTCTTTGCGCAAAGACGATTGTACCGCTCACAGTGCTCTCTTAGCGCCGCTTCTGCCGAAAGAAGCCCGGGAGCGGCGCTTGGCTCCGGAGAGCATCGTACCTTCGTCTTTAGCGTCTTTTGTGGTCTACATCCTAGCAGAAAGCTTTTCCACTCTGTCTGGCAAGGAAAACCTGCGGGAGCACAGAAAACATCTCCCATCGTGTTCTGGACGTTGCACGGAGGTCTGCCAAGTGCTTGGCATGAAGGAAAGAAAAGTTGTCCAAAACAGCTTCCAATCGAATATTCATGTGATTGGAAACGTCAGGAAAGTGTAAGGTACTGTTTTCTATCAGTTGGCAAGCTGCGCACACAATCCCAGTGTTGTACAGCTTCCTTCTTCACCTTTGCGATGCTGCCGCTCTCTCCGGCTCCCGGAGCCGAAGAAGCGGCTTCTTCGCGCAAAGACGATTGTACCGCTCACAGTGCTCTCTTAGCGCCGCTTCTGCCGAAAGAAGCCCGGGAGCGGCGCTTAGCTCCGGAGAGCATCGTAACTTCGTCTTTAGCGTCTTTTGTGGTCTACATCCTAGCAGAAAGCTTTTCCACTCTGTCTGGCAAGGAAAACCTGCGGGAGCACAGAGAACATCTCCCATCGTGTTCTAAACGTTGCACGGAGGTCTGCCAAGTGTTTGGCATGAAGGAAAGAAAAGTTGCCCAAAACAGCTTCCAATCGAATATTCATGTGATTGGAAACGTCAGGAAAGTGGTAAGGTACTGTTTTCTATCAGTTGGCAAGCTGCGCACACAATCCCAGTGTTGTACAGCTTCCTTCTTCACCTTTCCGATGCTGCCGCTCTCTCCGGCTCCCGGAGCCGAAGAAGCGGCTTCTTCGCGCAAAGACGATTGTACCGCTCACAGTGCTCTCTTAGCGCCGCTTCTGCCGAAAGAAGCCCGGGAGCGGCGCTTAGCTCCGGAGAGCATCGTACCTTCGTCTTTAGCGTCTTTTGTGGTCTACATCCTAGCAGAAAGCTTTTCCACTCTGTCTGGCAAGGAAAACCTGCGGGAGCACAGAAAACATCTCCCATCGTGTTCTGGACGTTGCACGGAGGTCTGCCAAGTGTTTGGCATGAAGGAAAGAAAAGTTGTCCAAAACAGCTTCCAATCGAAGATTCATGTGATTGGAAACGTCAGGAAAGTGTAAGGTACTGTTTTCTATCAGTTGGCAAGCTGCGCACGCAATCCCAGTGTTGTACAGCTTCCTTCTTCACCTTTCCGATGCTGCCGCTCTCTCCGGCTCCCGGAGCCGAAGAAGCGGCTTCTTCGCGCAAAGACGATTGTACCGCTCACAGTGCTCTCTTAGCGCCGCTTCTGCCGAAAGAAGCCCGGGAGCGGCGCTTAGCTCCGGAGAGCATCGTACCTTCGTCTTTAGCGTCTTTTGTGGTCTACATCCTAGCAGAAAGCTTTTCCACTCTGTCTGGCAAGGAAAACCTGCGGGAGCACAGAAAACATCTCCCATCGTGTTCTGGACGTTGCACGGAGGTCTGCCAAGTGTTTGGCATGAAGGAAAGAAAAGTTGTCCAAAACAGCTTCCAATCGAAGATTCATGTGATTGGAAACGTCAGGAAAGTGTAAGGTACTGTTTTCTATCAGTTGGCAAGCTGCGCACACAATCCCAGTGTTGTACAGCTTCCTTCTTCACCTTTGCGATGCTGCCGCTCTCTCCGGCTCCCGGAGCCGAAGAAGCGGCTTCTTCGCGCAAAGACGATTGTACCGCTCACAGTGCTCTCTTAGCGCCGCTTCTGCCGAAAGAAGCCCGGGAGCGGCTCTTAGCTCCGGAGAGCATCGTACCTTCGTCTTTAGCGTCTTTTGTGGTCTACATCCTAGCAGAAAGCTTTTCCACTCTGTCTGGCAAGGAAAACCTGCGGGAGCACAGAAAACATCTCCCATCATGTTCTAGACGTTGCACGGAGGTCTGCAAAGTGTTTGGCATGAAGGAAAGTAAAGTTGTCCAAAACAGCTTCCAATCGAATATTCATGTGATTGGAAACGTCAGGAAAGTGGTAAGGTACTGTTTTCTATCAGTTGGCAAGCTGCGCACACAATCCCAGTGTTGTACAGCTTCCTTCTTCACCTTTCCGATGCTGCCGCTCTCTCCGGCTCCCGGAGCCGAAGAAGCGGCTTCTTCGCGCAAAGACGATTGTACCGCTCACAGTGCTCTCTTAGCGCCGCTTCTGCCGAAAGAAGCCCGGCAGCGGCTCTTAGCTCCGGAGAGCATCGTACCTTCGTCTTTAGCGTCTTTTGTGGTCTACATCCTAGCAGAAAGCTTTTCCACTCTGTCTGGCAAGGAAAACTTGCGGGAGCACAGAAAACATCTCCCATCGAGTTCTGGACGTTGCACGGAGGTCTGCCAAGTGTTTGGCATGAAGGAAAGAAAAGTTGTCTAAAACAGCTTCCAATCGAATATTCATGTGATTGGAAACGTCAGGAAAGTGGTAAGGTACTGTTTTCTATCAGTTGGCAAGCTGCGCACACAATGCCAGTGTTGTACAGCTTCCTTCTTCACCTTTCCGATGCTGCCGCTCTCTCCAGCTCCTGGAGCCGAAGAAGCGGCTTCTTCGCGCAAAGACGATTGTACCGCTCACAGTGCTCTCTTAGCGCCGCTTCTGCCGAAAGAAGCCCGGGAGCGGCGCTTAGCTCCGGAGAGCATCGTACCTTCGTCTTTAGCGTCTTTTGTGGTCTACATCCTAGCAGAAAGCTTTTCCACTCTGTCTGGCAAGGAAAACCTGCGGGAGCACAGAAAACATCTCCCATCGTGTTCTGGACGTTGCACGGAGGTCTGCCAAGTGTTTGGCATGAAGGAAAGAAAAGTTGTCCAAAACAGCTTCCAATGGCATATTCATGTGATTGGAAACGTCAGGAAAGTGTAAGGTACTGTTTTCTATCAGTTGGCAAGCTGCGCACACAATCCCAGTGTTGTACAGCTTCCTTCTTCACCTTTGCGATGCTGCCGCTCTCTCCGGCTCCCGGAGCCGAAGAAGCGGCTTCTTCGCGCAAAGACGATTGTACCGCTCACAGTGCTCTCTTAGCGCCGCTTCTGCCGAAAGAAGCCCGGGAGCGGCTCTTAGCTCCGGAGAGCATCGTACCTTCGTCTTTAGCGTCTTTTGTGGTCTACATCCTAGCAGAAAGCTTTTCCACTCTGTCTGGCAAGGAAAACCTGCGGGAGCACAGAAAACATCTCCCATCATGTTCTAGACGTTGCACGGAGGTCTGCAAAGTGTTTGGCATGAAGGAAAGAAAAGTTGTCCAAAACAGCTTCCAATCGAATATTCATGTGATTGGAAACGTCAGGAAAGTGGTAAGGTACTGTTTTCTATCAGTTGGCAAGCTGCGCACACAATCCCAGTGTTGTACAGCTTCCTTCTTCACCTTTCCGATGCTGCCGCTCTCTCCGGCTCCCGGAGCCGAAGAAGCGGCTTCTTCGCGCAAAGACGATTGTACCGCTCACAGTGCTCTCTTAGCGCCGCTTCTGCCGAAAGAAGCCCGGCAGCGGCTCTTAGCTCCGGAGAGCATCGTACCTTCGTCTTTAGCGTCTTTTGTGGTCTACATCCTAGCAGAAAGCTTTTCCACTCTGTCTGGCAAGGAAAACTTGCGGGAGCACAGAAAACATCTCCCATCGAGTTCTGGACGTTGCACGGAGGTCTGCCAAGTGTTTGGCATGAAGGAAAGAAAAGTTGTCCAAAACAGCTTCCAATCGAATATTCATGTGATTGGAAACGTCAGGAAAGTGGTAAGGTACTGTTTTCTATCAGTTGGCAAGCTGCGCACACAATGCCAGTGTTGTACAGCTTCCTTCTTCACCTTTCCGATGCTGCCGCTCTCTCCGGCTCTTGGAGCCGAAGAAGCGGCTTCTTCGCGCAAAGACGATTGTACCGCTCACAGTGCTCTCTTAGCGCCGCTTCTGCCGAAAGAAGCCCGGGAGCGGCGCTTAGCTCCGGAGAGCATCGTACCTTCGTCTTTAGCGTCTTTTGTGGTCTACATCCTAGCAGAAAGCTTTTCCACTCTGTCTGGCAAGGAAAACCTGCGGGAGCACAGAAAACATCTCCCATCGTGTTCTGGACGTTGCACGGAGGTCTGCCAAGTGTTTGGCATGAAGGAAAGAAAAGTTGTCCAAAACAGCTTCCAATCGAATATTCATGTGATTGGAAACGTCAGGAAAGTGTAAGGTACTGTTTTCTATCAGTTGGCAAGCTGCGCACACAATCCCAGTGTTGTACAGCTTCCTTCTTCACCTTTCCGATGCTGCCGCTATCTCCGGCTCCCGGAGCCGAAGAAGCGGCTTCTTCGCGCAAAGACCATTGTACCGCTCACAGTGCTCTCTTAGCGCCGCTTCTGCCGAAAGAAGCCCGGGAGCGGCTCTTAGCTCCGGAGAGCATCGTACCTTCGTCTTTAGCGTCTTTTGTGGTCTACATCCTAGCAGAAAGCTTTTCCACTCTGTCTGGCAAGGAAAACCTGCGGGAGCACAGAAAACATCTCCCATCGTGTTCTGGACGTTGCACGGAGGTCTGCCAAGTGCTTGGCATGAAGGAAAGAAAAGTTGTCCAAAACAGCTTCCAATCGAATATTCATGTGATTGGAAACGTCAGGAAAGTGTAAGGTACTGTTTTCTATCAGTTGGCAAGCTGCGCACACAATCCCAGTGTTGTACAGCTTCCTTCTTCACCTTTGCGATGCTGCCGCTCTCTCCGGCTCCCGGAGCCGAAGAAGCGGCTTCTTCGCGCAAAGACGATTGTACCGCTCACAGTGCTCTCTTAGCGCCGCTTCTGCCGAAAGAAGCCCGGGAGCGGCGCTTAGCTCCGGAGAGCATCGTAACTTCGTCTTTAGCGTCTTTTGTGGTCTACATCCTAGCAGAAAGCTTTTCCACTCTGTCTGGCAAGGAAAACCTGCGGGAGCACAGAGAACATCTCCCATCGTGTTCTGGACGTTGCACGGAGGTCTGCCAAGTGTTTGGCATGAAGGAAAGAAAAGTTGTCCAAAACAGCTTCCAATCGAATATTCATGTGATTGGAAACGTCAGGAAAGTGTAAGGTACTGTTTTCTATCAGTTGGCAAGCTGCGCACACAATCCCAGTGTTGTACAGCTTCCTTCTTCACCTTTCCGATGCTGCCGCTCTCTCCGGCTCCCGGAGCCGAAGAAGCGGCTTCTTCGCGCAAAGACGATTGTACCGCTCACAGTGCTCTCTTAGCGCCGCTTCTGCCGAAAGAAGCCCGGGAGCGGCTCTTAGCTCCGGAGAGCATCGTACCTTCGTCTTTAGCGTCTTTTGTGGTCTACATCCTAGCAGAAAGCTTTTCCACTCTGTCTGGCAAGGAAAACCTGCGGGAGCACAGAAAACATCTCCCATCGTGTTCTAGACGTTGCACGGAGGTCTGCCAAGTGTTTGGCATGAAGGAAAGAAAAGTTGTCCAAAACAGCTTCCAATGGCATATTCATGTGATTGGAAACGTCAGGAAAGTGGTAAGGTACTGTTTTCTATCAGTTGGCAAGCTGCGCACACAATCCCAGTGTTGTACAGCTTCCTTCTTCACCTTTCCGATGCTGCCGCTCTCTCCGGCTCCCGGAGCCGAAGAAGCGGCTTCTTCGCGCAAAGACGATTGTACCGCTCACAGTGCTCTCTTAGCGCCGCTTCTGCCGAAAGAAGCCCGGGAGCGGCTCTTAGCTCCGGAGAGCATCGTACCTTCGTCTTTAGCGTCTTTTGTGGTCTACATCCTAGCAGAAAGCTTTTCCACTCTGTCTGGCAAGGAAAACCTGCGGGAGCACAGAAAACATCTCCCCTCCTGTTCTAGACGTTGCACGGAGGTCTGCCAAGTGTTTGGCATGAAGGAAAGAAAAGTTGTCCAAAACAGCTTCCAATCGAATATTCATGTGATTGGAAACGTCAGGAAAGTGTAAGGTACTGTTTTCTATCAGTTGGCAAGCTGCGCACACAATCCCAGTGTTGTACAGCTTCCTTCTTCACCTTTGCGATGCTGCCGCTCTCTCCGGCTCCCGGAGCCGAAGAAGCGGCTTCTTCGCGCAAAGACGATTGTACCGCTCACAGTGCTCTCTTAGCGCCGCTTCTGCCGAAAGAAGCCCGGGAGCGGCGCTTAGCTCCGGAGAGCATCGTACCTTCGTCTTTAGCGTCTTTTGTGGTCTACATCCTAGCAGAAAGCTTTTCCACTCTGTCTGGCAAGGAAAACCTGCGGGAGCACAGAGAACATCTCCCATCGTGTTCTAAACGTTGCACGGAGGTCTGCCAAGTGTTTGGCATGAAGGAAAGAAAAGTTGTCCAAAACAGCTTCCAATCGAATATTCATGTGATTGGAAACGTCAGGAAAGTGTAAGGTACTGTTTTCTATCAGTTGGCAAGCTGCGCACACAATCCCAGTGTTGTACAGCTTCCTTCTTCACCTTTCCGATGCTGCCGCTCTCTCCGGCTCCCGGAGCCGAAGAAGCGGCTTCTTCGCGCAAAGACGATTGTACCGCTCACAGTGCTCTCTTAGCGCCGCTTCTGCCGAAAGAAGCCCGGGAGCGGCTCTTAGCTCCGGAGAGCATCGTACCTTCGTCTTTAGCGTCTTTTGTGGTCTACATCCTAGCAGAAAGCTTTTCCACTCTGTCTGGCAAGGAAAACCTGCGGGAGCACAGAAAACATCTCCCCTCCTGTTCTAGACGTTGCACGGAGGTCTGCCAAGTGTTTGGCATGAAGGAAAGAAAAGTTGTCCAAAACAGCTTCCAATCGAATATTCATGTGATTGGAAACGTCAGGAAAGTGTAAGGTACTGTTTTCTATCAGTTGGCAAGCTGCGCACACAATCCCAGTGTTGTACAGCTTCCTTCTTCACCTTTGCGATGCTGCCGCTCTCTCCGGCTCCCGGAGCCGAAGAAGCGGCTTCTTCGCGCAAAGACGATTGTACCGCTCACAGTGCTCTCTTAGCGCCGCTTCTGCTGAAAGAAGCCCGGGAGCGGCGCTTAGCTCCGGAGAGCATCGTACCTTCGTCTTTAGCGTCTTTTGTGGTCTACATCCTAGCAGAAAGCTTTTCCACTCTGTCTGGCAAGGAAAACCTGCGGGAGCACAGAGAACATCTCCCATCGTGTTCTAAACGTTGCACGGAGGTCTGCCAAGTGTTTGGCATGAAGGAAAGAAAAGTTGTCCAAAACAGCTTCCAATCGAATATTCATGTGATTGGAAACGTCAGGAAAGTGTAAGGTACTGTTTTCTATCAGTTGGCAAGCTGCGCACACAATCCCAGTGTTGTACAGCTTCCTTCTTCACCTTTCCGATGCTGCCGCTCTCTCCGGCTCCTGGAGCCGAAGAAGAGGCTTCTTTGCGCAAAGACGATTGTACCGCTCACAGTGCTCTCTTAGCGCCGCTTCTGCCGAAAGAAGCCCGGGAGCGGCGCTTGGCTCCGGAGAGCATCGTACCTTCGTCTTTAGCGTCTTTTGTGGTCTACATCCTAGCAGAAAGCTTTTCCACTCTGTCTGGCAAGGAAAACCTGCGGGAGCACAGAAAACATCTCCCATCGTGTTCTGGACGTTGCACGGAGGTCTGCCAAGTGCTTGGCATGAAGGAAAGAAAAGTTGTCCAAAACAGCTTCCAATCGAATATTCATGTGATTGGAAACGTCAGGAAAGTGTAAGGTACTGTTTTCTATCAGTTGGCAAGCTGCGCACACAATCCCAGTGTTGTACAGCTTCCTTCTTCACCTTTGCGATGCTGCCGCTCTCTCCGGCTCCCGGAGCCGAAGAAGCGGCTTCTTCGCGCAAAGACGATTGTACCGCTCACAGTGCTCTCTTAGCGCCGCTTCTGCCGAAAGAAGCCCGGGAGTGGCGCTTAGCTCCGGAGAGCATCGTAACTTCGTCTTTAGCGTCTTTTGTGGTCTACATCCTAGCAGAAAGCTTTTCCACTCTGTCTGGCAAGGAAAACCTGCGGGAGCACAGAGAACATCTCCCATCGTGTTCTAAACGTTGCACGGAGGTCTGCCAAGTGTTTGGCATGAAGGAAAGAAAAGTTGTCCAAAACAGCTTCCAATCGAATATTCATGTGATTGGAAACGTCAGGAAAGTGGTAAGGTACTGTTTTCTATCAGTTGGCAAGCTGCGCACACAATCCCAGTGTTGTACAGATTCCTTCTTCACCTTTGCGATGCTGCCGCTCTCTCCGGCTCCCGGAGCCGAAGAAGCGGCTTCTTCGCGCAAAGACGATTGTACCGCTCACAGTGCTCTCTTAGCGTCGCTTCTACCGAAAGAAGCCCGGGAGCGGCGCTTAGCTCCGGAGAGCATCGTACCTTCGTCTTTAGCGTCTTTTGTGGTCTACATCCTAGCAGAAAGCTTTTCCACTCTGTCTGGCAAGGAAAACCTGCGGGAGCACAGAAAACATCTCCCATCGAGTTCTGGACGTTGCACGGAGGTCTGCCAAGTGTTTGGCATGAAGGAAAGAAAAGTTGTCCAAAACAGCTTCCAATCGAATATTCATGTGATTGGAAACGTCAGGAAAGTGTAAGGTACTGTTTTCTATCAGTTGGCAAGCTGCGCACACAATCCCAGTGTTGTACAGCTTCCTTCTTCACCTTTCCGATGCTGCCGCTCTCTCCGGCTCCCGGAGCCGAAGAAGCGGCTTCTTCGCGCAAAGACGATTGTACCGCTCACAGTGCTCTCTTAGCGCCGCTTCTGCCGAAAGAAGCCCGGGAGCGGCGCTTAGCTCCGGAGAGCATCGTACCTTCGTCTTTAGCGTCTTTTGTGGTCTACATCCTAGCAGAAAGCTTTTCCACTCTGTCTGGCAAGGAAAACCTGCGGGAGCACAGAGAACATCTCCCATCGTGTTCTAAACGTTGCACGGAGGTCTGCCAAGTGTTTGGCATGAAGGAAAGAAAAGTTGTCCAAAACAGCTTCCAATCGAATATTCATGTGATTGGAAACGTCAGGAAAGTGTAAGGTACTGTTTTCTATCAGTTGGCAAGCTGCGCACACAATCCCAGTGTTGTACAGCTTCCTTCTTCACCTTTCCGATGCTGCCGCTCTCTCCGGCTCCCGGAGCCGAAGAAGAGGCTTCTTTGCGCAAAGACGATTGTACCGCTCACAGTGCTCTCTTAGCGCCGCTTCTGCCGAAAGAAGCCCGGGAGCGGCGCTTGGCTCCGGAGAGCATCGTACCTTCGTCTTTAGCGTCTTTTGTGGTCTACATCCTAGCAGAAAGCTTTTCCACTCTGTCTGGCAAGGAAAACCTGCGGGAGCACAGAAAACATCTCCCATCGTGTTCTGGACGTTGCACGGAGGTCTGCCAAGTGCTTGGCATGAAGGAAAGAAAAGTTGTCCAAAACAGCTTCCAATCGAATATTCATGTGATTGGAAACGTCAGGAAAGTGTAAGGTACTGTTTTCTATCAGTTGGCAAGCTGCGCACACAATCCCAGTGTTGTACAGCTTCCTTCTTCACCTTTGCGATGCTGCCGCTCTCTCCGGCTCCCGGAGCCGAAGAAGCGGCTTCTTCGCGCAAAGACGATTGTACCGCTCACAGTGCTCTCTTAGCGCCGCTTCTGCCGAAAGAAGCCCGGGAGCGGCGCTTAGCTCCGGAGAGCATCGTAACTTCGTCTTTAGCGTCTTTTGTGGTCTACATCCTAGCAGAAAGCTTTTCCACTCTGTCTGGCAAGGAAAACCTGCGGGAGCACAGAGAACATCTCCCATCGTGTTCTAAACGTTGCACGGAGGTCTGCCAAGTGTTTGGCATGAAGGAAAGAAAAGTTGTCCAAAACAGCTTCCAATCGAATATTCATGTGATTGGAAACGTCAGGAAAGTGGTAAGGTACTGTTTTCTATCAGTTGGCAAGCTGCGCACACAATCCCAGTGTTGTACAGCTTCCTTCTTCACCTTTCCGATGCTGCCGCTCTCTCCGGCTCCCGGAGCCGAAGAAGCGGCTTCTTCGCGCAAAGACGATTGTACCGCTCACAGTGCTCTCTTAGCGTCGCTTCTACCGAAAGAAGCCCGGGAGCGGCGCTTAGCTCCGGAGAGCATCGTACCTTCGTCTTTAGCGTCTTTTGTGGTCTACATCCTAGCAGAAAGCTTTTCCACTCTGTCTGGCAAGGAAAACCTGCGGGAGCACAGAAAACATCTCCCATCGTGTTCTGGACGTTGCACGGAGGTCTGCCAAGTGTTTGGCATGAAGGAAAGAAAAGTTGTCCAAAACAGCTTCCAATCGAAGATTCATGTGATTGGAAACGTCAGGAAAGTGTAAGGTACTGTTTTCTATCAGTTGGCAAGCTGCGCACACAATCCCAGTGTTGTACAGCTTCCTTCTTCACCTTTGCGATGCTGCCGCTCTCTCCGGCTCCCGGAGCCGAAGAAGCGGCTTCTTCGCGCAAAGACGATTGTACCGCTCACAGTGCTCTCTTAGCGCCGCCTCTGCCGAAAGAAGCCCGGGAGCGGCGCTTAGCTCCGGAGAGCATCGTACCTTCGTCTTTAGCGTCTTTTGTGGTCTACATCCTAGCAGAAAGCTTTTCCACTCTGTCTGGCAAGGAAAACCTGCGGGAGCACAGAAAACATCTCCCATCGTGTTCTGGACGTTGCACGGAGGTCTGCCAAGTGTTTGGCATGAAGGAAAGAAAAGTTGTCCAAAACAGCTTCCAATCGAATATTCATGTGATTGGAAACGTCAGGAAAGTGTAAGGTACTGTTTTCTATCAGTTGGCAAGCTGCGCACACAATGCCAGTGTTGTACAGCTTCCTTCTTCACCTTTGCGATGCTGCCGCTCTCTCCGGCTCCCGGAGCCGAAGAAGCGGCTTCTTCGCGCAAAGACGATTGTACCGCTCACAGTGCTCTCTTAGCGCCGCTTCTGCCGAAAGAAGCCCGGGAGCGGCGCTTAGCTCCGGAGAGCATCGTACCTTCGTCTTTAGCGTCTTTTGTGGTCTACATCCTAGCAGAAAGCTTTTCCACTCTGTCTGGCAAGGAAAACCTGCGGGAGCACAGAAAACATCTCCCATCGTGTTCTGGACGTTGCACGGAGGTCTGCCAAGTGTTTGGCATGAAGGAAAGAAAAGTTGTCCAAAACAGCTTCCAATCGAATATTCATGTGATTGGAAACGTCAGGAAAGTGTAAGGTACTGTTTTCTATCAGTTGGCAAGCTGCGCACACAATCCCAGTGTTGTACAGCTTCCTTCTTCACCTTTCCGATGCTGCCGCTCTCTCCGGCTCCCGGAGCCGAAGAAGCGGCTTCTTCGCGCAAAGACGATTGTACCGCTCACAGTGCTCTCTTAGCGCCGCTTCTGCCGAAAGAAGCCCGGGAGCGGCGCTTAGCTCCGGAGAGCATCGTACCTTCGTCTTTAGCGTCTTTTGTGGTCTACATCCTAGCAGAAAGCTTTTCCACTCTGTCTGGCAAGGAAAACCTGCGGGAGCACAGAAAACATCTCCCATCGTGTTCTGGACGTTGCACGGAGGTCTGCCAAGTGTTTGGCATGAAGGAAAGAAAAGTTGTCCAAAACAGCTTCCAATCGAAGATTCATGTGATTGGAAACGTCAGGAAAGTGTAAGGTACTGTTTTCTATCAGTTGGCAAGCTGCGCACACAATCCCAGTGTTGTACAGCTTCCTTCTTCACCTTTCCGATGCTGCCGCTCTCTCCGGCTCCCGGAGCCGAAGAAGCGGCTTCTTCGCGCAAAGACGATTGTACCGCTCACAGTGCTCTCTTAGCGCAGCTTCTGCCGAAAGAAGCCCGGGAGCGGCGCTTAGCTCCGGAGAGCATCGTAACTTCGTCTTTAGCGTCTTTTGTGGTCTACATCCTAGCAGAAAGCTTTTCCACTCTGTCTGGCAAGGAAAACCTGCGGGAGCACAGCAAACATCTCCCTTCGTGTTCTGGACGCTGCACAGAGGTCTGCCAAGTGTTTGGCATGAAGGAAAGAAAAGTTGTCCAAAACAGCTTCCAATGGCATATTCATGTGTTTGGAAACGTCAGGAAAGTGGTAAGGTACTGTTTTCTATCAGTTGGCAAGCTGCGCACACAATCCCAGTGTTGTACAGCTTCCTTCTTCACCTTTCCGATGCTGCCGCTCTCTCCGGCTCCCGGAGCCGAAGAAGCGGCTTCTTCGCGCAAAGACGATTGTACCGCTCACAGTGCTCTCTTAGCGCCGCTTCTGCCGAAAGAAGCCCGGGAGCGGCGCTTAGCTCCGGAGAGCATCGTACCTTCGTCTTTAGCGTCTTTTGTGGTCTACATCCTAGCAGAAAGCTTTTCCACTCTGTCTGGCAAGGAAAACCTGCGGGAGCACAGAAAACATCTCCCATCGTGTTCTGGACGTTGCACGGAGGTCTGCCAAGTGTTTGGCATGAAGGAAAGAAAAGTTGTCCAAAACAGCTTCCAATCGAAGATTCATGTGATTGGAAATGTCAGGAAAGTGTAAGGTACTGTTTTCTATCAGTTGGCAAGCTGCGCACGCAATCCCAGTGTTGTACAGCTTCCTTCTTCACCTTTCCGATGCTGCCGCTCTCTCCGGCTCCCGGAGCCGAAGAAGCGGCTTCTTCGCGCAAAGACGATTGTACCGCTCACAGTGCTCTCTTAGCGCCGCTTCTGCCGAAAGAAGCCCGGGAGCGGCGCTTAGCTCCGGAGAGCATCGTACCTTCGTCTTTAGCGTCTTTTGTGGTCTACATCCTAGCAGAAAGCTTTTCCACTCTGTCTGGCAAGGAAAACCTGCGGGAGCACAGAAAACATCTCCCATCGTGTTCTGGACGTTGCACGGAGGTCTGCCAAGTGTTTGGCATGAAGGAAAGAAAAGTTGTCCAAAACAGCTTCCAATCGAAGATTCATGTGATTGGAAACGTCAGGAAAGTGTAAGGTACTGTTTTCTATCAGTTGGCAAGCTGCGCACACAATCCCAGTGTTGTACAGCTTCCTTCTTCACCTTTGCGATGCTGCCGCTCTCTCCGGCTCCCGGAGCCGAAGAAGCGGCTTCTTCGCGCAAAGACGATTGTACCGCTCACAGTGCTCTCTTAGCGCCGCTTCTGCCGAAAGAAGCCCGGGAGCGGCTCTTAGCTCCGGAGAGCATCGTACCTTCGTCTTTAGCGTCTTTTGTGGTCTACATCCTAGCAGAAAGCTTTTCCACTCTGTCTGGCAAGGAAAACCTGCGGGAGCACAGAAAACATCTCCCATCATGTTCTAGACGTTGCACGGAGGTCTGCAAAGTGTTTGGCATGAAGGAAAGTAAAGTTGTCCAAAACAGCTTCCAATCGAATATTCATGTGATTGGAAACGTCAGGAAAGTGGTAAGGTACTGTTTTCTATCAGTTGGCAAGCTGCGCACACAATCCCAGTGTTGTACAGCTTCCTTCTACACCTTTCCGATGCTGCCGCTCTCTCCGGCTCCCGGAGCCGAAGAAGCGGCTTCTTCGCGCAAAGACGATTGTACCGCTCACAGTGCTCTCTTAGCGCCGCTTCTGCCGAAAGAAGCCCGGCAGCGGCTCTTAGCTCCGGAGAGCATCGTACCTTCGTCTTTAGCGTCTTTTGTGGTCTACATCCTAGCAGAAAGCTTTTCCACTCTGTCTGGCAAGGAAAACTTGCGGGAGCACAGAAAACATCTCCCATCGAGTTCTGGACGTTGCACGGAGGTCTGCCAAGTGTTTGGCATGAAGGAAAGAAAAGTTGTCCAAAACAGCTTCCAATCGAATATTCATGTGATTGGAAACGTCAGGAAAGTGGTAAGGTACTGTTTTCTATCAGTTGGCAAGCTGCGCACACAATGCCAGTGTTGTACAGCTTCCTTCTTCACCTTTCCGATGCTGCCGCTCTCTCCAGCCCCTGGAGCCGAAGAAGCGGCTTCTTCGCGCAAAGACGATTGTACCGCTCACAGTGCTCTCTTAGCGCCGCTTCTGCCGAAAGAAGCCCGGGAGCGGCGCTTAGCTCCGGAGAGCATCGTACCTTCGTCTTTAGCGTCTTTTGTGGTCTACATCCTAGCAGAAAGCTTTTCCACTCTGTCTGGCAAGGAAAACCTGCGGGAGCACAGAAAACATCTCCCATCGTGTTCTGGACGTTGCACGGAGGTCTGCCAAGTGTTTGGCATGAAGGAAAGAAAAGTTGTCCAAAACAGCTTCCAATGGCATATTCATGTGATTGGAAACGTCAGGAAAGTGTAAGGTACTGTTTTCTATCAGTTGGCAAGCTGCGCACACAATCCCAGTGTTGTACAGCTTCCTTCTTCACCTTTCCGATGCTGCCGCTCTCTCCGGCTCCCGGAGCCGAAGAAGCGGCTTCTTCACGCAAAGACGATTGTACCGCTCACAGTGCTCTCTTAGCGCCGCTTCTGCCGAAAGAAGCCCGGGAGCGGCTCTTAGCTCCGGAGAGCATCGTACCTTCGTCTTTAGCGTCTTTTGTGGTCTACATCCTAGCAGAAAGCTTTTCCACTCTGTCTGGCAAGGAAAACCTGCGGGAGCACAGAAAACATCTCCCATCATGTTCTAGACGTTGCACGGAGGTCTGCAAAGTGTTTGGCATGAAGGAAAGTAAAGTTGTCCAAAACAGCTTCCAATCGAATATTCATGTGATTGGAAACGTCAGGAAAGTGGTAAGGTACTGTTTTCTATCAGTTGGCAAGCTGCGCACACAATCCCAGTGTTGTACAGCTTCCTTCTTCACCTTTGCGATGCTGCCGCTCTCTCCGGCTCCCGGAGCCGAAGAAGCGGCTTCTTCGCGCAAAGACGATTGTACCGCTCACAGTGCTCTCTTAGCGCCGCTTCTGCCGAAAGAAGCCCGGGAGCGGCTCTTAGCTCCGGAGAGCATCGTACCTTCGTCTTTAGCGTCTTTTGTGGTCTACATCCTAGCAGAAAGCTTTTCCACTCTGTCTGGCAAGGAAAACTTGCGGGAGCACAGAAAACATCTCCCATCGAGTTCTGGACGTTGCACGGAGGTCTGCCAAGTGTTTGGCATGAAGGAAAGAAAAGTTGTCCAAAACAGCTTCCAATCGAATATTCATGTGATTGGAAACGTCAGGAAAGTGGTAAGGTACTGTTTTCTATCAGTTGGCAAGCTGCGCACACAATGCCAGTGTTGTACAGCTTCCTTCTTCACCTTTCCGATGCTGCCGCTCTCTCCAGCTCCTGGAGCCGAAGAAGCGGCTTCTTCGCGCAAAGACGATTGTACCGCTCACAGTGCTCTCTTAGCGCCGCTTCTGCCGAAAGAAGCCCGGGAGCGGCGCTTAGCTCCGGAGAGCATCGTACCTTCGTCTTTAGCGTCTTTTGTGGTCTACATCCTAGCAGAAAGCTTTTCCACTCTGTCTGGCAAGGAAAACCTGCGGGAGCACAGAAAACATCTCCCATCGTGTTCTGGACGTTGCACGGAGGTCTGCCAAGTGTTTGGCATGAAGGAAAGAAAAGTTGTCCAAAACAGCTTCCAATGGCATATTCATGTGATTGGAAACGTCAGGAAAGTGTAAGGTACTGTTTTCTATCAGTTGGCAAGCTGCGCACACAATCCCAGTGTTGTACAGCTTCCTTCTTCACCTTTCCGATGCTGCCGCTCTCTCCGGCTCCCGGAGCCGAAGAAGCGGCTTCTTCGCGCAAAGACGATTGTACCGCTCACAGTGCTCTCTTAGCGCCGCTTCTGCCGAAAGAAGCCCGGGAGCGGCTCTTAGCTCCGGAGAGCATCGTACCTTCGTCTTTAGCGTCTTTTGTGGTCTACATCCTAGCAGAAAGCTTTTCCACTCTGTCTGGCAAGGAAAACCTGCGGGAGCACAGAAAACATCTCCCATCGTGTTCTGGACGTTGCACGGAGGTCTGCCAAGTGTTTGGCATGAAGGAAAGAAAAGTTGTCCAAAACAGCTTCCAATGGCATATTCATGTGATTGGAAACGTCAGGAAAGTGTAAGGTACTGTTTTCTATCAGTTGGCAAGCTGCGCACACAATCCCAGTGTTGTACAGCTTCCTTCTTCACCTTTCCGATGCTGCCGCTATCTCCGGCTCCCGGAGCCGAAGAAGCGGCTTCTTCGCGCAAAGACGATTGTACCGCTCACAGTGCTCTCTTAGCGCCGCTTCTGCCGAAAGAAGCCCGGGAGCGGCTCTTAGCTCCGGAGAGCATCGTACCTTCGTCTTTAGCGTCTTTTGTGGTCTACATCCTAGCAGAAAGCTTTTCCACTCTGTCTGGCAAGGAAAACCTGCGGGAGCACAGAAAACATCTCCCATCGTGTTCTGGACGTTGCACGGAGGTCTGCCAAGTGCTTGGCATGAAGGAAAGAAAAGTTGTCCAAAACAGCTTCCAATCGAATATTCATGTGATTGGAAACGTCAGGAAAGTGTAAGGTACTGTTTTCTATCAGTTGGCAAGCTGCGCACACAATGCCAGTGTTGTACAGCTTCCTTCTTCACCTTTCCGATGCTGCCGCTCTCTCCGGCTCCCGGAGCCGAAGAAGCGGCTTCTTCGCGCAAAGACGATTGTACCGCTCACAGTGCTCTCTTAGCGCCGCTTCTGCCGAAAGAAGCCCGGGAGCGGCGCTTAGCTCCGGAGAGCATCGTACCTTCGTCTTTAGCGTCTTTTGTGGTCTACATCCTAGCAGAAAGCTTTTCCACTCTGTCTGGCAAGGAAAACCTGCGGGAGCACAGAGAACATCTCCCATCGTGTTCTAAACGTTGCACGGAGGTCTGCCAAGTGTTTGGCATGAAGGAAAGAAAAGTTGTCCAAAACAGCTTCCAATCGAATATTCATGTGATTGGAAACGTCAGGAAAGTGTAAGGTACTGTTTTCTATCAGTTGGCAAGCTGCGCACACAATCCCAGTGTTGTACAGCTTCCTTCTTCACCTTTCCGATGCTGCCGCTCTCTCCGGCTCCCGGAGCCGAAGAAGCGGCTTCTTCGCGCAAAGACGATTGTACCGCTCACAGTGCTCTCTTAGCGCCGCTTCTGCCGAAAGAAGCCCGGGAGCGGCGCTTAGCTCCGGAGAGCATCGTACCTTCGTCTTTAGCGTCTTTTGTGGTCTACATCCTAGCAGAAAGCTTTTCCACTCTGTCTGGCAAGGAAAACCTGCGGGAGCACAGAAAACATCTCCCATCGTGTTCTAGACGTTGCACGGAGGTCTGCCAAGTGTTTGGCATGAAGGAAAGAAAAGTTGTCCAAAACAGCTTCCAATGGCATATTCATGTGATTGGAAACGTCAGGAAAGTGGTAAGGTACTGTTTTCTATCAGTTGGCAAGCTGCGCACACAATCCCAGTGTTGTACAGCTTCCTTCTTCACCTTTCCGATGCTGCCGCTCTCTCCGGCTCCCGGAGCCGAAGAAGCGGCTTCTTCGCGCAAAGACGATTGTACCGCTCACAGTGCTCTCTTAGCGCCGCTTCTGCCGAAAGAAGCCCGGGAGCGGCTCTTAGCTCCGGAGAGCATCGTACCTTCGTCTTTAGCGTCTTTTGTGGTCTACATCCTAGCAGAAAGCTTTTCCACTCTGTCTGGCAAGGAAAACCTGCGGGAGCACAGAAAACATCTCCCCTCCTGTTCTAGACGTTGCACGGAGGTCTGCCAAGTGTTTGGCATGAAGGAAAGAAAAGTTGTCCAAAACAGCTTCCAATCGAATATTCATGTGATTGGAAACGTCAGGAAAGTGTAAGGTACTGTTTTCTATCAGTTGGCAAGCTGCGCACACAATCCCAGTGTTGTACAGCTTCCTTCTTCACCTTTGCGATGCTGCCGCTCTCTCCGGCTCCCGGAGCCGAAGAAGCGGCTTCTTCGCGCAAAGACGATTGTACCGCTCACAGTGCTCTCTTAGCGCCGCTTCTGCCGAAAGAAGCCCGGGAGCGGCGCTTAGCTCCGGAGAGCATCGTACCTTCGTCTTTAGCGTCTTTTGTGGTCTACATCCTAGCAGAAAGCTTTTCCACTCTGTCTGGCAAGGAAAACCTGCGGGAGCACAGAGAACATCTCCCATCGTGTTCTAAACGTTGCACGGAGGTCTGCCAAGTGTTTGGCATGAAGGAAAGAAAAGTTGTCCAAAACAGCTTCCAATCGAATATTCATGTGATTGGAAACGTCAGGAAAGTGTAAGGTACTGTTTTCTATCAGTTGGCAAGCTGCGCACACAATCCCAGTGTTGTACAGCTTCCTTCTTCACCTTTCCGATGCTGCCGCTCTCTCCGGCTCCCGGAGCCGAAGAAGAGGCTTCTTTGCGCAAAGACGATTGTACCGCTCACAGTGCTCTCTTAGCGCCGCTTCTGCCGAAAGAAGCCCGGGAGCGGCGCTTGGCTCCGGAGAGCATCGTACCTTCGTCTTTAGCGTCTTTTGTGGTCTACATCCTAGCAGAAAGCTTTTCCACTCTGTCTGGCAAGGAAAACCTGCGGGAGCACAGAAAACATCTCCCATCGTGTTCTAGACTTTGCACGGAGGTCTGCCAAGTGCTTGGCATGAAGGAAAGAAAAGTTGTCCAAAACAGCTTCCAATCGAATATTCATGTGATTGGAAACGTCAGGAAAGTGTAAGGTACTGTTTTCTATCAGTTGGCAAGCTGCGCACACAATCCCAGTGTTGTACAGCTTCCTTCTTCACCTTTGCGATGCTGCCGCTCTCTCCGGCTCCCGGAGCCGAAGAAGCGGCTTCTTCGCGCAAAGACGATTGTACCGCTCACAGTGCTCTCTTAGCGCCGCTTCTGCCGAAAGAAGCCCGGGAGCGGCGCTTAGCTCCGGAGAGCATCGTAACTTCGTCTTTAGCGTCTTTTGTGGTCTACATCCTAGCAGAAAGCTTTTCCACTCTGTCTGGCAAGGAAAACCTGCGGGAGCACAGAGAACATCTCCCATCGTGTTCTAAACGTTGCACGGAGGTCTGCCAAGTGTTTGGCATGAAGGAAAGAAAAGTTGTCCAAAACAGCTTCCAATCGAATATTCATGTGATTGGAAACGTCAGGAAAGTGGTAAGGTACTGTTTTCTATCAGTTGGCAAGCTGCGCACACAATCCCAGTGTTGTACAGCTTCCTTCTTCACCTTTGCGATGCTGCCGCTCTCTCCGGCTCCCGGAGCCGAAGAAGCGGCTTCTTCGCGCAAAGACGATTGTACCGCTCACAGTGCTCTCTTAGCGTCGCTTCTACCGAAAGAAGCCCGGGAGCGGCGCTTAGCTCCGGAGAGCATCGTACCTTCGTCTTTAGCGTCTTTTGTGGTCTACATCCTAGCAGAAAGCTTTTCCACTCTGTCTGGCAAGGAAAACCTGCGGGAGCACAGAAAACATCTCCCATCGTGTTCTGGACGTTGCACGGAGGTCTGCCAAGTGTTTGGCATGAAGGAAAGAAAAGTTGTCCAAAACAGCTTCCAATCGAAGATTCATGTGATTGGAAACGTCAGGAAAGTGTAAGGTACTGTTTTCTATCAGTTGGCAAGCTGCGCACACAATGCCAGTGTTGTACAGCTTCCTTCTTCACCTTTCCGATGCTGCCGCTCTCTCCGGCTCCCGGAGCCGAAGAAGCGGCTTCTTCGCGCAAAGACGATTGTACCGCTCACAGTGCTCTCTTAGCGCAGCTTCTGCCGAAAGAAGCCCGGGAGCGGCTCTTAGCTCCGGAGAGCATCGTACCTTCGTCTTTAGCGTCTTTTGTGGTCTACATCCTAGCAGAAAGCTTTTCCACTCTGTCTGGCAAGGAAAACCTGCGGGAGCACAGAAAACATCTCCCATCGTGTTCTGGACGTTGCACGGAGGTCTGCCAAGTGTTTGGCATGAAGGAAAGAAAAGTTGTCCAAAACAGCTTCCAATGGCATATTCATGTGATTGGAAACGTCAGGAAAGTGGTAAGGTACTGTTTTCTATCAGTTGGCAAGCTGCGCACACAAT